>NC_088685.1:205319912-205626301 GCF_028017835.1 Emys orbicularis | reverse complement strand
TCTAACATCGCACTGAACCTACAATGGGTTTTTGCAGATTTGCACTAATGAGACATATTCGGTCACATCAGCTATGTGAAAAGTTGCAGTTTTCCTGCCCCATCCACAAACAAACACACACACACACACAAGACAGAAGGGAAGAACTACAGAAATGGGGTTAGTAATACTTGATACCCGGAGGGGGTATTTTGAATTTTAATTTCTATTTGTAAAGTGCTTTGCAATCCTCAGATGACGGCATGAAGTCTGTTAATAAAGAACCTGGCAAAGGTTTTGCTTTGGAAGTGTGCCAGCTGAAGCATTTTCGCTGATTAGCTGGTTCTGGTTATCCGCAAGAAGCAACGTCTGTGTCACAGCAGCCGCTACCAGTGCGAATATATCCCCACCCTACTTCAGCTAAGCCGTCAGCTGTTTTTTTCAATTGTTTCTTCACCTATATATTTATGTAACTGACATATAGTCTATGTCTACACTGCAATCCTAACCCCCCTTCCATCTATACACAAGTCACGCTAATCCAGGGCTCGAACCCTGGGTCCTAGGACCCCACGGGGTGGAGGGCCCTAGCCTGGGTCAAGCTGGAAGCCAGGGTTAGAGCCCTAGTGGTTTGCAGCATCGATATAGCCCTCCTGGACTCGTGCTCTGGGAGTCTGACAAAAATATCCCTCAATCTCACAGGCCAACTTTGTTTGCCCTCTGGACAATCAATTTTTCCCTCACTGCACCACAAACAAAGGGCTAGAGTATCCATGTTTTGGGAGGGCACTAGCAAATCTGGGATATGGGTGGTTGGACTTGGGCCCTCTTAAAGCAGTGTAGACCCTGGAGCCCCAGGTAGAGACCCAGAGTTCAACAATTCATAACCTGGATTTACAAACGAGCATGGAAGCTCAAGCCCTAGGTTAACAAATCCAGGGTCTGCTAACTTGAGTGTAGACATACCCACAGGGTCTGATTCTGCTCGCACACTGCTGAGGTTCCTTTGGACTGCCGCTAACGGGGTCTCCTGGCAGAGGAACTGGTGCATACGTGCAGGTCGAGAATGAGAGTAGTGCCAAAGAATTTGTGTGTGTGTGTGTGTGAGGGGGTGCAGAAGATACTTCAGCCAAGAAGATGCCCCCTTTCCCCATAGGCCTATGCCCAAGCACCTAGCTGGGCTAAGCAAACATATGGAGTCCAAGGTATTCTGGAACTCAGTAATAATCTCAATGACGACATTTTTCGATGTGGGCTATTAATAAAAACCCAGTAACCCCAATTGCTCTAACGGGATGCTAAAGTTTGCCTTAATTATACAAAGAGAGAGCCTTTTTGTGCCTTCGTGTCAGGAGTCACCAGATAGTGCTGCTATACATAGTTTGACAAGTAGGCCCAACAAGAATAGCTTCCTAGGACCTAGCATTGGCGTGTCAGCTGAGGGGCTTGCCTATGTGCTCCTTGTGACTGCCTCCCTTCCAGGAGAGGGGTGTGTGCCAATAAAGCAGGTTACACTAGAGCGTACCCAGACTCAGTGTCACTGATCTCAGCACAGGGAAGCTGACCAGCAAGACCCCAGAATTCTGTTTCTAGGCTGCAGAGGATGACGCCCATGTCAAAATGGGACACTGGTGTCAGAAGGGGCAACACTATATTTCTCTGGCACTGAGCTTGGTTCATTTGCCCATGTTGTGTCTTTGATTAAAAATTTCCCCTGTTCTAGCGTGTTAAGCATCCACCTTCTCTTCCATCACTCAACAATTTTTCCTGCACCCTCTTAGCTGTAATGCACCTAGGAAAACATTGAAACAAAAACCCCATGCAGTTTTAAGATTGACTTTCACTTAAGAAGCCAACATGATACATGCCTGAGGTGGACTGGTTGTATATTTATATTGAAGCTCTTTGGGACAAGGACCACTTCTTTTCTGCATTGTATAGTGTCAGCCACATGCAGAGTGCTCGATAAATGCATACAAGTAGATCAGGATAAAACTCCAGCCTTAATCCATCTCATTGTGCTTAAAAATCGCAGCTGTCTCCCACCATTCTGCCATCTGTATGTCATGACACAAACAGGATGAGAGAAAGACAAGGGTTTCAGACAGAAGATATGATTCTTAGTTTTTGTGGGATCAGATGTTACCTTAGCTTCTGGGGGGGGGGGGGGTGTTTTTGGTAATTTAACTAGAATATAGACACAGGCAAAGCAGATTGTTATTATTGCTTGTATTACAATGCCACCTAGAGGCTTCAACCAAGACTCAAGCTCCATTGTACTGGGTACAGTCCCAAACAGCTTACAATCTAAGCAGACACAGGATGGTGGTGGGCAAGCAGAAGCACAGAGAAATGAAGTCATTGGGATTTGGCCCAGGGTCATACAGCCGGTCAATGGCAGAGCTGGGAATAAAATCCCTATTTCCTGATTCCAGTGCCCTATCCCCTAGCCCACACTGCCTCCCAAGTGGCAGTATGGTTGGCAGTCACCCGAAGATAATAGGAGCCTATGGTTGCATTTCCTTTCATGTACTGCAGTGGGCATAATGGCTCACCATAATGCAACCCACTGCAAAAAAAAAAATCGCCGAGCAATTGGTAAACATCAACGCAAATCACAAAAGCGGCCCCAGTAGTGCAGACATTGGCCTTGCTACAGAAAGAATACAGAGACTGCCGGAGATCCCTTCCACTCCCCTCTCTCCCTCTGCAATTTAAAGTCACATCGCATCTCTGTCTCCAAACCATTGAGACATGGACAGCTCCTGGGCTTTCTACACCTTCCTGCAAATGAAAGTGAACTGACCATTTGTGAAAGGCAGATTGAGTTCTGCTGTTAGAGAACAATTCAGACACATACAGTCAATAACACCAGCTCTATAGTGATTTGGGCATCTAGCCAAACTGTGCTGTTGCTTAACTTTTCTATAATGAATATGCTGTTGGCAGGCTACCAAATGCCGTATCTTCTAAGGAAAGAATTCCTAGGGAAGCTAGTCCACAGGCCCAGCTAGGTCTGTGATAACTTCTCCTGGCAAATTTAGCAAGCGGAGATGAGAGTCTCATTCATTTTTTGGGAGCACACACACACACAGCAGTACTGCTGGGTAGCAAGTTAGCAGAAAACATCCCTTGGCTATCTGTCTTAATTAGGGTTTAATAAACTGTAACATTGACTCTCCCCTACATGTATCGGTATGCGTTAATGGTATTTCAATCATTCTCCTTCCAGTATAGCTGAAAGACTATGGGCCTGTCCAATTCCCATTGATGTCAATGGGAGTCTTTCCAATAGCTTCAATAGAAGTTGGATTCAGTCTATTATATTGTTGCTCCTCAGAAGCAGAACTGTTACATAGGTGCAAATTCTGCAATACTTAGCCCCCACTCAGGCAAAATTGTCACTGACTTAAGTATATATGCATGTACCTACAAAGCAATATTTCTGCACAGAAATCAATTGCATCAGTATCTCCACATACAGTCCCCAAATACTGGTTTGCCTTTGGAAATGTAAGTGGAGATCACTCTCACCCTTTGGAATTTCTGGCAAGCCTGTCATGTTAACTGAGATGTAGACATGAGTCCACTAGGACCAAGACTGACACAGGTAATTCATATCGGATGAGTCACTGAGTAACTTCTGCAGAGTTACAAATAGAGATAGGCCCAGGGGGGAGGAAAGGGGGAAAAAAACAAACCAACCACACCCCTCTGGATCTCCAGACTCCTATCTCTTAGTGAGGGAATGGATTCAAAGTGAAGATCCAGACCCCAAAGGTATGCCCATTTCTACTGGCGACTTTGGGCTTCTATTAATCTGGATCACTTTTGAACCAGTCTTCTAGAGATGCAGGACTCATTCACTGAAATATTTTTGTGGTAATGTGACCTCCTTGTCTCTCCTGGCATTATGCATAGTAGGAAGAAAAAGAAACTGAATTTCCACAGTTATACAACTGTCAGTGTACAGTTGTATTAAAAAAAAACACACACACACACACAACACAACCCCTGGTCTTTGGTAAAGCCTGTAAAAAGTCATATTCATGGATTCATGGAAACCCAAAGTGTTGTGTAGTTGATCCCAGGTGCAAATCTGCACATTCTTTTACCAGTTACATATGTCTTATGTTTCCTGATCTAGGGAAACTAGAGTAATGTTGAGTAGAAGCAGAGATGTGTTATTGTCACTGTATGCAGCTTTAGCAAGGCCATAATCAAAATATCCTGTCTAGTTCTGTTGTCTACAGTGTAAAAAGATTGTTGATAAGTTGGTTAAGGTTCATATTATGCAACAAGAATAATATGAGATATGGAAAACCTGACTTACAAGGTGAGACTAAAGAAGCTCAATCTATTTAGTTTATCCAAGAGACATCAAGAGGTGATTTGATTTTGGTCAATACATTCCTTTGTGGGGAAAATCTTTCTAATAGGAGAGGGATCTTTGCTAAATTAAAGGCATAACAAGATCCAATAACTGGAAGCTGAGGCTAGATAAATACAATTTGTAATAAGGTGCAAACGAGGATAAATTAACCATTGGAATTTACAAAAGGATATAGTGGACTCTCCATCATTTGAAGTCTTTAAATGAAGACTGGATGCCTAAGAGATAAGGGTGTGATGCTGGAATTACTTTGTGTATTTCTATGGCCTATCTGATGCAGGAGGTCAGACTAAATAATCACCATAATCCCTTCTAGACTTTAAATAAAAAAATAAAAATAAAAATAAACCCTCTATGAAACTCCAAAACCAAAAGGCAGTTCCTGCTGATGAAACCCTACTGTTTAACGAACAGTACAAAAATGGTGCCCCTGAGCAGTATGAAGAAGAAGTTGGTCAGCGGCAAAGTTTTGTCATGCTGATCAGAAGAAATAGCGACATATCCCTCCAGACTAAGGGGAAGATGTTCAAAAGCAAAAATGGGAGTTAAACATCCAACTGCCTTTTGTGTCGGGGAAATGTCTTCATGAAGGTCTTATCCAGTGCCCGTTTGTCATACAGTGAATGAAAGTCCAGGTGTTTCAGGATCATTTACAAGACTTTGCAAATGTAGAGCCAGAATCAATGCGTATTCAATCAATGGGTATCTTTCCATTGGCTTTAATGGACAATCGGTGGTTTCCCATAGCTGTTGCTGGTAACTCTGCTGATGTTCTCATACACTGCATTTCTAGATGTGCCTGCCTCAATATAAGACACTAAAAGGAGCTCCATGATTTAGTCCCATGGCTGTATGTGAGGTTTATTGCCAAGCACATGAATTATTGCTGTGTTTACCTGTACAGCTCCTACCTCAGCAGTATCTGCATCCTCATTTTGTAATGTTTCTGGTGTGTCCAAAGCACTATGTAAAATTAAAATGATTTCATTTCACATGGGGAATATCCCTCTTGGATAACAGTGCTTGGATGAATGATAACTTGCTTGCTTTCATTTGGACAAAAGTGAGATTTTATTCAGCAGACTGGCTTTGCAAGCTTCAACTTCCGAACTGAAGTTGAAACCAGTTTCATTACCCAAAAGTTAATACTCTATTACTTAATCCTCTACTTAAGTCTCTTCTTAAAATGCTTATACAAGCAAACTAAAGACACAAACTGCTAATGCAATTAGTAGTAAATAATTGCAAATAACAATGACCTCATTAATATGCACTGAAGTACAAATTACACAAAAGCAAGTGTGCTCACTGGCAGGGGCGGCTCTATGTTTTTTGCCGCCCCAAGCACGGCAGGCAGGCGGCTTTCGGCGGCGCGCCTGCAGGCGGTCCGCTGGGCACGCGGATTCGGCGGCATGCCTGGGGGAGGTCTGCCGGTGCTGCGCCATCGGCGTCCCCGCCGCTGAATTGCCGCCAAAGCCACGGGACTGGCAGACCTCCCGCAGGTGCGGCGCCGAAAGCCGCCTGCCTGCCGCCCTCACAGTGACCAGCAGGCCGACCCCCCCGTGGCTTGCCACCCCAGGCACACGCTTGCTGCGCTGGTGCCTGGAGCCGCCCCTGCTCACTGGTTCAAAGCTGGTGCAACAGTGTTAATGGCATTGGAAGGTTATTTTAAGACACTCAGATTCATTGACTTTAGATGATCATGATGGTACCTTCTGACTTTAGTCTGATCTCCTGCACATCACAGGCCACAGAACCTCACCCACCCACCCTGTAATAGACCCCTAACCTCTTGCTGAGTTGCTGAAATACTCAAATCATGATTTAAAGACGAAGTTACAGATAATCCACCGTTCTAGTTTATACCAGCAAGTGACCTGTACCCCATGCTGCAGAGAATGGTGAAAAAAACCCAGGGTCTCTGCCAATTCACTGCTCTACAGCCAAAATGCTTCTGAAATAAATGTAGTCAAACTTTACTAATTCTGGGTCACTGAGAACGAAAATGATGCTTAAAATTGTTGATTGGCTCTAGTTTTCAAGATATGCTATTGGGTCAGTATATACGACCCTTGACTTGGGAATGGTGGAGGATAAGTGAGTTATAAAGGGAAGGGATCTCAATTTAAACCAGAAATGACTAAAATACATCTTTGACTGGATCTATGAATAAATCTATGACTGGGTTTGGACAGTACTTGCTTTTTAGGCAAAGCAATGAATGATGCAATCTGAAGCTGGTATTGCGCCATACATGATATGAATTGCATCATGTTATTCCTAGAAGTCATGGATGATGCAATCATAACGAAGCTTACATCACTCTGCTGAACAAATTGCCCTATATCAGCTCTAGAAATCATACAGTGTCATGCTCTCTTATTTGTCAGTGTTTGATTTTGCAAAGGGACACATTTCTGTTTAGCCAAAGTGAGCAGAGATGCCTCGTACTTTTGTGAACAGTGCAGATAACTTCTGCTATGTTTGTGGTGAAGTGACTTTTGCATCACAAAAGCGCAGTATAACCACTATGGTTAAGAAAGCCTATCACCTTTATTTTGGCTGCAAAATTGGAGATCAGGACAAGAGGTGGGCCCCACACATATGCTGCAACACTTGTGCAACAAATCTTCTCCAGTGGTTGAACAGGAAAAGGAAATCTATGCCTTTTGCAGTGCCAATGATTTGGAGAGAGCCAACAGATCATACCAGCAATTGTTACTTCTGCATGGTGCCTCCAGTTGGGAAAGGTGTGTCAAAGAAGAAAAAGTGGACTGTGCATTATCCAAACATTCCATCAGCTATACGCCCAGTACCCCACGGAGAAGGACTGCCGGTTCCTGATGCACCAGAATCATTCTCACTTGAGTCAGCCGAGGAAGAGGATGAAACTTCTGGTCCTGAACCATCAATGACACAGGACCCACATTTTCTCCCATCCTCCTCCTCTGAACCACACCTCATAACACAAAGTGAACTGAATGACCTTGTCAGGGATTTGGAACTACCCAAGAGTAAGGCAGAGCTGTTGGGCTCCAGACTACAGCAGTGGAATCTCCTGGCAGGTGATGTTAGGGTTTCCATGTTCCGTGACCGTCAAAAGGATCTTGTCCCATTCTTCTTCATGGAAGGTGATCTTGTAGCCTGCAACAACATCGATGGTGTGATGGCAGCCCTCAACATCGTTCAAGATCCAGATGAGTGGAGACTGTTCAATGATTCATCGAAGACGAGTCTTAAAGCTGTTTTACTGCATCATGGCAATGTTTTGCCATCAAGTCCAGTTGGTCATGCAGTCCATATGAAGGAAACCTATGACAACATGAAACAACTTTTGAGGTGCATAAACTATGACCAACATCAGTGGCAGCTTTGTGGCGATTTGAAGGTTGTTGCTCTCTTGCTTGGTCTGCAGACTGGATACACAAAGTACTGCTGTTTTCTCTGCGAATGGGATAGTCGTGCAAGAGATTCCCACTACATCAAGAAAGATTGGCCACTCCGACAGTCATTGGAGCCTGGGAGGAAAAGTGTTCCGCATCCACCACTTGTTGAATCAAGGAAGATTTTGTTATCACCCTTACACATCAAGCTGGGTCTGATGAAGAACTTTGTCAAGGCCATTGACAAAACACAAGCAGCTTTCAAGTACCTCCGTGGAAAATTTCCAAGGTTAAGTGAAGCTAAGATAAAGGAAGCTGTCTTTGTTGGTCCTCAGATTTGTGAACTTCTTCCAGATGATGCATTTGACCATGCACTGCGTGGCAAGGAAAAGACGGCATGGAAAGCCTTCCAGTTAGTGGCAATAAATTTTCTCAGAAACAACAAGGCAGACAACTACAGGTTGTTGGTGGAAAACCTCCTCAAGGCATACAAAAGCCTTGGTTGCAACATGTCACTAAAGATACATTTTTTGCACTCTCATCTAGATTTTTTTCCACCGAACTGTGGAGCAGTGAGCGACGAGCACGGCGAACGATTTCACCAGGACATTGCAACAATGGAGAAACACTATCAGGGCAAATGGAGCCCAGCAATGCTTGCAGACTATTGCTGGAAAGTGACAAGAGATGCTCCATTTAATGAATACAAGAGACAAGCCAAGAAGCGCCGAGTAGACACTGAATAGGACTAAACTATGTACATAATAGTTTTTTGCCTTTTGTTTCATAATAAATTTTATTTATATAACCCTTTTGCTGATTTTTAAAGTGTTACATAAACAGGACAGGTGAAATATTATCATGTAAAGCAACCATAAACACATGAAAAGACCTAGGTTTACAATTTATGATTAAAACTCTACTATCTACACAATATACATAGACATAAAATGTAAAAACTTAAATATCTTAGAAACAGTAGCCAATCAGTTGTTTTAATTGTCATATTTGAATTCAGCACATCAAAATACGTAATAAATAGCACATTTTATCTCTGAAGCAGACGACTTCTCAAAAATTTTAGACCAGTGCAATCTGATCTGGGAAAAAATTCCTTCCCAACCCCAAATATGGCAATCAGTTGGATGGCAAGACACACCAGCCAGACACTTGGGAAAGAATTCTCTGTAGTAACTCAGAGCCCTCTCCATCTCTGTCCACGGGGATATGTGCTACTAGCAGTCTAAGATTGTCTACAATGGCACGTGACCCATCGCATCATACCATCCCCTCCATAAACTTATTACGCTCAGTCTTAAACAAGTTAGGTTTTTTACACCCACAACTCCTGTCAGAGTATGACCCCCAAGTTTATGGATTCATTAAAAAGTCCTTCCTATTGGGCTTGCCATTTCATGAGCCAGTTTGTTTATATTTTGAATGGAGATTAATGGGACCAAACTGGGGGGCCTGGATACACTGTTTGAGTTGGACTTCCACCTCAGATGAAGTAATTTCTACTTCCATATCCTCGTTTCCATTAGCCACCCTGCCACTACCCTGAACTCCTCATTACCCTTATTAAAAACGGAGGCAGAGTGTGTGTTTAGGTGTTGGGCCATTCTTATATTATCTTTCATCTCCACCCCATCTTCACTGCTTAATGGTCCCACTTCATCTTTCCTGGTTTTCTTTTTATTTATATGGCTGTAACGATGCTGGTTCTGGTGGGACCCAACTGAGAGTGCCAATTCAGGACAAATTGCTTAAAGCAGGGCAGGTACAGCCCAAAGGACCAAGCCCCAGGTCAATATACAAAACAGATCTTACCCACAAATCACGCTGTTGCCAATCCTTTAGAATCTAAAATCTAAAGGTTTATTCATAAAAGGAAAAAGATATAGATGAGAGATATGTAATTGATTCCATTTAACCAATTCTATACAGTAATGGCAAAGTTCTTGGTTCAGGCTTGTAGCAGTGATAGAATAAACTGCAGGTTCAAATCAAGTCTCTGGAGTACATCCCCGCTGGGATGGGTCATCAGTCCTTTGCGTAGAGCTTCCGTTTGTAGCAAAGTCCCTCCAGAGGTAAGAAGCAGGATTGAAGACAAGATGGAGATGAGGCATCAGCCTTTTCCAGGTGTAAGAACACCTCTTTGTTCTTACTGTGGAAAATTACAGCAAAATGGAGTTTGGAGTCATCTGGGCAAGTCCCTGCATACTTTGCTGAGTTACAAGGCGTACAGGCCTTCTCTCAATGGGTCAATTGTATAGCTGATGGTCCTCAATGGGCCATCAAGCAGGCAAGGCAGAGCTGACTCCAACTTGTCTGGGGTGTCACTCAGAAGCATAGCATAAGTTTGAAATACAGACAGTATAGAGCCAATATTCATACTTCAACTACAAAAAGGATACACATATAGACAGCATAATCATAACCAGCAAACCATAACCTTGTCTTAGATACCTTATTTGACCCCCTTTATAAAAGATTTGGTGCCACTACAGGACCTTGGTTGCAACAATGATCTATATGGTCCCAGTTTATGTCAAAAACGTCACAATGGCTATTTCTGTTTTTTCCTGAACAGCACATACCCTTTAATACCTGTACTCTAGTCATGACTACTGTTCCACCATGTTTCTGTTATAAGGTTTCATTTCCTGCACCAGTAGTTCTAGTTCTTCCAATTTGTTACTTAGGCTCCTCACATTGGTGTACAGACAACTTAGTTGTTTCTGCTTGGCTTCAACCAGATTCCTTGCTCGATTAGGTACAGTCATTCTACTGCCAATATCACCTACCTGTTAGCATCATTGGACATCAAGAGGAAAGACAGTGCCACTGCCATTCCTTTCTCCATTGCTGTATCCTTTTTTACTTGCTTTTCCTCCCGCTCAATATCAGGAGGCATGGAAATTACATAAGCATCTCTCAACAATGTCCCTTGAATTCCTAGCTTAAAGTTCTTTTAGTCAGTTGTGCCAACCTCCATCCCAGAAGTTTATTTCCTTCCCTACGCAGGTGGAATCCATCCCATGAGAACAGTACTCTGTCCGAGAACGCCTCCCAATGGTCAAACATTCCAAAGTCCTCCTTATAGCACCACTGCCTGAGCCATCCGTTGATCATCATAATTTTGTCTCGCCTTCATTCTTGTCCTCCAGGCACAGGTAGAATCCCACTGAAGGTCAAGTGACCTTCTTTCTTTAAGAGTCTTCCCCAGCCTTGCACAGTCTCCCTGGATGTACTCCAGTGAGAATCTGCCCTAAATGTAGGAACAAATGATACAGCTAATCAGTGGATTCTTTTGTGTGCCACATCCTACAGCTGAGCTCCTGGCAGACAGCACACCCTTCTGTTCTCTGGATCAGCTCTGGTGACAGGACTGTCTGTTCTTCTTAGTAGAGAGTCCCCAATCATGGAGACCTGTCTCTTTGTTGGTGCGATTCTCCAACCTTCCTCCTTCTGTTTTTTCTAGCTGCAAGTCCTTGTCTTCTGTTCTTCCTTGCAATCTTCTGCGAGTCATCCTCTATCCTCCTGGGGCTCCGAACTCTGGCTATTTCCATTGATTCTTCCCCCGCTTCCTGCAGGGCTAGCCACTCTTCTCTTCTTCCTTGCCCTCCCACCTCCTGTAACTGCCTGCAGGGCCCCTTCTTCATTTTCCAAGTCAGCAAACCTGTTCCTGAGCTCCATTTCTCCTTCACTAGCTGTTTTTTAAACTCTGCCTGGTTCTCACAGCCACATGCTTCCACTGGCCACTTTCCTCACCCATCAGTCTACCCTCACAGTTCTCCAGTCCAGCTTGCATCTGTGAGTCTTGAGTTTTCCCTTCAGCCTCCTCTCACCTTCCCTCTATTATCTGCTCAAATCCCCTTCAAAACTGAACCATAGTTTCTACCTGCATCTCCAAACCTCAGATCTTCTGGTCCATCAGGTGGCACTTCATACAAACGAAGCACTTTTTAGTACCCACTCCAGGATAATGTACATACCTCAGCTTCCACATCCAGTCACCTTCATTGTCTCTTTCATTCCTTGGGTCACTACCGTGGCTGCTTCTGTAGCGGTCATAGGGCCTACTTCATAACAAATATATTTGGTTTTCACAAGCATCAAACCTAATTTTCAGGGCTTTGGTGATATTGAAGTGTTCTGAGATTTTTCTATCAAATCTAGTTCTGTGTAACACCAATAACTTTTCCTTATTATCAGAGTCTTTCCCATAGCCGTACTATTGACTGCTTCTTTTACACCACTGAAGTATTAGCCAGATTCCCTGCCCCCGCCCCCTCCAGAAACAACTCCTGTCAGTCATCCTTGAAAGCGGCACTTTTTGGTGATGGCAGCATCCAGTAACTAAGCAACAAAAGATAATCCCTGAACAAGAATTCGAGGTGGATCGAGGTATAACCCCCATTGCATAGATTCTGTTGCAATCCAATCCAATTTGCTGCATCATCATTTCTCACTTTGCAGTAATTTACTTGGTCTGCAACCTAAAAAAAAAATTAAGACTAATTGGAGCACAAACTAAGACCAAGGTTTTCTCTAACACCACAAACAGGTCCTAAAGCTGGCTGGCAGACAGACCCCTGAAGGAACACTCAGTGAAAAGGGATCCTTTGTTTATATCAAGGCTCCTAATCCCTGCTCACTGCAATTGGGAAAAATGGGCATGGTCAGAGCTTCCCTATGCCTTGGTAATCCTTGGCTACACCTTCCCCCTCCAAGATCATGGTGCATCCTGGGAGCCCAGCCTATGGAAGAGAATGGGGAGGTATGGCCACACTGAAAAAGAGCCCACAGCAGCAAGTCTCAGAGTCTGGGTCAACTGACTCAGGCTCACGCTCCAGGTCTAAAAATGGTAGTGTAAGCTTTCCCGCTTGGACTAGAGCTTGGGCTCGGAGACCCACCTCCCTTGGCTGGAGCCAGGGCTCGGATATCTGGCAAGGGAGGTGAGTCTCAGAGCGCAGGCTCCAGCCAAGCAAGAATGTCCACACTAGGGAACTTGGTGTACACCAACAGTGTCTATTTTTAGTGCGGGCCCACATCTGTTGACCCAGGCTTTCAGAGTGGCTGCCCTGGTTGTTGTTTTGTTTTCTGTGGGGTCGGGGGGTGGGGGGGAGAGAAGTGTACCCTGGGAGTATAAAATGAGGTGCTGCAACAACATTTACAAACAAATTTTTGTATTCAGATTGTCACTGAAAAACTGAAGTTCCCCATGGGAAAGACACCAAACCATTTTGCCACCTTTGCACGACCTGGTCCTAACCTGCACTGGTCATTCCTTAGCTGAAGATCTGAGCCAATATATACATTCTTCTCGTAAGTGATCACTTCAAAGTCCAATACAATTTAACTTGGATTTAGTTAAGCATCTTTTTTTTAAATTAGGCACGTGGTTTTAACTGGTCCCTGGGTGGTAGCTTAATATGGGATTCATTACACAGGCTATAGTAACCATTAGATACAGTGTACATTTTGTTTTTAATGCACTTGTTAGTGAATGTACATAAGCCCTGCCATATGAATGTGGTAAGAGCCACCTAAGGAGCAGAACAAAATGCATAATCCAATGGGTAGATGTAAGGGCTAATATAACTGGAACATACTACTAAAGGTATAAATAACCCATTCATATCTCAGGATAGGTTTTCCCCCACTCATTCTGTGGAAAATATGAAGATTCCGATTAGCAGGAGGCTGGGGTGTGAAAACACAATTAGCACTGATTTTCATTCTGGGGAGCTATATTCAGAAACATAAAGGGAGTGTGTTATTGACTGGGATCAGCAGACAGGGTCACCAATAAGCCAGCAACATTTAAAGGGGACACTGTGAATCAACAAACAGACTTTACAATCACCCAGGGACATACGTTCAATTCTGAACTTCAGTCTATGAAAGAGAGAGCCATAAACGAACTTGTTTTTTATGAAATGGCCTGGGTGTGAGATTCAGTCAGCAGAGTGTATTAAATACCATACTCAGCCAACACATTTATTAAAGGAGAGAAATGTCATTGAGAAATTGCATCTATACTGGAGAAAACTATATATGGAACAGCAAACATCTGTCAAGAGACAGTCGGCTTAATTGCTATGCTTTCCACAGTCTGATATTCCCCTCCTCCACTAACATGGGAGGAGAGAAGCAGACAAAGGGGAAGCCAGCCAGCAACTGCAGAAATGTGAGAGCAGCCGCTACGCAGCATGCTCCTCTCGCACCTGAGCTTGTGAGGGAGCAAGGTGAGAGGCATTTTCTATTCCTCAGTACTGCAGGGACTTCTCCGTGGATGATAATACTGTGTTACCTGGGCACCCCTATCTGTGCGCTATAGGGTGCTGGAGTAACAGCCAGCCAGGAGGATAACCATAGAGACACTGTGGCCAAATTCTCCAGTGTCCCCAGTTTTTACCCTGATGTAACTCCACTGACTTCAGTGAAGTGGTTCCCAATTTATACCAGAGGCAGAGGAGAATCAGGTCCTTTGGGTTACCCTGCCCTGTTCCTTTGCTTCTATAGATCCTGGCTGTGAATTCTGCCCCTGCTTAAAACAAATTCAAAATCCCCAGCCTTTTATTGACAGAAGCACAGCCCTTGTAAGAGGCTGATAATGATAATCCACTGCTGAACATCAAGAACCACAGGGCTCTTAGCAAATGTACGTTGGCATTCAGGAAAGGAAACCACCACCCCAGCGTGTGAACTTAGCGCAAACAACTCCATAGGGCACTCCACCCAGCCTCGCCCGGCGTCCACAGCCCTCTGGAATGCTCTCCGCCTGTGAAATCAAGCCCACCAGAACTATCCCCTCTGCTGGTGATGGTCTCACTGCCAATTCAGCCCTCACACAACAAATTAGACACGAGGTGCTTCCCCCCTATTCATGGGAGATCTGTTCTCAGGGACCCTTCAACCAAGGCACAGAGATGTCAGAATCCCAATTCCTGGCCTAAAATGAGCCTCCTGAGAATTTGTCCCTTTCTTCCGCCCCACTCAGAGGCCTACTTCTGTGCTCCACCTGTGAGGAGATGCTCATCCTACCACATGGTCCTTCGTAGAGGACCAAATCCTGCTAGATCCACACATGGATCTAAGAACAGTCACGCGTATGGTGTGTTTTACCCTATTTGCCAGAAGGGAAACCCTGCCCTCCAGATGTAAATGGTGAAGGAAATACGGTGAATTAAAGCTAAGAGTTTCCTGGTCCCTACATGGACTTTTCCCCACATGGAGGCCCATAGACACTAGGTTCTTGTTATTTATGTTCCTAATGTTTTTGCTCTGGCAGTATTGATCCACTCTTAAATTTGGTACTCGGTTCTTCTGCACTCACTGTCATCTTGCAAAGCCAATTGGTGTGTGAGATCTTGAAATCAATAATAAGAAGAGGCTGCTCACTGGACTGTGAGGAACCTACGTCACATTCGATACCCTTTGAGGGGCTATTCTCCAGCACTGTAATGAAGTACAGTCTGTTAAACAAGCCGGCCGCCCTTCCTTTCTCTGGGATGTCGTTGTTGGAAATTGAAACAAGGGTAGAGCCATTTTTTTTGCTGTGCAGAAGCTTGTTCTCTATTCTTTTTAGGGCCAGATCCTGAGCCAGTCCAGCTGCTTGCCAATCAGTGGCTCTATGCCAATTTACACCAGATAACAATCCAGCCCTTCAAATATAAAAATAATTTAGAAGACTGGTTTCACCTCTAACAGGCTTTTTTTTCAAAAAACTTACTCAGCCCTTCACAGTTTCCAGTAGAGACAGAAAGTCACTTGTTTGCCTATGCACGAAGTAGCTTCTTATAGCAGAATGTTGCCGTGGTGTACGTTTATCTTCTGTTTCCTTGCTGGATTATTTTGAAGGCTGTCTGGGGGATTTGTTAATACCAGCATTAGTGGCCAAATTCCAATTTGGAACACTCTATTTTAACTGCTTAAAATCCCCTTGTCGCTTCAACTGGATGATGCATTCTTCACCATTTTCCTGTCTTCAAACTACTAGAGAGTTATAATGGCTACTGTGGTCTTTCCCAGAGACTGCATTTCAGTGCTGGATGGAGTGAAGAGACTCCTCTGTAATTCTGTAATGAACCTACCTGCTTGGGGAAAAAAGACGGTATAAACCAGAGCACACAATAAAAACTATAATAAAAATAAAGTAAATAATAATAATACTCCCCCACTAGTAAAGACGTTCATCCTTATTTTCAGTTCCACCCAGCTACCAAGGACTCTTTAGCAAAGCTGCTTTTCTCGTTCATGTGTGCATTGATGCCTTTGCTTTTTATTACACTCTTATTTCATTGCTCTGCTCCCTTGGAAGCTCTTACTTAATTGTTCCCTGCAGCTCAGCAACCTGCAGTCACCTACAGAACGTGTGTGGCTGAGTCATGTAATATTTTCTTTCCCTACCCCTGCACTTTCTCACTTAATGAATTTCTTAAAGCTACAGCACTTACAGGTCAAGAGGCCAGCTTGGAAGTGAATTTGTCCTTGGATTTGGATCAGGACTTGGCAAACACTCAGTTGGCTTCTTACACAACTCCAACTGAAAAGTTACAATACTACTTTGCAAGCCTATTTAAGTCAATGGGAATCCATTGACTTCAGTGGGTTTTGGATCAGGCCCTTAGTGAGTTCTGTTCAAGGATATCAAAGGGCCCCATTCAGCAAGGTACTTAAACATGTGCTTAACTTTAAGCACATGAGTAGTCATTAACATCAATGGGCACTCTTCACATGGCTTAACAGAGGCCTTACAACACACTTTGAGGAAGGGAAGTACATTTTACAGTGGAGGGGGACACAGAGGCATAGACTAACATTTCTGAACTCGGGTGCCTGAAATTAAACACTTCATTTCATATTTAAGCACTTAAATGGTCTGATTTTCACAGGAGCCGACCAGACAGCTCCTGCAGAAGTGAAGAGCGACTAATGAAAAAACAGACCAGTTACTTGGGTGTCTAAATATGGATTTTGTTATCTAGCTTCCAGCACCCAAATTTGAAAGGAAAATAAGTGACAGTCCTTGCCCCTCAAGAGTTTACAATTAAAGTAGACCAAAGGGTCTACAATTAAAACGGACAAAATGGTGGGGGAAAAGGAAGCATAAAAGTGAGGAATCAAAACACAGAATAAGGGCTTGTCTACATGGAGCGGTAACGAGTGCCACTGAGATGAGAGTTCTAAAGCACACCAAAGTGTTACGTGCTAACTAGCCTATGTAGACTCTGCTATATTGAAACAGTTAATGCATATGACATTAGTGTGCACTAGGGAACTTTTAGAGAGAGTCATTGGGCCTACACTGGCCAGTTAGCATGTAATATACTGGTGTGCTTTAGAACTCACATCTCTGTGGCCCTTGTTACCCCACCACGTAGAGAAGCCCTGTGTGACTTGCCAAAGGCTACACAGAAAATCTGTGGCAGAGCCAGAACAGAACCCAGGTCCTGTAACCCTGTCCTGTATCTTACTTAGACCTGGTCAGAAAAGAGGGGGGGAAATGTTCATGGAAATTTTTCAAGAGTTTCTGATCAGCTCTAGTTTTAACTGAAAAACCATCCATCCAGACAATTCTGCCTTTAAAAACAGACTTCTCCAGAATTTGTACCGACATCAATTTCCACTTCACACCACTAGAGATTTGCAGCATTTCTGGTACATCTAACAACACACCAGAACATCCACTAAGTATGACCATTTTGCATGTTTTCGGCTAAACAATAATATTATTTTAAAAAAACATGACTCATTTCTGATGCAACAGCATATGCTGTTTGCCCTGGGCCTTGGAAACTGTGAGGATTGCTGCAAGGTGACATTTGAGGGAAATGTGCCAAAAAGTTTTCTTTCAGAAATATCTTGCTGCAGACCATTTTGCTCCATTCTGAGTGGACAGACAGCTCTTGTGCGCTAGGGTGATCTCCAGTTTCTCTTTCTACCGCAATAACAGTAAGTAATTTGCAAGATGTGGGGGTGGAAAAGAATGAAGTTTTTCCAGTGGGAGGTGGTGATGTCTTTCCCTGGGAAACCTCTCTGGACATTCAGGTCAGTTGGTGATTTGCAAATGCAGGGGGGAAGGAAGACTGTTCAGTAATATCCTTATGAGCTGGGAATAAGTTCTCTCTAGTAAGAGAAGGGTTTTCTTTTACTCTTAGCACAAAGAGACTCTGATCCTGACTGGGGGCACTCAACGCTAAAATAGTACAAATAAATAATAAGCCAGAGAAGGAAACAAATTGCGGTAGAAGCAGGAAATCCCCCTCCTACACTTCAACTTTACACTTCACTTCAAAGTCATCTGAATATTCATAGCTATAGTCAAACATTATTTGGTTTTATTTCATGCTTTTTAGTATTCAATCAATGCATTTTAAAAATCGTAGACTGGCATTTTCAAAGCCACATAAGGCCAGTTTGCATATAGTTGGGCACTTAAATGGAAGAGGAGTTTCCCTTCCCAAGATGGGTCTCCTCCGCTCTCCACAGACTGGCTTGTGCTGGAGATGTGGCTTAGCCCTCTAGCTAAGCCACAGACTACTTGCTACACCAGAAAAGGGTTAAGAGTCCCAACAAACAAAAAGGTTCTTCTGCCCTTCTGGGGCTTCTCTTCAGGCCATCCCTCTGCTGGGCCCTTTTCCCAGCCCCTTTCTAGAGTACTTGTGTGAATTTGTCTGGCTCTGGTGCAGAGCCCTGGGTCCCCAGGCACATTGCTCTGAAGTACCCAGCCTCTTGCAGACACTGGCTCAGGGCCTTCCAGAGGAGCCTGTCCACTCCCCGTAGTCCCAACTCCAGATTGGCCTTATGCTCTCCTGGCCCGCCTTCCTCTCCCCCACTCAGGCTGGGAGGCAGCTAATCAATAATGGCATAGGATGGCTGACCCCCATCTCCCCTTAAAGGGGCCAGTTACCCTGTGCCAGTCTCCATTATCACAGTATCTGAGCCCCTCACAATCTTTAGTGTATTTGTCCTCCAGACACACTCTTGAGGCTGGGAAGTGCTGTGATCCTCATTTTACAGATAGTTAAATGATTTGCCACAAGTCACAGAGTCCGTAGAAGAGCAAGAGAAGAATCTCAGGCTCGCACTCTAACCACCGGATCATCCTTCCTGCCCAATGAAAGAAAAAAAGTGTTATTCCTGGCATGCAGCAGGGTCATCTTGGAGGTAATGTGGTGGGGGGCCGTGCACACCTTGGCTAGTCAGGAATGAAGCCTGAAGTTTCTCTTACCCTTTGGCTGATGGGATGGGGGAGCCGGCTGAGCCCCACACAGCAGCTAGTGGAGGGCACTGATCCTTTGGGGTGTGGTTGTGTGGGGGTGCACGGGGAGTAGGGAGCCAGTTACAGGGAAGTGACTAATGCACCATAGTTTCTCCAAAGTAGCTAGGTGAGGTCAGCGCTATACCCCCGCCCGTGGCTGCCCTCACCTAGTTTACTTTGTGGTAATCACTACAGTGCCTTGTTGCCTCCACTAGGATGGTACAGCAGGACAGTTCACATACATCAGTCATTCCAGAGCAGCTGTCCCCCTTGTTTTCCTCCATTACATCTCCCCCACTCTGTTGCTTCCTGCATTGTCAAGGCCTAGGTCTAATATTCATATATGTTACTGCACGTCCTTACCAGAGCACTGCCTTGCAGCACTGTGTGGTACAGCATTCAGCTTCAGTTTCCCACCTGGTCTTCCGCTACTCCACACCACCTCCGATACCTTCTGGGCTGCACAGACTTAACCCTCCAGCTAAGCCTTACACTTACGAGTGTGCACCTTCCGGGGCACTCAAAGTCCAAAACAAGCATGAAACAACACAAAAACTCTTCCCTTACCTCCAGGAAATCTGCTGGCCCTGGCCAGCCTTCCCTCCCACCGTGAAGGCCCCACATCCACTTTCTCTGCCTGCCCCCTCCACCTGAGCTAGGCTCTTCCTCTAAAGCATCTCAGTGAAAGCCTGGCTCCTGCCCCAGATGTCCCCATTTGGGCTGATAGGGTCTTCAGTAGCCCATTAACCAATTCCTGCCTTCCATGAATGGCTGTTGTGCCCCATAACACCGTACATTGAACTCTGAAGTTCAGGGTTTAAATTCTCAGAGTATTTCCTAGAGTACCCTATATCACCCCCCTGCCACTTGGGGCTCCAGCCCCATGGGGCCCCACAGATCCCCTGAAACCAGCTTGCAGCTCCTTGGGGGTCAAGGACTCCCAGTTGAAAACCAACAGCATCAAACTGGAGTCAAGGGTTAAAGCCATTTACCAGAACTCTGCTCCCGCCGAATTAAAGCCCTGCTGAAGTTACACACAATCCTTCATTAAGAGGGAGACTGAAAAGATAGGAGAACCATTGTCTAACTGATTATGTTCAACCATAAACACCTTACAGTGTTCAAAATAGGTTTGTTAGCTAGTACATACAGGGGCAGGGGGCTTAGCTACACAGCACATCCAATAAAATTAAGGGGGGAAACCTCCACAAAGCTAAAAATAATGCTTAACAAAAACCTGTTCTAACATATTAAACAATTACCTTTTTACTACTCAGCCTGCCAGTTTCCAGCAGCTTAGCTCTTCTCGGTTTTTGTCCTTCAGAGTTGGATAGAAATGGACTCTCTCAGCTCTGCAGCCATTCCTTTTGTGCTGGCAGCAGCTCTAATTATGCACCAATTAACCTTAATTAAACCAATTCTTGTATAACTGCACACACAGACAATTCGCTGAACAAACAGCTTGACAAATATTGTCATTTAAAAGACTTAAAAACACGTCAAATCCTTAATTGGAAAAGTTCAGGTTCTAAATTGCTGCATATTGCTAGCTCTTTGTCCTTACAATGATAGAAAAGGAGTGGTGGCCAATCACCTTCAATGCTCCCCAAACCTTAGCAGGAATTAATTAGTTCTGGCTGATGGGTCTGAAACTGATTATTCCCACAGGAAAGCAGGGTAATCAAATATACTTCATTATTGTAAGTGACAGGCTAGTGAGGTAGGCACTGGAGTAACTGTCTTGACACTGGACTGGGAGATTGAAGACCTTGATTTTATTCTCTGCTCTGTGACCTCAGGCAAATCACTTCATTTCTCTGTTTTCCCTCCTCAGCTTTGCCTGGCCTGTTTATTTAGACTGTAAGCTCTTTGGGGCTGGGCCTGTCCCTTGCCTAGCACCCTGGGTCCCTGATCTTGTTGGGGCCTGAAAACCCTACGGTAATACAATTAGGGCAAGAGTCACCAGATGGCGATGCTACACATCACTTTACAGAGCAGGCAAACACAGTTCAGACTTTGAAGAAATGCTCTGTTGTTAATTTTGGAGTGCAGGGTCTTTCTGAGGGAGTTGTTGTGAGCAGCAGCTGAGTTGGCTCTCTGCCGTGTCTACACTACAGAATTTTGTCGACACAAGTTACGCCGACGTACAGCCCCCGCTGTTGCATGTCCACACTAGCAGCTCTTGCATCGACACAGAGAGCAGTGCACTGTGGGTAGCTATCCCACTGTGCAGTTGGCCACAGGGTGCTTTGGGAAGGGTTTGCACTTTATATGATCAAACTGACAGTGCTGAGCACTAACACAAGAATCCCACAGAAGTGGGGGGGGGGGAGAGTGTGAGTTGGGGGACAGTGAGTGTGTTGGCACGCTGTCTCTTTAAGTTCAGACAGCAGATGGAATCAACCAATCCTGAGGCAGAAGCTGGTGCACAGACAGCTAGTGTCCCCTTGCTCCCCTGTAGTCCAGGCAGGAGCCAGCATGCTCAGCTGGGCAGTAGCTATGTGAGCTCTCCACGCGGCTTCAAAACTTCCTGGGGTTTTGAAAGGGGAGGGGTGCAGGCCTATGTAGCTAGATGCAGGGCAGCGGAGTTCAAAAGAGCGAGCAAAGCAGTCACAGTGGACATTGTGGGATACCCCCTGGAGGCCAGTTACTGCGACGTAACGAATGCAGTGTCTACACTGAAGCTTTGTCAATCTAACTTTGCTGCAAAAAGCTCTACACCTCTTGTCAAGGTGGTTTTATTTTGTCAGCAAAGCTGGAGAGTTTTATCAGTGGGAGAAGCATTGTAGTGTGTTCATCTCCACTGTTCTGTCGACAAATGCTGCCTTTTGCCGACAAAACTGTGTAGTGTAGGTGAGGCCTTAATTTCTCTAATTAAATCAGTTTTTAGGGTAGAGGTGCTCCTTGGGAAACAGGCACTAGCATTTGGGCTGAATTTCCTGAAAGAAGGGATTGCCTATGTGCTGTTTGGCCACCTCTGGTCTAGGACTTGGTGTAAATAAAACAAGTTACACTAAAAAAATCCCAGATTCTGCATCACTGATTTCTTCTCTAATAGGAAACCCACCTGCAAGGCCCCAAAATCTGTTACTGCAGGGATTGGCAACCTTTGGTACGCGGCCCATCAGGGAAATCCACTGGTAGGCCAGGACGGTTTGTTTACCTGCAGCGTCTGCAGGTTCAGCCAATCGCAGTCGCGGTTTGCCATTCCAGGCCAATGGGGGCTGTGGGAAGCGGCATGGGCTGAGGGATGTGGTTAGCAAAGGATTCTGGGAGGAGAACAGGGAAAAGAGAATGGCAAACCAGCTAGAGTTAAATGAGGCAACAATAGAAAATATACAAGAATGTGAGGAGGCCAGAATACATTGCATTAGACCAGAAAGACTTGTAGGAGTCTGAAAAAATCAGGCCTGGGCCAAAAATGTCCACAGGTTGGGAGGGGGAGTGTTCATAGATTCTTATACAGAATCCAGTCATCCTTAAGACCATGAATATTTTCTTCCAATACATCCATCTATGTGTGCTTCATGTACAGGAAGTGCCTTCGGTTTCCTGCTGCAAGACAGAACATGGCACCTCCATTGCAAGTCACAACAGTTGTTCCATCAGTGGCCATCGCCATCACTCATGTAGAAGTGTACCCTAGACAGAAAGTGCCTAAATGCTCTCAGAAACGCCCATTAACCTTCTCAGGAGTTCACTTGGCCTCTGGCCTATATAATATACCTGCAGTAGCGGGTCAGCATCGCCCCTTCATTAACAGGGAAGGATCAACACTTCAGACTTCAGACCCTGGGCCTGATAAATGAGCCTGGAAGCCCAATCACATGTCTCTCAGAGACACAACCAACAGACCAAAGCAAACACATGGCCTAATCAGAAACCCAAAAGCCGACACCCAAGGCCCCCATAGAGACACAACACATAGACCAAATGCCCATCTTGCCAAGTCCTTACCCTCTAGCACAAGATCTGCAACTACTCCTCAAACGCTCCTTCCCCCACCCCCATTAACCTACTCCCCATTCACCTGCCAGTAGGACATGAGCTTCTAGACCTAGCTGATATCATGTTCACAGTCCTAGAGCAGTTTGATAGGAGTCTGTCTTACTGGAAATTGCTATTGGATTCCTAATAAACCTCCCTCACAAAAGCCCAGAATGGGGACTACTGTTATTTCTCTTTTGAACTTCAGAGACTCTGGCCTGGTCTACACTAACCCCCAAATTCGAACTAAGGTACGCAACTTCAGCTACATGAATAACGTAGCTGAAGTCGACATACCTTAGTTCGAACTTACCGCGGTTCAGACGCGGTCCACACGCGGCAGGCAGGCTCCCCGTCGACTCCGCGGTACTCCTCTCTCCGAGCTGGAGTACCGCAGTCAATGGCGAGCGCTTCCGGGATCGATTTATCGCGTCCAGACCAGACGCGATAAATCGAACCCGGAACTTCGATTGCCAGCTGTCGAACTACCGCGGTAGTGTAGACCTGGCCTAAGGATCAAACTATGAAGCTGCCAGGGCCCAAAGGGATGTTGTGTTCAAGGGTCAACCAATCTTCCCCCTTCTTAAATTTCTGCTCTCTCTCCTGCTTTTGTCCCACAAACAAAATTTCCATTGAGTCCACTGGGAATTGTATCCTCAGTTGTACGCTTTACCATTCATACTGCGCTGGTGGCTTAGGATTTGATTCTGCTCTTAGAGCTGCTTGGGTGGATCCCTGTGCCAGTGTAGAGTTTGAATGAAGTCAATTTAATTGCAGGATCAGGGCGTTATGCAAGTCATTTAGCATTTTTTCTGTTCCTTCCACAGCACAAACTCAACATTGTTGTTATTACAGTCAGCTCTACAGTTTGCAACTCATGCTGTGCTTGTTAATTGCGAAAGTTACAGCTTTAGAGCGGCAGCCTTTCTCTGCTCCTCCTGAAATCACTGGCAAAACTCCCATTGACTTCAATGGGAGCAGAGTTAAGCCAGTGCTGAGCACTTTGGAAAATCCTATTATAGAATCATAGGAATGAACGGCTATAAAAGACCTTGTGAGTCATCTAGTCCAGCCCCCTGCACTGAGGCCAGACCAAGTAAACCTAGATTATCCCTGATGGGAGTTTGTCCAACCTGTTCTTAAAAACCTCCATTCTTTATTGTGAACAGTATATCCAGTGTTGTTGTTTTTCCATTCAAATTATCTGCAGTCCCAAAATTACTAGCTGAAAAATAATTCCGAATAGCAAATACACTCCAGATTTTCCCAAGCTATTCACAGACAGTTCAGGAAGGATGGTCCAGTAGTCAGGGTGCTAACCAGAGATCTGGGTTTAACTCCAAGCTCTGCCACAGACTTCCTGGGTGACCTTGGGCAAATCACTTAAGCTCTCTGTGTATCAGTTCTGCACCTGTAAAACGGGGATAATAGCCCTTTCCCATCTCACAGCAGTGCTGCAAGGATTAATATGTTAATGACTGTGAGGTGCTAAAATATTATTGTGATGGGGCCCTGATACCTACTTAAGATAGATTGAAAAGAGGAAATGTATTGAATACATTTGTTGGGAATTATCCCGTCTAATGTTTAATCGTCCCATATTCTCCACCACTATAATGCACCACTTTTCAAATCTTCATTTGCATTCTCACCAGAGTTTGGTCCCTTTTCAATCCCTGCCTCATTTGAGCGACCGCTCAAGTTTCTCTGTCAGTGTATGGCAAGGATTATGCTACCCATCATCCCTCCTATAAGGCCTTGTCTACACGGTATGGTAGGTGTGATTTGTAAAGCACACTCATGTACTGCACTCTAACTGCCCACGTAGACTCTGCAGGCATGATCTAAAAAGGTACCTACTTCATGTTAAGGCAGATTATGTTAACCTGAATTTAGCTTCCTTTCAGAGCAGGCACGTAGGATCTACACAGAGTGAAGTGCTTGAGAGTACTTTTCAAATCACATCCCTGTAGTGCACTTTGACGGAAGTGTGTAGACAAGCCCTAAGCCTCTCAAAGGAGAATTGCTCACACTCTCTGGGGAGAATAAGGGTTTCATGTGGGAGCTTGCAGAGCCTCCCTGAATAATTTCTCTTTGCTTTTTCCAACCTGGTGACACACATATAACAGGGTCGCTCCAGACCTGCTGACACATCTCACAGTTTTTCACTTTGTATAGAAGCAGAGACAAAATGCCCTTCTTTTCTCTCCCGCCGTTTCAGTTTGGTCTCAGCACCCGCGCGCGCACATGGCACGTCTCGTTCTTGCTGACATGGCCGTTCTATTTTTCAGCAATGCAGCTGGCAAGCCTGCAAAGAGCAGAAACAAGACCCAAGGGCCTGCCATTGCACACTGCCTTACATGTGATAGCCAAAGCTGTTCTGCTTTTCACACCACTAGAAATTCAACAGGGATGTGTTACATTAGCACATGTAACAGTCCTGGCTGGTAGCAAGCCTACGGTTTCTTTGTGTATTTTTTTTTTTCCTGCTGCTCTGCTATCTTTGCAGAAGGTGACTTTTATGTTTTTATTTAGTGTGCTTTACTTCCATTTGAAGCAAATGTGCCAACCTTTCTTCCCCCCCCCCCCCCCCCCACACACACAAAGGGAGGCTTGGGTTTTGTTTTTGTTGTTGTTGTTAGTGGCGATGGTTTGTTTTCAAAGTACAGCCTTCCTGATAATCTTACCAAAAGGATTCTTTATAACTGTATTAGCAAACAAACCCTCGTGCACATACAGATAATTGTGCAAAATGCACATCATCTCCAATTTATTAGCTTGGGTCACATGATATTCTCAAGAATTGATGTTAACACTAAGTGGCATTAGCAGGACCTTCCTATCAGAACAACATTCATTGGCAGTTACACTCCTAGAGCAGCAGTTGCGCTACACGATAAAAAATTATATTATCCACATTCAACTTGTATCATTGTACACAATGGTATGCTGGTGCCATATCACACTTCATTCACACGCTAGACAGGGTAGCTCCACAGAAATACATTTCCTGACACTTTTCATTAGAAATATTATTCTACTAATTAATATGCTGCAGATCAGAAATGACACATGCCAGGTAAAAAATAGCGTTCCTATATTAATAGAGTAAGAGCATTAATTAAAATCCATTGCGCTGAAAATGATCACTTTACAAACTTACAGAGAAGCTGTCAAGGTTGGTAAATCCCAGGTTTGACACCCTTTGTTTTCCTGTCTCTCTCTGCAAAGTCCCTGTAATTCTCTGTGTCTTTGTCATCACAAAAGCGTAATTGCTCTTTAAAAACAAATCAGCAACCTGGCATTTAAGAACAACCCTAGGATACCACATCAGTGTGATTATGGAATGGAGGTAACCAAAGAGGTCTTGTTCCTTTTTCCAGAGGGGAGGGGCAGGAAGTGGTTCCTACACTATTCATTATTATTTTTTTAATTATTGTGCCAGGTGCTGTACAAAACATGGAGGAAGGGGCACTCCCTGCTTCAAGTAGTTTACAGTCTAAATGACAGTAACGGCTTACAGCCCTAATGTTGCATATGCTTTAGTGTGGTAGCTAAGGAACCCCCTAGAAGTCCCCAGAAACCACACAGTAGAGATTATGGGGTCAAACAGGTAGTGTGTGGCTGCTGAAAAGACCTAGGAAATTCCCTAGTTCCATTAAGTTCCTCTGCACATATCAGAGCTAGCGATAAGGGTGTGTTACTGCCTTTTGGGTTGGGATTAGGTCACCTCCTGAGACATACCCCCAAAAGGACACATCTCTTGATCTGAAGCAGGGGTGGCCAACTTGTGGCTCCGGAGCCACATGCGGCTCTTCAGAAGTTAATATGCGGCTCATAAGAACATAAGAATGGCCATACTGGGTCAGACCAAAGGTCCATCCAACCCAGTATCCTGTCTGCCGACAGTGGCCAATGCCAGGTGCCCCAGAGGGAGTGAACCTAACAGGTAATGATCAAGTGATCTCTCTCCTGCCATCCATCTCCTTGTCTAGGCACCGACTCCGGGGCTGGAGCTACAGGCGCCAACTTTCCAATGTGCCGGGGGGTGCTCACTGCTCAACCCCTGGCTCTGCCACAGGCCCTCCCCCCACTCCACCCCTTCCCGCTCCCTCCCCTGAGCCTGCCGTGCCCTCACTCCTCCTCCGCCCCCCACCCCCCTGAGCCTCCTGTATGCCGTGAAACAGCTGATCGGGAGGTGTGGGGAGGGAGGGGGAGGCGCTGATCGGCGGAACTGCCGGTGGGTGGGAGGCGTTGGGAGCAGGGGCAGGGGGAGCTGATGGGGGGCTGCTGACATATTACTGTGGCTCTTTGGCAATGTACATTGGTAAATTCTGGCTCCTTCTCAGGCTCAGGTTGGCCACCCCTGATCTGGAGGGTTAGTTAGCCCTTACCTGGTGCCCCCCACCCCACAGTCAGTAGGGAGGGATAGCTCAGTGGTTAACCCAGGGTTGTGAGTTCAATCCTTGAGGGGGCCGCTTAGGGATCTGGGGCAAAAATCAGTACTTGGTCCTGCTAGGGAAGGCAGGGGGCTGGACTTGATGACCTTTCAAGGTCCCTTCCAGTTCTATGAGATAGGTATATCTCCATATATTATATTAGTAGATGGAGACAGAGATCCAACTGAGGACTCCAGCAACCAGCTCCAGGAGCAAGTCACTGCTCCTCCCCCCAAAAATTCATGAGACATCTGAGAAGAGGCTGGAATAGGAACAGGCTGGTGTGTGTAGTGAGGGGTTCTCTTTGAAGGATGTCTGCATTATAGAAGGTGCAAAGGGCTGTAATACGTTTTTTTTCCCTCCAGGAGCAAGTGACTGAGCCACAGTTCTCCACAGAGCTCCAGCCGGGGCAGTGCCGCTGTGCACAACCGCCTATATGGGGCACCGAGCTCGGTCTAGCCCTAAATTCTGGATGTGACAATGAATTGGGAGATGGGAAGAGAGACATAGACAGTAGCAAGAGGGGAGTGGAAGCATGAGAGCTACTGTGATACCTTTACATGGGCACTCAGTTTAGACCTGCGCCCCACAGGAGAGTTCAGTCAGGTTGGTTGCTGGGAGCTGTTCGGTTGCACAATGAGATCTGCCTGGTGTGGAACTGCTACCCGCTGTATTCATGGAGCTGCACACAGTGCCCATCCTTGTAACTTCACACCAACCACCACATCAAAAACACCTTGGAGAAATTCACCAAAACCTTCAAACACCAAAAATTCAACGACTGAACTTCACAGTCAAAGTTGCCCCTCCCTTATACCCCCTGAGGTATTTCAAGGAAGCTATGGGTATGCTGAAAAGTGCTAATGGCTGGCCTCACGGGGGATTTGGATCCAAAGACAGTCATAGACTTCATCAAAGCAAATGGACGTGCCAACCACTCTCCTGTAGGCTCAGCAGGAGGAGCAATCATGCACCTTTATATAGTAAAAACAGCTGAAGTCAATGGGGGCTACTGCCCAGGGCAGGAGGCCATATGGCCAGGACAGAGCTGTTCCCTGGTTACAAATGCAGGGTGTAGGATAGGGGTAGCAGGCGGTGTGTACAGAAGGAAACAAGTCAAAAGGAGTTATGAGCTGACCCTGAGAGCAAGCAGAGACACTGGTCTTCTTGGGCACACAGCTCGCTGGACGGGCTGACTTGGCCTTTCTGAGCAAGGAAACTGCTTGCTGTTGTTTGTTTCTAGTGTGCGCAGGGAAGCAGGACTTGTGAGTCACAAAAAATATTTGCAGCCATATAACGGATTTTTATGGCTGGATGCCTCATCCTAAAGGAAACAACCTTGCAAGGCCAGGAAATTTGGCTAAATGCTTAGGCCAAAAGAGCAACAATGTGAAAACATCCACCTTTTCATAGATATGTTCAGGGCCAGATTCTCACGCTCTTCTTACCCACGTTGGGTAGTACCTTGCTCTACAAGTAGTTCTATTGTTTTCAATAGGGCTACCTGCCGAGTAAAGTACTACCCAGTGCACGTGAGGCAGAAAGGACTAGACTGTGCCACCCCAACTCACGACGGTGAATCACCCCAGCTTGTGCTCACCACTGTGATTACAGGGGGCACAATCTAGCCTTTGGAGAATATTTCGCCATGTTAAGGGTCAGCTCATACTGTCCAATTTTGTTGTGCCCTTAGTAGAGGGCTCTCTGAGAAACCTGTTTTGGAGCGGCTTTGTGCAATTTAGAGAGAAATATTATTAGAGGGGAAATTAGTTTGTAAACCTAAAGAACTTCTGAACTGATTTGGTGAAAAACAATTCAACAATCAGGCAGCAAGAGAGTGTTTAACTCCTGAGCATAGGAAGAGAAGACCACGCTAGAACACTGAGCTAATGTAACCTTAGAGACACATGACAGTGTCTCACCTAAAGCAGTCTCCCCGAGTCAGTAGCCCACATGGCCAGGATCCGACTTTCATGACTGCAAAAATGTCCTTTTTGCTTCCTCAGTGAAGGAAAACAAAATGTCTTTTTGTTTCTCCTTATATTTCCCCCAACTCATTGTTTTGACCCCAGAGCCAGGATGGCACCCCGTTGTTTATTCTCCAGTGTGCTGTCTTCAAATCCTCCTGTTGCCCTGAAATGCAAATATAGCCCCTATTGTATTTGGCTGATAATTGCTTATTCTGCATAGGAACCTTGGTAGACATGAGAATATACATCCCTTGGTCTGGCAACACCAGTTTTTTCCACTTGTGCTGGGGAGTAACACCTTGATGCAAGCTATTAGGACGTATTTTTCAGTACAGAGACAGAACTTTTTAAATATAACCAGCACATACATTTCACAGTGATATTAAGGACCAGCATGATTTTGGCTTTCATTTAAGATCTCACTATGGTACCAAAGTGTTCAGTGTAATGAGTTTGTCAGGCTTGGCACAAGCAGCTGTGACAGTACAGTGAACCTTTTGCCTGTTGGCAGTGAGGGATTATTAAATCACAATTACATCAAAGGACAATGGCTTCACAGTAGAATCAGATGCCCCACTCCACAGAGCCCAAGGAGAGGAGCTAATACATCTCTAACTTGGACATGATGTTTAAAATTAGTGATTAAGGAGCTAGCCAATACATCAAACTTCTCATAGTCCTCCCAGGAGAGTGGGATTTAGAAGGTGGCTGAAGGATTTATCTAGTTACAAAGCTGTTTCTTAACCCTGTTCCTAGGAGTTCTGACTGAAGAGGGGCAAAGTTCAATAGGGCTTTAGTGGATGAACCTTGAATGATTCCTATAACCTTTCTATCACAGGGTTTACATGTTTTGGACATGTTAAAACAATTTAAGTTAACGCTGTTTTTTTCTTTCCTAAGGTCCAGACTCTGATATGCTTTCAGAAGCTGAGTAGCATCATACACCAAGAGTAGTTAGTGGAACTGCTCTAGAGTAAGGTGTTACTCAACTTAAGTAAGAGAGGCAGAATCTGGCTTTGTATATTTTTCTTATGGACTAGGCAAATGTTTGTGAATATAAGAACATAAGAACAGCCATACAGGGTCAGACCAATGGTCCCAATATCCTGTCTTCCAATAGTGGCCAATGCCAGGTGCTTCAGAGAGGATGAATAGAATAGGCAATCGAGTGATCCTGTCGTCCACTCCCAGCTCCAGGCAAACAGAGGCTAGGGATACTTAGAGCCTGGTGTTGCATCCCTGCCCATCCCGGCTAGTAGCCATTGATGGACTTAATATATATATATTAAGTGTTGTACTCTTGAGATATACCCTTTGGTAGGATTCAGATGAATCACCTGGGTGATTCAGATGAAGTTCTGGCTGACCTGTTCTTAAAAACCTCCAATGACTGAGATTTCACAACCTCCCTAGGTAATTTGTTCCAGTACTTAACTACCTTTATTAGGAAGTTTTTCCTTAATGTCTAACCTAAATCTCCCTTGCTGCAATTTAAGCCCATTGCTTCTTGTCCTGTCATCAGTGGTTAAGGAGACAATTTATCATGCTCCTCTTTATAGAATCTTTTACTTGAAGACTGTTATGTCCCCCCACCCCGTCTTCTCTTCTCCAGACTAAACAAACCCAGTTTTTTCAATCTTCCCTTATAGGTCATGTTTTCCAGACTTTTAATCATTTTTGTTTGTCTCCTCTGGATTTTCTCCAATGTTGTCCACATCTTTCCCAAATTGTGGTGCTCAGAATGGACACAATGCTTCAGTTGAGAAGGGGCATTCCTCTTACAGAAGTAGGTGCCTTTGTAGATAGCCTTCAGCTTAGCTCCCAACTGAGAAATGGCTGAAAATGACAACAAGCAGAGGTGGTGTACACACACACACACACACACACACACACACACACACCCCTAGGAGTCTGAGTGCAGCTCAGCTCCTTGTTTCATCAGATCAATTTACATTGATTTTCTTTTTCAAGGTTATCTATGCAAGGAGATGTGCTAGAAACACACATTTTCTCAACAGAAGCTGAGATTTCCCCTTTACAGAGCCCAGAAGCTGGATCTGTTAAGGCGTTCATGTGTAGAACTGGATGAATTTTTTTGGATGAATTTTTTCGGCAGATAAACGCAGATTCAGCAACATGAAACACAAGTTCACCTCAGTATCCCCAAGATGTTTCAGTTGGAAAAACAGTCTGAAAGACTTTCGTAAAAAACAGAGATGTTTTGTTTCAACATTTTTGAAATGAAATCTTTTGATTTTTAGGTTTGAAACAACTTTAAAAAAAATTAAAGGAAATTTTGAAACAACCAAAAATGTTTTTAAATGGTCATAATCAAAACAAAGTTTATTTCAACCTCAAACAAAGTATTTTTTGACTTTTAAATTCACCAAAAATTTAGAAAAGTTTCCATTTCGATTCAACACGAACATTTTTCCCCTCTGGAATTATCAGCGAGCCAAAAAATATCCATTATTTGCTCAGCTATACTCACCTATGCCTCCTCATCAGAGGATAATGTTACTGGCCTGGTAGAAAAACTTCAGGCTCAAACTGCAGCTGAAAAGGAGGAGTGTAGTGCCGTGGCAGGAGCAGAGTCCTCTTGTGGGCCTCGTATTGCCCCAATGTGGCTACAGGTCTTCCGGGGAAGAAGCCTGCACCTCCAGGGCCCGCTGTAGCAGAGCTCCGGCCCACCAGCTAATTGTCCCTCCAGTCTTACTTTCCCTGGTGGGGGAGGAGAGTTGAGCCCCCAAAAGTTCCAAAATAAAAGCAAATCCAACTCAATATTGGACCAGCCCCCAGTCTTCCAGTGAGGCTCCCCATCTTCTCTTGCTCATGCATTGCTCGCTCCTGGCATCTGGCTGCTCCAGCTAGCAGCACAGAGGCAGAGCTCCATCCTCCTTCCTGGCCCACCAGTCCGCAACTGAGCCAGGCTTTCTCTTTTTATTCCCCCTCCACGCTTGGCATTGGCTTCATGTATAGCGGAGGCGGGGCTAGCTGGGGCCATAGGCTCTCCTTAACCCCTTCTCTGCTAGTGTAGGGCCTCTCTGCCCATAACAAGGAAGTGGAAAAAAATGAAACTTATGGGCCTAGTGAATATATGTGCTGTGATGTGCAACTTTGGCCTTTCACAGCCTAACAATCCTCTTATATTTCATCTATAAGTCACTGGGAGAAAGGCCTGTCAGAAAGACAGTGGGAGATGAATGCCCATCCTCAAGAGGACCCAGCTGGTGAGAGCTGATTGCAGTTCGTGCCTGCCACCGAACAGTAACTGAGGCCATTTTCACGGTCTTTTAACAATTTATTTTCTGTTTACTCCCTTGCCTCCCTGTATCTCTTCGGGTACACGTGAGTGACACAGACAAGAAGCAGCAGTGTTTTCATGACAAATTGTCCCTGTTTTCCAGATGACTGGGGAAGCACTGTAGATTTTTCTACACCACAGAATTCTAGTTTGCCCTAAGAGGATGGCCATCTCTGAAAGAGCAGGTTTCTGAGATGACTTTCTTATCTCCTCTTTACTACCTGTCTAGTTTGTCCCCTCCTCCACTTATCTTCATTAGCACACAATGAAGGAGAAGTGGTCATGCCATGACCAAAGTCGCTTACATATGTAAGCAGGGGCTGAATGAACTCTCCCCTGACAGCTAGCTGGGAGGGGGAGAAACTTCAGGAGCGAACTGTATTTACATGAACACACTTACTCTGCTTAGATATTTAGCAGATAGAATGGCGTTCCTCAAAGTGATCAAGGTTGGCAGGTATTGGGTTACAAATCAGTTTAGTGCTGAATGCAGGGGTAGTGAAATGCTGTTATCAACATTGTTGTCTGTATTGTATGAATAAAGGGGAGCAGAACTGTGCTTAACCTGTCCCGAATGAGGGGATCACCCTCAGCTGATAGGACCTCGTTAAGCTAGGGGCTGGAATGCCAGACCCCTGTGAAAGTAAGATGGGGGTGGGGACAGATGTCCCAGCCAGAAGGTGTGAATTCTCCCTGTGTGTGTCTGGTCTGGTTTAACCTGTTCCTCCCCACTGTTCACAGATAGAACTAAATAAGCTTCATTAGGCGGCTTTTATTATGTTAAGTACTCAATGAGAGCTGAAATCACTCCTGGTGGGGCAGTGTTTCTGCCCAGCCTGCTGAGAGCTAAAAATCACTAAGAGACTGACCTACAGAGGTCACAGCAGAGAGGCAGATGGCAGCGGGAGGTGACTGATGGGTGACCGGGGAAGGTGGCGAGCAGTCAGCCGGTAGGGCGGCCAGTGCTCAGATGGTGGAGCGAGCCAGGTGTCTTCTTTCCCGGGTGGGAGATGAACTCACAAAGAGGCACTTCTGAACCCTGTGTCCTCACTGACCAAGGATAGCCATTGTGAGTGGGGTGTGGTGAGGAAGCAGAGGGGAGCGCAGTAAAGGAACTTTTGGTTGTATAACTGAAGAACATGAGGCAGAAGACTCTGCCCCATGCACTCTGGGGAGGATGTCCTGCTCACAGTTTATGAATCATGTTTGCAGCATTTTCCCTAATTAATGTCGGGTGACTTCCCTCCTTTCATTAAAAGTTTCTATGCTATAGTCAGACTCTGTGCTTGCGAGTGGGGAAGTATTACCCAGGGGTGGTGTGTAATTTTCCCAGGTTACTGGGTGGGGGTTAGAGCCAGTTCTGTGTTGTCTTGTTGTAAAGTAACCCCTAGATATTGAACCCGGCCCTGGTTACTGCCGGCTACACCTGGCACAGGGGTTACACACAGCTAATGAAATTAGAGGCACATCTGATATATTTACATAATATTGACAGCCACACTAACGCTCTCATTGCCTGTCACTCCAGGTGAAGTCTTCCAGTCCCTGTGAAAGTCAGGCGCTAGCTATATTCACTAGCGTTTTTTGGCATATTAAACAGTCACCCCAGTGACCTGTGAGAGATTAGAATGAGTCTGAAGGGACTCAATATGCCATAAATATCCATGTGTGTGTATGTCATTAGAACAGACAACTTCGGCGCAGTTTCTAGTAGGTTCAACTCTCAATGACAAACTGCTTTTGAAAATTCTCTCTGAACCTGAATTAACTGTCAGACTAATCCCCATGCAGCAGGGGTAACATTTGCAATGAGAGAGACAGTTATACCCCAGTGAGAGTTGGTTGGTCACCCCCGGCGCCCCAGACCAGACCACGCTAGGACGTTTAGAATTTCGCTGCCAGAGGACTGGCATGGCCGGCTGACAAGACCGCGGCAGCCACAGCAAACATTCTGGGAGCACCTGTTCTTAGTTTGCTCCTGCGTCACCGCTTTCCTCTCGTCGTGCTGACTCCCCTTGTTTTGTTTGGATTTTGTATTCCCCCTTCACCAGCCTGCCAGCTGCTGCTGCGGCCTCTTTATTCACACCGGCAGGAGAAATTGGATGAGTGCTGTATCAATCTTACCTCGCTGGGCCTGACTCCTGCCAGGGTAAATCAGGAGCGACTCCACTGGAGTGACACAGGTGGGAAAGCGGTGTGAGTGAGAAGAGAGTCAGACCCCCTGCCTCTTGCTTGAGCACTGTAATGCTGCTGTCTGTCCTGGGGCTGAACAGCAACGATCCTAGTTATCAACCTCTCCAGCCGAATGTCAGCCATTTCTGTGGTTATGCAGTTTGGGATGAGCCGCAGCAGCCATCTCCTATCCCCGTTTAATTCCCCTGCCAATGTCCATCGCCGGCTGGGCTTCAGTCCTTTCTAACGAGGGTAACAATATTGTTCTAGCTGCAGCAAAAAAACAAAAAACAAAAACCACCACCAATTTCTGTGACAGGTCACTTATTTGCTTCAGAGAGCAAGCCTGGCTGGCAAGCTGCCCTTTACTGGCTGTCGTGTTTGCTGCAAGATGAATGGAAGACAATTCATTTGCAGATCTCCTGCCGCACGCCTGACAAAATGGGTTTTAATGTACTGATACGTTAGCTCAGCAGTGCAGAACAGTATTAAGATGCTGACTCTCTGGATCCTCACTGCACTTCTGCTACCCATTGTTAAACTTAAAAAAAAAAAAGGAATGGAATGGAACTGAAGACTCATTGTTCTTTGGATGAAGAAAAATAAATCAGTATATGGGCCTTGGGGCTCTGATCAGAGATATGGCTTTAGGATGCCCTTCATTTAATAGCATTTATACTTAATATTTTGCTCTTGTGTGTGTCTTTGCTAAAGGGGTGTTTCCAGTGGGGTCGAACTGGGATCAGTTCTCGGCCCTACGCTATTTAACATTTTCATCCATGACCTGGAAGAAAACATAAAATCATCACTGATAAAGTTTGCAGATGACACAAAAACTGGGGGAGTGGTAAGCAATGAAGAGGATAGGTCACTGATTCAGAGCAAATTGGATCACTCGGTAAGTTGGATGCAAGCAAACAACACATACTTAAATACTGCTAAATGTATGTATCTAGGACCAAAGAACGTAGGCCATACTTACAGGATGGGGGACTCTATCCTGGGAAGCAGTGACTCTGAAAGATTTGTGGGTCATGGTGGATAATCAGCTGAACATGAGCTCCCAGTGTGACACTGTGGCCAAAAGAACTTATGAAATCCTACGATGCATAAACAGGGGAGTAGATAAGTTGTTTTACCTCTTTAATTGGCCCTGGTGTGACTACTGGTAGAATACTATGTCGAGTTCTGGTCCCCGCCATTCCGGAAGGATATTGATACGTTGGAGAGGGTTCAGAGGAGAGCCATGAGAATGATTAAAGGATTAGAAAACATGCCTTATAGTGATAGACTCAAGGACCTCTATCTGTTTTGTTTAACAAAGAGAAGGTTAAGGGGTGACTTGATTACAGTCTACAGATATCTAGATGGGGAACAAATATTTAATGATAGGCTCTTCAATCCAGCAGAGAAAGGTATGATATGATCCAATGGCTGGAAGTTAAAGCTAGACAAATTCAGACTGGAAATAAGGTGTAAATATTTGACAGGGACCATTGGAGCAATTTAGCAAAGGTTGTGGCGGTTTCTCCATCACTGGCAATTTCTAAATCAAGATTTTTCTAAAAGATCTGCTCAAGAAATTATTTTAGGAAAGTTCTATAGCCTGTCACTCCAGGTGAAGTCTCTCAGACTCTATGAGAGTCAGGCCCTACCTGTATTCACTAGCCTTTTTGGGCATTTTAAACAGAATCACCCCAGTCTGACAAATAAAGATTCCAACCTCTGCCTAGATTCCCTACGCTGGCTAGAACTCATTCGTTGCCTGCATAGTTATAAGCTTGTGAAGGCCAAAAGAAAGCTTGAAGGCTATTTTCCTCTACCTTTTCAGACCTGGAACGATATTAAAGTTGACTGTGCATTTTGGAAACTTCCACTCAAGCAGCTGTAATAGGAGAGAGCATTGGAGCAGATGCAGAAGAGGAGAGTGAGTGGGGTAGAAATGCCTATTGACAAAAGATGATAACATTTTTAAAACATTCTTCCTGATGAGAGTAAATTTTTAAATGGAGACATTCTGATTTTTTTTTTAAATTTCACCTCACAGGGTTACAGTATACTCAGATGTTGTAAATCAGCGCAGCTCCTTCAATGGAAATAGTTCAATTTGTGAATGATTTTTTCATTCTTCAGATTGCTCCTTTGCTCAGTTGCTATCCAGTCAAAATTTTTTTTGCAAAAATTAACTTTTTTTGATGTTCCTCCTTTTTGTCACTGAAAGAGGGGCAAAAGTGAATGTTGTTTTTATTGGGGGTTTCATCAACTGGGGAATTAAACAATTTTCTTCATGAAAATATTTGCTTTTGAAAAGAGGCTTTTTGATTATTATTTCTTTTTTTAAAGTGTTTAATTCCGGAAGTTTCAGCCACCTCTACATAAAGTTGTTTAAACTTGCTGGGTAATGGGCAAGCCATGCTATACGTGGTTCTAACACAGGCTCTTTCCTATCCACATATGTGGACAGAAACCATGTTTGAGAGCTATCTTTCAGCCTAGGTATCCACCGGAGTTAACCTGCTTCCCCTAGGCCTTAGCCATACTGAGGTTTTTTGTGGAAGTCTCCCGTGTTTCTGAAGCACTGCATTGAGAGGGGTGGCAGTGCAGAAAAGCCACGGGAGCTTTACCCATTGTAACGTCTAGATCGGCTCTGAGCAGCAATAGGTGACAAGGTGGCAACTGCAGCAGAAGCACTGCTGCCAGCCCAAATATTCATACAATGGGACGAGATTTTCATAGAATACTTAGTGTAGCCCTTCTGTGTGATTTACTGCAGACAGTAACTGTATCAGATGAGCCACTAGGCCGGATTCCTGTGCCAGTCTGACAGCTTTTATTATGCGCAGCTGCATGCTGTGAACCCATGCTGGGTGGCAGGAGCTATCTGTGTTAATCAAGAAAGAAGAGTTTTGAAGCTTCAACAACTAGCGCTTTTTCACTACGTATGGGAGAGGAGGCATCTCCTGCCCTCAGACCAGCCTGTTAGGCAGTGAAGCTATTAGGATGTCTACCTGAATTTAATTGTAGACAGGAGGTTACAAGCAGTGGCGTAGCCAGCTTCTAAGAGGAGGGGGAGCAAACATAAAAAAGGGGCCCCACCTTGGCTCCTCCTCTGGCCACGCCCCCTTGGCTCTTCCTCCGGCCGCACTGCCCCTCCCCCCCATGGCTCCTCCGGCCCTGCCGTGCCATCCCCGTGCTCCTCCGGCCGCGGCTACCGGCCGCCATGCTGCTCCTCCCGCTACTCCTCCCGCCCCCCCATGGCTGCCGGCCGCACTGCGGAGGTAGGCAACTGAGAGGGGGAAAGCGGTGGGCAGGAGGAGAAGGAGCTGACTAGACCCACACTCTCCCCAGACCACCATGAGGGAAGAGAGAGAAGCCGCCGCTGCCTCCCAGCATGGACCTAGCAAACTCCCCCAGCAGCAGCCGCAGGATGGCGGCGGGGTGGCTGCCCCCCTCGCCCGCCCCGGGAGCGGCCCGGAGAGCCTGCGGAACGGCTATGTGAAGAGCTGCGTGACCCCCCTGAGGCAGGACCCCCCCTTGGGGCTTCCTCTCCCTGCTGCTGCTCCCCGCCGCCGCCTCCCCCAGGGCTCTACTCAGCCTGGGCGCCCTGGCCGCCTTTGTCCTCTCGCTCCTGCTCTCCTACGGCTGGAGCAGCCCCTGGGGCACACCCTGCTGGGACTGTCCCACTGCCTCAGCCCCCTCTTCAGCATCGTCTGTGCCTTCTTCTTCCTCACCTGCTACCTGGCCCGGGACAAGCGCGAGGAGCTTGGCGGCGGCGGCAGCCTGCGGGCCACCAGCCTGCGCCCCCCCTTGCTGCTCCGGCTGCGGCTGCCGGGCTGCGCTGCGGGCCGCCAGCCTGTGCCCCTCCCCTCGCTCCTCTGGCCCGGGACAAGCACGAGGAGTTGGGCGGCAGCGGCAGCCTGCGCCCCCCTCGCTGCTCCGGCCACGGCTGCCGGGCCACGCTGCAGGCCGAATGTCACGCCCCCCCTCCTCTGGCCGCTTTTGGAAAGGCGGGGGAAGCAGCTGCTTCCCCTGCACCCCGCTAGCTACGCTACTGGTTACAAGGCCAAGAAAGCTGATGTCTCTCACCATAAAGTTCTTTTAGTTTAAACCAACTAACATCAGCCATGATTAAGGCTATGATTTAGTCACAGGTATTTTTTAGTAAAAGTCATGGACAGGTCACAGGCAGTGAACAAAAATTCATGGCCCTTGACCTGTCCATGTCTTCTACTATAAATACCCTGACTAAATCTTAGGTGTTCTGGATGGGGCAGTCCAGGGCACCGCCGCTGCAGAAGTCACAGAGGTCACAGAAAGACACAGGATCCATCACTTCCGTGAGAGAATCACAGCCTTACCCATGAGCTGTCAGAAATTGGTGGCATGGGAAGGGGCCAGCCTGTGCCCCAACAAAGCTTCTGGAGGGCAGCCTCTGCAGAGTGGACACAATCCGGGTCATAAAAGATGGTCGCAAAGGCTTGCAGGAAGGCATCCCAGTCGGAGAACACTGGGCTGTTCTGCTCCAACAGTGGGGAGGCCCAATTGAGCACTTCACCAGAGAGCCGTCTGACGACTAGCACTGCCTTAGTCTGGTCTGTGGGACATGCAAGGGGGTGGAGCAGGAAGAGAAGCCTGCATTAGTCCAGGAAACCTCAGGGGCTGGTTCAGGCGATGCATTGTCTGTTCGGGCATATGGCGTCACTGCTTCTTCCTGTGAGTAATGTGAGGTTCTCCGCCTGCAGAGGGGTGACTAGATCCTGCAGGTCCCCGGCCAGCCGGGGCCCGTGGTTGGAGGGCAGCCCACACCTTCCATCATCTGTGGAGGGGTTGGATGGATTTGTGGCAGACCTGAGCAAACTGTCACAACCAGGACATGGGCAGTCAGATCTAGCGGTCAGTCAGGAGTCAGGCCAGATCAGGTACTGGGAGGTCAGAGTTTGAGACAGGCCAAGGGCAAACCAAGAGTCAGGTATCAGGAGGCAGGCGGGGTCAGGTTACCTGGAGATCAGAGTCAGGCATCAGATTACAGACAGCAATCAAATAGCCAAACTGAAGACAAACCAGAGTTAGAAACTGAAGCCTAAGGTCTCAAGCAGAGGCAGGCAGGCAGGCTGTATTGTTGCTCCCCAGACAGTCCCCCTTAATGGCTTCCTGGTTTATATACCGGTATCGGCCAATCAGGAAGCTCTGTGGAGACATCACTCCGGCCCTGCTGGGCGGTACTTCCTGACCAGCCCCACCTCACAGGGTCCTCCTATAGAAGCCTAGCCTAAGCCTCCTATAGTGATGTGGCAGCATCAGCAGCCCAGAACCTCCCTAATTGCAGGTTCTAGCCCTGCAGAGATGGGTTGTTTCTGAACCAGAGATTCTAGCTCAGCCTATACTCCTGTATGATTTCCTAACCAGGATGCTCCAGCACGGCTGGTAGATCTGGGGAAAGCGTCTCTTTTGATCCTGTTTCCTCAGAATCTAGCGGCCACACATGGGGGATTGCTTCCTGGCCTTCCCCCTAGAACATGGTCCCAAACCCATCCCTAGCTACCTGTCCAGCTCTTCCTATCAGTGAGATGCCATTGCTACCTTTCCCCCTACCATCTCTTTTGTAGCTGAGCTGCAGGCTCAGGGTGTAAGGGAGTGGACTCACCCCTGCGGCGCCTCCTGCTGGTCATCTCAGGGAATTAGCTCTCCAGCCGTTGGAGCACCCTCTGCAGGCTGATGTCCCGCTACCGCTTGGCCCCCGTGTCCCTCCTGGACCCGGTGCCCTGTTATCTGGGGCGCTGCCCCCTGGCAGTAACCCCTCAGTCTTAGGGTCTCCCCTCCCTGGGGAACCCCCACCCACTATCCCCACCTCGCCTCAGTATACGGCTACTGCCAGCCATTGTCTAGCCCCCGCACCCTGGGGCAGACTGCAGTATCAGCCTACTCATCACTGGCAAGGTTGGGTTTGTACCTGCTGCCTTTGCCTACCCCTGGGCTGTCCTCTGCAACCCCCAGTACCCGTTAGCCTTCTGCTAGGCCTCAGCCTGGGGCTTTCCAAGCTGGAGCCTCCCCAGCTCCTCTGCCTTTCCCCAGCCCTGCTCCACTCAGGTGCTCCACTCAGGTCCCTGCAGCCAGGTCCCCTCCTCTCAGAAGCTAGAGGGAGTCTGTTTGCTTGAGCTCCTGGCTCAAGCCTTTATAGGGCCAGCTGGGCCCTAACTGGGGCGTGGCCCCAGTTGAGCCTGCTTCCCACTCAGCCTGGGCTGTTCTCCCAGCCCTCTTCCAGGGCTGGTTTTAACCCTGTCAGGGCTGGAGCAGGTAACCACGCCGCTACAAGGGGAAAACCAGGGAGAGGAGGTTGGCCGATGGAGGTTCCTGTGACTGTGGGGCCTGTTTCCGATCCTCTGTCCGTTCACGTATCCGGGCAGAGTTCCTCTGGGCGGCGTCCACTGGCTCCCTTGACACCTTTGAGGAGCAGTGGGCGCTGTCCGGGGTTCTCTGCTTGGTATCCCCGTCAGGTTCCCTTCTTTTGACCCTTTGACTGCACTCCTGTCCCTGTTTTTACATTAGTTGTCCCCCGTGATCATTTGGGTTCTAGGTCCTGTGGGTCCTCCCCTTAGGCTGGGGGGGGATCCTTTAGCAGTGGGCAGTCTTACGCCCGCCCACTTCCTGAAGCCCAATAGGTACAAGGGGAATGCTAATTCTGCACCCACCTTAGGGTGACCAGATAGCAAATGTGAAAAATCAGGATGGGGAGTAATAGGTGCCTATTAAGACAAAGCCCCTAATAGCAGGACTGTCCCTAACCCACCTGCCCCTGGGTTTAATCAGTTGGGTGTACACTAGCCCTGTCTAACTTTCAAGCACTTAAGCCTTTCCAGGTCGGTGAGGCCCCAAACTAACAGGTGTAACCCCCCAAGACAGACAAGGAAACCCGCTACCCTGGGTACCACTAGTTGCTTAACTACAATGAAAGATTTGGCAGATGTCTTGCTCGAGGGATGCAAACAGGGTTCCATTTCTTAAATCTTGGGATTCCTAGGACAGGTTCCTACCTGTCAGATTTCTCTTGGTCTGGCAAACGTAAACCTATTTTTTTTAAAAACTTCTTGTTTGTTAAGAAGCAAAATATGCAGTAACTAGATGGACATTTAATGAGAGAAGGCTGGACAGCAAAGCTGACAAAACAGGGACCTTTCATTTTCAGCTCTCAAGACAGAGTTTATCCAGAGGTGCTCAGTTTAATGAATTTGCTGGTTTCAGATAAAATCTAATGGGCATTATTCATATCATAGGACTAATATGTGGTGATGCAAATTTCATATGATTGAACCCCTTGCTTAAGAGAAGCCCTGAGCTGAGCTAGCATAAAGGATCATTGAATTATCTGCTATTCCTAGCAAGCAGACTCCTCAGGTCACAGCTGGAGAAATCCATCTGACATAATTTAGCAAATAACTCATCTAAGATGACTACCATTTTTTGTCCCATTTATTTGTATCCCAGGCACTGATGCATCAAATACATTTTAATCAGTTATATTGCCATGCTAAAAAAACAATAACTGTTATGAGTTATGTCAAGGCATCCACTCCCCACGGCAGAGCTGGTAGCACTACATATATTTAAGGCTGCTCAGCACCTCCCATTATACAACCTTATTTTTAGTTGCTTATAACTTTTGACAAATTTTTACCATTTTGGCTGAAGTTTCCAATCCCGGGTGGCTGGCTCAGGCTTAAGGGGATTGCTACCATAAAACTCAGCACAAGGACCACAATAGGCAGCAGGTTTAAAACAAATAAAAGGAAGTTTTTCTTCACACAACGCACAGTCAACCTGTGGAACTCCTTGCCAGAGGATGTTGTGAAGGCCAAGACCATAACAGGGTTCAAAAAAGAACTAGATAAATTCATGGAGGATAGGTCTATCAATAGCTATTAGCCAGAACGGGCAGGAATGGTGTCCCCGGCCTCTGTTTGCCAGAAGCTGGGAATGAGCGACAGGGGATGGATCACTTAATGTTTACCTGTTCTGTTCATTCCCTCTGGGGCACTTGGCACTGGCCACTGTTGGAAGATAGGATACTGGGCTAGATGGGCCTTTGGTCTGACCCAGTAGGGCCATTCTTATGTTCTTATGAGTCTCTCTGTACAATGCCCAGCACATTGGGATCCTGGCCTGACTGGGACTTCGACTGGATCTACCAGTTTTGTATTTTAATGAAACAGTTTAAGTTCTTCTCGAAGCCCACTGCAATCCCATTAGGCAGAAATCAGATCTTCAGAATGAAACCAAATGGGAACCAAATAACAGAGTGACCGAAATGCCTCTAAAATTCTATCCGTTGAAAATCTTTGTTTTAATCTGACAACCAGAAAGCCTAAACTCCTGTAGTGTAAAGTTGCTCAGACATAACCTACTGTCAGTGCAAGGCACATTACAATTATTCACAGATAAGTACCCCTGTTGCATAGTGCTAAGGCTGTGACAAACAGGCAATTCATAGTGCAGGCTGACATTCCACCCTTAACTTGTCACCCACTGGGGTGTTTTTTTCCTACTTGTTAATACCACTGCAGGAGTGGAGGTCAGCATCTCGGCCTTAATTCTGAATGCTCTGGGTGTTGTTAGCCTGCTTTGCACTCAGTGCGGTTTAAATTGATTGTCTCAATGTTATCGTCTTCTTCACTGCTGGAAGAAAAAAAAAATTCTGTGGAAGGTGGAAAGACCCTCATTAGAAAGCATAGAAAAGGTGCTATAAATGCATAGGGCCCGGCAGTGTAATTCAGGAGCTGAACTGGAAAAAAGAATCCGTTTGGTTTGAACCAAAACTGACGTTTTTCCAGGTTTTCTCAACAAAAACATTCTGTTTAAACTGAAACTAAGGGCTTTGGTTTCATGTTTTTCATCCTTCATTTTTGACAGCTGGCTAAATTCCAAAACAAACCTCCGCCTGGAAACAAAAAAGTAAATGTTTCATTTTGAAGGGGCGAAAATGAACCAATTAATGGAAGAACTTTGGTGCCCCCCAGAATAAAGTACTTTTAGTGAATTTACTAATTAAAAAAAATTGCGCAGCTCTACAAGTTAGCTCCAAATGAGGACAGGTTATGATGATTTAAGTTGTCCTTTTTAATCATGGGGAAGTGACTCTCTAGTGCTCATGAATGGTACCTGGATAATACAAGTAGAAACTGCTGTCCTAGTCCTTGGTCGCTGTATTTTCCATTTGTCTTAGGGGGGTTTCTTCCCCTGTGTAGGCCACACACTGAGGCACTGGAAATTTGAATACCAGGGGATTTTTAGTGATCAGCGACCTTAGATTTATGCCCCAGTCTGACCCGAAGAGATCCCTACTCAGGGCAAGAGGGAAGCCAAGCCTGCATGCTCCTCCAGCCTGCCGAGACCACCAATGCATGTGCCACTTAGGATTCGGACAAATGTCCTCTAGGAATTGAACTAAGCGCATGAACTACTTTCAGTTACTAAGCAGGAACCAGGTGGTACTTTACTGACTGTGGGCCCAAGCAGTAATGTAGTAAAGTGTAAATCAGGTAAACTAAGTGTACCTGCTTTTCATTTGGGGAATATGGAGTTCAGGTTAGGTTAGTTTACACACTCCTTTTTTTACCGCTATACCACTGGCCCCAAGTAACAATTGCCCTGCACTTAGTCAGTGGCACCAGTGCAAAGTAGATGTACTGTTCTGATTCAGTAACATGTTTTTCTCACTTGACGCTGGTGTAAGTGACTCCAGAAGGTAGAGGGCAATGGTGAATTGAGCCCTTGGTTTGATTTGGCTCAGTGCCCCAAAGATAGAACACCTCAGCCCCTGAGCTATGCCAACCCCACCACAGTCTTTAAGGAAAGGTGAGAAAATTGGTACAGAGGAGACTTCTTCAGAGCCCCCACCCCTAGGTCAGCAGAGTTTATAGGTTTCATCCCGCCCACAGGTAGGTAGCTTCACATCATTGCACATCTTGTCAAACCAATTACTGCCCTGCTGCATAATAGCTGATTTCACAAGGTCTGTGATGAGGAGAGCTATATCTCCAAAGACAGGCTTTAAACCAACAGCTGGAACGCCTCCCCCCAACAGCCTGCCATCCCTACAATCTATGAATCTGTATAGAGCATAGCCTTAACGAGAGTCCACACATAACAATGAGAGTCCATACATAGCATCAGAGGAGGTAGGCCAAGCAAACCCTCAGAGTACTAGTCATAGAATCATAGACTATCAGGGTTGGAAAGGACCTCAGGAGGTCATCTATCCAACCCCCTGCTCAAAGCAGGACCAATCCCCAGACAGATTTTTGCCCCAGATCCCTAAATAGACCCCTCAAAAATCATTTAGGTTTTTAGGGTTTTTTTGACAAAAAGTCAAATTTTTCAGCTCAAATTTTTCACGTGTTTTTTCCCACATTGTCAATTTCCCCCTCACAAAAACACTACAAACCATTTTCCAACCACCTCTAGTTGTGATTGACATTATTGCAAGTTTAGAGTCTGTGCTATTTGCTGGAGGCCTGGCTCTTAACATAATGGTGAGCCATTGCCTTGATTTCCCCTTGGCTTCTGAGCCTAGAAACTGTAAGATTGCAATCTGTTTGAATGAGACCTGCACTCTTAAGCCTTGTCTACATTACTAAAATCACCTGGTACCATCAATTGGTATGGCTGAAACAGGATTGAAGACAGTTTAGGGCTTGTCTACACAAGAAGTTTGCCTAGAATAACTATTCTTGATTAACTCCACATGTGGATGCTATTATTCCGGAATAAGAGGGCCTTATTCCCAATTACCTTAATCCACTTGAGAACAAGAGCATCCACAAATGGTATTAATCAGGAATAATCTACTTTAAACTCACACTCTACCTTATTCTGAATTAATTTTCATGTGTAGATAAGCCTTAGATGCAAGTGTAAACAAGGACCATGTCGATAAACCATGACTATACCTGGAGCATTGGGGATCTCTGTAGGGGAGAAGGGGTGGTATAAGAAGGAATCTTATCTCCAGGCCACAGGGTTACTGCAAAGCTGTTCTGCAACCACTGTTGAGGAGCAAGGTGCACGATCTCCTTTGCACTGCTTGTGACTCTCCTTTGCAGGGAGTGGTGTCTGGGCAATCAGCACTGTAACAGCCATTGGGACAGTTTACTGAGGCTCGCGGTATATTCTCCCACTCCCAGTCTTTATTCAGGCCTAATCTGATGGTATCTAGTTTGCAAATTAATTCCAGTTCTGCAGCTTCACGTTGGAGTCTGTTTTTGAAGTTTTTTTGTTGAAGAATTGCCACTTTGAGGTCTGTTATTGAGTGACCAGAGAGACTGAAGTGTTCTCCTACTGGTTTTTGAATGTTATGATTCCTGATGTCAGATTTGTGTCCATTTATTCTTTTGCGTAGAGACTGTCCGGTTTGGGAGTGGTTGGGTCATTACAAAACCTAAACTTAATTTCCCCAATACTAAGTTTTTCCGTACTGTTACTCACACCTTCTTGTCAACTGTAATGGGCCACTGTCTTACCACTTCAAAAGTTATTTTTCCTCCCTTGGTATCCTGCTGTTAATTGATTTATCTCGTTTGACCTCACACTTGGTAAAGCACCCCAATCCTTTCATCTATTTATACCTGCTCCTGTATTTTTTACTTAATACATCTGATGAAGTGGGTTCTAGCCCACAAAAGCTTATGCCCAAATAAATTTGTTAGTCTCTAAGGTGCCACAAGGACTCCTAGTTTTTTTTGCTCTAGGACAGTGACGCTCAACATTTTTGGGCTCAGGACCCACTTGTAAATGTTTATGGCCTGTTGTGACCCAGTAAATAGTCTGATGGTGGAGGGCCTGGGAAGGTTTTGGTCAGGACTGACTGGACCAAATGTGTGTGAGTGGAGTTGTGACCTGGCTCATGGGGTTGCAGTGCCACTCACTCATATTTAGCCTAACTGGACTCCCATCATCATGACAGCTGGACGAAACTTGAGTGACCTGGGACCCCAGAGGTTGCAGTGCTTGGAGCAGGGAAGAGAGCCTTGCCAGCCCCATAGGACAGGAGCCGCAGGAGCTGCCATGTGACCCTTTGAAACATTCTGGCGACCCACTTTTGGGTCCTGACCCACAGGTTGAGAAACCCTGGTTTAGGAATTATTTTGGGAAGTTCCATGTTACACAGGAGGTCAGACTAGATGATCACAATGGTCCCTTCTGGCCTTGGAATATAAGAATCTATGTTCAAATAGTATAACTTCCATCACTTCGCATTACTTGTCTTGCCTACCTCTATACCAGGGGTCGGCAACCTTTCAGAAGTGGTGTGCCGAGTCTTCATTTATTCACTCTAATTTAAGGTTTTGCGTGCCGGTAATACATTTTAACATTTTTAGAAGGTCTCTTTCTATAAGTCTATAATATAGAACTAAACTATTGTTGTATGTAAAGTAAATAAGGTTTTAAAAATGTTTAAGAAGCTTCATTTAAAATTAAATTAAAATGCAGAGCCCCCCGGACCGGTGGCCAGGACCCAGGCAGTGTGAGTGCCATTGAAAATCAGCTCGCATGCCGCCTTTGGCACGCATGCCATAGGTTGCCTACCCCTGCTCTATACTGTGAAACCAAATCCATTTTAATGTGTATTGGGCCTTGTGTATTGCAAGAAGAGGGGGCAAGATTTGTTCCCCTGACAACTCCAGGCTGTGATATGAAACAACTGGGTACCAGTTCCTAATACTCAGAGTTCTACAGAAAAACTGGAGCTAAAGAAAAGGATTTCCAAGATGGAAGCATTTCAGCGTAAGAGCTTATGGCTTTGTGTTGCGTGTCACAGGGCAAGCCAGCATTAGACTGCTCAATCTAGCTAACTGCAGCCTTGGAAACACTATAGCAAAACACTTCATTAGAGTGGAATTAAAGGTTCATAACCTTATTAGTTCCACCACTTGCATGCCTTTGTGATATACCTTGAGGCACTGAATTCAGTGAAGGAGAAAGAAAAGCAACGGTATATAAACTCATGCTCTGAGCAGGAGCGGGAAGCTGGTAGGACAATCGCTTCACTCTTTTACCCTTCTTGGGTAAGCTCTACTTTTAACTCAGGTTTTCCTCCATGGGGGTTATTTTTGTGTGAACTTCCACAAATTTGTTGCTTGCTGATTTTGCTTTCTGTCGCAAAGCCCGGTGGGAATAAGATAGTCATAAAAGTACAAGTAAACAGTTAATATTCATGCATGATGAGTGTCCCTGGCTAACTGTGGCTTGCTACCGAGGAAAGTCTCCACTCTCCCCTTTAGTTTATGTTGTAGCATCTGACATTAATTGGGGGGGAAAACAAACAAACCTTGAACTATGTGCATTCTACCAAACAGAAAATCTGATTTTAAAAACTCTTTAGGAATGCGGAGGAGGTTTTTAGAAGTGGTGTGTATTCTTTCTAGTTAGCTATGGGCCCTTGCACCGGTCCCCACTCCCACCCCCAAATCTAAACACCCCTGAACTTTGGGAAAAAACGTTTTGTGGCTTGAGCCCATCTCTAGCTTCAATATTATAAGGTGTGGTGGGTGTATAGGTCTGGTCCCTGGAAGGGTTATGAAGGGGTTCAACCCATTAATGGACACAGAGTAATACACCAGTCAAGACAGCTGGAGCTGCCAGCCCTGCATAGAAAAGGTGACAGTTGTGGCTTGTTGGGCTGCTAGGAGGTGAAGGAAGCCATTAAAAGCAGCAGCGTGTGCCTGCTGGGAAACAGAGGGATTCTAGAGAAAGGAGGCAAGGGGCTCTCTGGTCTCCTCTTAACCCAGGAGACTCCTGAACCTTGCCATGACTGGAAAGAAGAGAGGAACTAGGAAACCCTCTGGTTTCCACTGAGGAAAACTGAACTAGCTCCCAGTAAGGACTGTTGCTCATTTTGGATCTTGGGAGGAAGGAAGCTCCCCTTTGATTGTGCTGGCCCCCTGAGTACGGGCCCCCTGCAGGAGTATTTTTCTGCATCCTTTGGGACTTGACTTAAAGAGGCAGTGATCCAACTCACAGGGTTAGCAGCTATCCCATTAGCTGGGATGGAAGGAGGCCTTAGGATTACGAGTATAGAGTGGCATTCTGGAGACTTGGGTTGAAGTCCCACCACCACAGACTTCTTGTGGGGCTTTAAGTAAGTCACTTAATTGGTGTTTCAGTCCCCCCCCCTTAAAATAAGGCTAAAACCTCACTCCCAGGATAGATAGATGAGGATAGACTCTATTGGTAACTATGGTAATGAAAGCCATAAATGACTTTGCAAAATCTTGGAACAGAGTCCTGGACCATGCAAGTTAGCTGTAGTAGGATCAGAGCCATGCCCTATATCAGTTCTACAGGAAAGTTGTGAGAGTTTCTTCTTCCCCGTTTATAATACTTTTGTAATATAGTATTTAGCATACCTATAGCAATTAAACACTAAGAAATCAGCACAGGCCTGGGACTACTTGAAGTATGGTGTGATGAGGCACAGTGACTGGCAGTGCTAAAACAGAAGAAATCCACAGTATCCATTCCTGTATTGTTTTGAATGATAGTGAACAGGCTGACCACCTCCCTGTGCACCTCTCTATAATGTGTAGGGAAAACTGGGTGATCATGGGACACTTCAGTTGGAGTGACATATGCTGAAGGTCTCATGCTGCCAGGACTAAAACATCCTTGGAATTTTTCAATATTCTCGATGACAATGACCTGGAAGAAAACATAAAATCACTGCTGAAGTTTGCAGATGACACAAAAATTGGAGGAGTGTTAAATAATGAAGAGGACAGGTCACTGATTCAGGGGGATCTAGATCACTTGGTGACCTGAGTGCAAGCAAACAACATGCATTTTAATAGGCCAAATGTAAACATATGCATCTAGGAACAAGCAACGAAGGCCATGCTTATAGGATGGGAGACTCTATCCTGGGAAACAATGGTTCTGAAAAAGATTTGATGGTGCTGGTGGATAATCAGCTAAACATGAGCTGCTAGCCTGACTCCGTGGCCGAAAGAGCTAATGCGATCCTGGGATGCCGACACAGGGGAATCTCGAGTAGGTGTAGAGAGGTTATTTTACCTCTGTATTTGGCACTGGTGTGACTACTGCTGGAATACTGTGTCCAGTTCTGGTATCCCCGGTTCAAGAAGGATGTTGATAAATAGGAGAGGGTTCAGAGAAGAGCCACAAGAACGATTAAAGGATTAGAAAACTTGCCTTATAATGATAGATTCAACCAGCTCAATCTGTTTAGCTTAACAAAGAAAAGGTTAAAAGGTGTCTTGATTACAGTCTATAAGTACCTACATGGGGAACAAATGTTTAATTTAGCAGAGAAAGGTATAAATTTAGGTTGGAAATAAGGAAAAACTTCCTAACTCTCAGGGTAGCTAATCACTTGAATAAATTGCCTAGGGAGGTTGTGAAATCTCCCTTATTGGAGATTTTTGAGAGCAGGGTAGGCAAACATCTGTCGGGGATGGTCTAGATAATACTTTGTCCTGCCATGAGTACAGGGGACTCTCGAGGTCCCTTCTAGTCCTGTGATTCTATAACACAATCCAATAGCTGGTAGTTGAAGCTAGACAAATTCAGACTGGAAAGAAGCTCTACATTTTTAACAGTGAGGATAGTTAATCATTGGAACAATTTACCAAGTGTTGTGGTGGAATCTCCATTATTGACAATTTTGAAATAAAGATTGGATAGTTTTCTAAAAGATCTGCTCTAGGAATTATTTTGGGGGAAGTTCTATGGCCTGAGTTATACAGGAGGTCAGACTAGTCCAGTGGTTCTCAACTAGGGATGCATGCACCCCTGGGGGTACACAGAGGTCTTCCAAGGGGTACATCAACTCATCTAGATATTTGTCTAGTTTTACAACAGGCTGCATAAAAAAACACTAGCGAACTCAGTACAAACTAGAATTTCATGCAGACAATGATTTGTTTATACTGCTCTATATACTATACACTGAAATATAAGTACAATATTTATATTCCAATCAATTTATTTTATAATTATATGGTAAAAAGGAGAACATAAGCCATTTTTCAGCAATACTGTGGCTGTGACACTTTTGTATTTTTATGTCCGATTTTGTAAGCAGGTTTTTAAGCGAGGTGAATCTTGGGGCTATGCAAGATACATCAGAGTCCTGAAAGGGGCACAGTAGTCTGGAAAGGTTGAGAGGCACTAGACTAGAAGATGATCACAGAGGTCCCTTCTGGCCTTCGAATCTATAAACTTCTTTTCTAAAGTCTAGAAATCAGTGACAGGGCCGGCTCCAGGGTTTTGGCCGCCCCAAGCAGCCAAAAAAAAAGAAAAAAAAAAAGCCGTGATCGCAATTGCGATCGCGATCTGCAGCGGCAATTCGGCGGGAGGTCCTTTGCTCCCAGCGGGAGTGAGGGACCGTCCGCCGAATTGCCGCCGAATACCTGGACGTGCCGCCCCTCTCCGCAGTGGCCGCCCCAAGCACCTGCTTGCCAGGCTGGTGCCTGGAGCCGGCCCTGATCAGTGAGCAAAGATCCCCCTTATGATCTCCACTGAAAACTCATAGCAGCTATTTTTCTCCTGCAATCAGCTGACAAGTGAAGCCATCAACACACACAGTATTAGGGCCAGTACTGTTGACAGTTCTCAGCACCTCCCTTCTAATGAAGTGAGTGAGAGTTAAGGGAGCTCTGGTTTCAGAGTAACAGCCGTGTTAGTCTGTATCCGCAAAAAGAGCAGGAGTACTTGTGGCACCTTAGAGACTAACACATTTATTTGTTATGCTCAAATAAATGGGTTAGTCTGTAAGGTGCCACAAGTACTCCTGTTCTTTTTTTAAGGGAGCTCAGTAGCTCAAAGGAAGTCTCGGAGTTTTGCAGGATTGAACCCTACATGAGGGATGCCCTAGCTGTCTTCAAAGAGGAGAGATTAGATGGAAGAATAGAATGAGGAAGCAGGCGGGGTGGGCTTTATTCAGCCTTTATTACCTTGTGATACCTGATGTGTAGTAACTGTCATAATAGCATGTCAGGAAAATATACATTTACTGATATAGCATTTAAAATTGAGTAATGGCATGTCCAACTCAAAGTGAGTTACTTACTTTATCAAATCATGTAAACACTACAGAAAGAATCCCTTTCCTTGACTTCCTTGTTACAGCCCCCTCTAAAAATCGCCACGCAAGGCTCTCCTATTCAGCTGATCGCCGCAGCTCCTACGTCTGCAATGAGCAGCCCGTCTCTCTCACATTGCATAGCCAACCAGGGTCATTCCACTCCCCTAATTTCAATCAGAAACTCACTATGTAGCTTCAAAATAAAACCGAGGAGTGATGATGGGATTTAAAAACCGCCCGCCCCAGACACACAACGGCTGCAGCGGTGTACAACGGCTTAGCAAGACACTTGCAGCAGAGTATAGGGGCTGCCAGTACAGAGGAACCCACAGAGCTTGCTGTGGATGTGTGTGAATCATTTTTATTCAGAAGTGTTCCTTCAGAGAACACGGTCTAAATATTCAATCCATAAATGTTTGCAATACAAAAAAGCCCCTGAACAGCTGTTCCCATTTCCTTAAACTACAACGCTGTTTTCTCAAGGTCGTATTGCTCATTTAAGACACAAAACAAAAACAAAAAAAAACAAAACGCACAGCAGCAGAAAGCCTTTTAGCAAGCTTAGAATTCATTGTCCTATCTTTCAGGAAGTGAGCCTGTTGTATGCGTTCTGACATTGAAGTGTCATTGAAGGAAGCTTGAAATAATTGAGGGCCACAGAGGTTCCAGCTCACACGTTTAGGAGGGTCACTGGAAACCAACTTTCTTGCACACGTGCAGAATAATTAAGGGCACTCTGGCAGCTCACCTTTGTTCCTCCAGCAGTGGCTGTCAGGCATTTTGTTTAATGGAGTCTTGCAGCCGCTTTGGAGCTCCCTGTCAGAACCTGCACATGTTCAGTAGAGGCCTGGGCCACTGGAGCATCAGACCCCATGTGATGCTTCCTGGGGCTTACCAATGGTTGTGAGGCATCTTGGTACCACCTGCCCTTAGCATGACGAAGCAATGTCTGTGCCCGTCCAGGGATCAGCTTCCCAATTCCACCAGCTACAGGCAACACAAGCTGCCCCACGCCTGGCCAGGTCCTGCTCTTTCTTTACAGCTTAGCGATTGGCACAGCCCAGCTCTCAAGTTCTCTGAGCATCTCTGAGCAACTCCAGTCCCTGATCCACTGGCCACTCACAATATTCACAGATTCGCTGCCTCCAAATCAGTAGTACCCCCCAGTTTACCTAGTCCATCTCAGATCACTGCTCCACTTAGATATGTTTGCAGTGAAATCAAGTATAGGTTTATTTAACAACGCACAGAGATTTGAGTAGTCGCAAGTAGAAGTATTGGAAACAAGTAATATAAAATAAAATCAGAACACGCATTCTAAATCCTGGACTTAATTAACAAGGTACTCTCGTGTCTCACAAAGCATTGCTGACCCCAAATCCTTGCAGCGCTTTACTATCGGATTTGGCTGTGGCCTCCCTGTTATGAGACAGACACGGTCAGCTTGCCTCCTAGATGAAGGAGCCTGTGTGTTTCTTTGCCCCCTCCCTGATTTATACCAGTCCCATCCTTTGTCTTTAGCCTTGGTCCCATCTTTTGTCCCTGCTGCTTGTTTCATCTGGTATATTTCCTTTCTTGTCGATTCGGCAAATTTTTGCAACTAGCTCAGTACGCAAACAGGCATAGAGTGTGAGGCATACAACACACAATGCACAAATGGCCAGACCAGGAGATAGGCATCTGTTACCTGAAAGGAACATTTCTGAAATATATCACCTCCTGGTGACCTGCCCTAACTCCAAAACCTTAACATAATTTGCAGTTTAGATACATAACTCCTTAGATATTATCCATACGTACATTTTGCAATTATTAGGATGACCAGTGTGCCACTGGCTCTTGGCAGAGACATCATATGACACCTTTGTGAACTCTTATGCATATATCCGACCCAGGGGGTTCCTATAAAACCCTCTGCACCACCTGTGACATCTGACTATTGACAGACGCCAACAGGTCCATGGGACAAACGTCTCACCCTACTCTGTCAGCTGGACGAACTAATCTGTTAAATTAATAGCTGTGAATGGCACACAGAAGTGGGATGAGGAAGAATTTTACTCAGTTTTCTCATTTTCTTGTAATGGTCAGCACCCCAGGTTCCCAAATGCAGAGCTGTCATTGAGTGTATAAAATTGACCATTTTTCACATGACTAAAATGACCTAATCTAGGATTTTTTGAATGTGTCAAGAAGACAGGGGATAACGGAGAACTGGCTGCTATAATTTATTGGGATTTACAGAAATCCTTTGACAAAATCCCTCACAAGAGGCTATTTGGGAAGCTAAGTAGTCATGGGGTGAGAGGTAAAAATTACTGTCATGGATTAGAAACTGGCTGAGAGGCAGAAAGCAGAGTACATATAAAGGGTGAGATTTCAACCCAGCAAGATTAAGTAGGATGCCTCAAATTCTGTTCATAATAACAAAGGGGCAGATGCCAGAAAGTGGCAACATTTTCAGGTTGCAAGTATTTTCCCTTGCTCAAGCTGAGAGAAGACTGAAAATCTTTTGGGAGCCCCTAACTGAGCTAAATGAATTGGGAGCACGATGGCAGATACGTCCGTGTTGGCAAATGCAAGATGCAACGTAAAGAATATTGGAAAGAATAATTTGACTATTCAAGCACACAGCTTTGCTCTAAAGTAACTGTAACTGCTCAGGGAAAAAACAACATGTTCCATCCCCAGAGATGGACAAACAGAACAAAGTAAGGGGATATAAAATGTGGGGTTGTAATAGTATAATTCCATTTTAGAGAGTGATGCTACGGCCTCAGCCTGAAACACTGCCTTGAGTTCTGGTCCCCACCCAGAAATGCAGAGGGTCCAGTGACAGGCAACAAGAGGATTAGAAATGTCTCCATACAAGGAGAAAAGGTGAAGGCTCGTGTTAGTTTCGGGAGAAGAAGAATAAAAGGGGGACATGATAGAGGTATATAAAATCATGACTGTACAGAGAAGGCAGGTTCAGGCACTCCTAATCAATACAAGAAGAGGGCAGCTAATGGACTGGAAAGACAACAGATTTAAGACTGACAGGTAATACTTCATACATAACTACATAATTAACCTGTGACACTCACTTCTATGACCCCATTCAGGACAAGAGCTTAGCAGGATTTTAAAAGACTATTAGACAATTATATGGATAATGAGAACATCCAGTTACATTAGGTAGGGGAAATTAGAATGCATATAAGCCCTTGAGCTATGAGGCATCAAGCACCCACTCATGGGATTAGGAAGAAAGTTCCCCTAGACACAGATGTCACAGGGTGACTGGTCCCTTTAAGGGGAGATGAGGCCAGCCACACCTGTGCCATAATTAATTAGTTGCTTTCCAACCTGAGGGGGCAGGACTAAGGAGGGTCAGGTGAAAAATTAATGGACCTGGGCCTTATAAAAAGGACTGAAAGTGAGCTCACAAAGAGGGTGAAACTGCAGGCAAGCTGGCTCTGCTGAAAGACCATGAGCTGCAAGGAAAAGGGCCCTCCAGGGCTCTGTACCAGAGCTGGGAAGGACATGAGGTACAGAGCCCAGAACAGCACTGGCAGGAAGGCTCAGAGGGTGAGCTGAAGAGAAGCCCTGAAGAGCAGACAGATGTTTTTGCTTGGTTGGGACTTTTTAGTTTGGACTTTTGGTACCCTGGAAGGGTTATGTTTGTTGTGCTAAGCCACATCTCCAGCACAAACCAGTGTCTGGGAAGCTGAGGAAACCAACCTCAGTGAGGGAAAGTGAGTCAGGGAGTGGCAGCTGCCTCATGCTTGACTAAAATGGGAGGGCTTATGGGGCATGGAGGTGAATAGCTTATAGCTCCTTGCTACATAACTGGGACTCACTTAACTAAGCGATGCCTCTGGAGCAGGCTCTCCACAACAAAGATGCAGCAGTGTCCTATGTGCAAAAAGCTGGTGCAGCCAGGCAGAACAGGGGAGACGGAAAGGAACCACCACTGATCTGGGAATGACAAACACCTTGACTTTATATGAGAGCAGCATTAAAGTTATTGGCGCCGCCCTTTTCGAGATCACAGCAACAGCATTATTAGGGGAATAAGTTGGTGAGAACATAGCTAGCAAACCAGTGTGGGTTTTCTGCCAGTCATGGTAGCAGAGGGTCTGGGAGGCAGGTGTAGGGAAAGCTTGTCTTTCTCACCAACAGAAGTTGGTCCAATAAAAGATATTACCTCACCTCACCTACCTGATCTCTCAAATATCCTGGAACTGACACGGCTACAACTACACTATATACTTGCACCTGAGTAGCCATTTACTCAATGAGGGTGAAAGACACTAAGCCGTGATTTGGCAGTGTTTTGCCACCATTGCACACAATCACTTTGTTCTTTGCCTTGTGGAGTCATCTACACCTGTGCAAAGGAGAATCTGGCTTTATGAGTTTCTAGAAAGGAGAGGAGAACATGGATTGAAACGTAGCCCTGGTCTACACTGGGGGGAGGGTCAATTTAAGTTACTCAACTTCAGCTATGTGAATAACGTAGCTGAAGTCGACGTACTTAGATCAACTTACCGTGGTGTCTTCACCGCGGTGAGTCGACTGCTGCCGCTCCCCCGTCAACTCTGCCTGCGCCTCTCATGGCGCTGGAGTACAGGCGTCAACAGGAGAGCGCTCGGGGATCGATTTATCGTGTCTAGACTAGACACGATAAATCGATTCTTGCTGGATCGATCGCTGCCCGCCGATCCGGCAGGTAGTGTAGACATACCATAGACATGGTCAATAGAAAAGGAACCCTCTTTTCCCCTGCATAGACTGTGGTAAGTTCCTGCTTTACAATCTCTTCTACTAAATATAGGTTGAAAATCCTTTCACAATATATTCTATGTGAAAAGATTCCACCTCTCTGTCACATCCCCACCAACAGGGAAATTTACCCTCTGGATTACAGAAATGATGGTAGTGTGCTCATCTAGATGTCTTTGTTCATAAAGATGAGACGTCCAGAAATGTTTTCCATGCATCTTAAAAACTTACCATCCTTTCACTGCTAGTGCCAAGAGCTATTCAAAGGAGAAACTGCTCTGAACAATGGATTACCAGGGTGACAACATGGGCAGCTGTGGATTCAATCAATTAATCAGAAGCCACTTCCTTGCAGCAAAGTGGGCAACTGAAATTAGCTTTTTCATTGACAAGGTGCAGCTCTCTATTATAGACACGCCTCCCGGTTGGAGGAAAGGTGCCCCCAAGAGGCATATCGTCCATGCATATCTCAGCTCGCTGTGCCTGCTTCCAGAAGGGAAAGCTTCCAGTACTCTGCCATACTTGCCAGGAACAAACATTCTTTCTCTAGCTGATAACTTCCATGCCACCTCTGATGATTTGTGTGTGTGCCACATGGATTCATTTTCAATAAGGCCAGAGGACCAGAATGCCGGTGTATCATTTTTATTCCATGTATTGCTGCCAGCTGCTCTATTTGAGAAGACAGTCCTTCCAAGATTAATTATTATTGCAGAGTGAAAATCTCTCCCCCACTGCATTCTTGTGTAGTTAACCTTCTCTTATTTTGTTTGGAGAAATCAGAAATCCCTTTTGACTGCGTAGCTGACATCTTCAGCAATTTATCAAGGTCACAGAGCAAAGGTTGCCTTTGTGGTTATAGGTATAGTTGAATCTACAATGTGCATCATCGACAACAACCCAATAAAAAAAGAGAACATTTTCTATGGTGTCTTTTTAACCTTGTTTTGTTGGAAGTGTTGCCAGTTTGAGAAGTGTTAAATGGTAAGTGACGAACTCTATACAGCAGTGTTAAAGAGACAGCTGGAGCTCTGGTTCTCCAGTAGCTGGCTGAGCAACACCTCAAGGCGGCCTGCAGTGCTGCTTTGGTCAGTGGTGAAGCCTCTGTCAGCCTTCATGCTTGCTGCTTCAGTAGTTGTATCCCAGGCCAATACTATTTTGGGGTTTCCAGAGTATTCTTAACCCCCGGGCCCGCCTCCTCTCTGCACTTGGCACTGCCGCAGCATGCCTCTATCCTGTATTTCTTTGGTGCTAAGGATTCAGCCAAAAAACAACTTTGCTAAACACCTCCTGAACTGGTGTTGCACTGACACCGCATTTAGAGGTGACAGAACCAAACTTCAAAGCGACCTGGAGAGATGAGAGCAGCGTGGGGAAGGGTGTGTGCAAGAAACAGAGATTTCCTTCTAAGCATGTAACCGAGTGGCCTGAGAAGATGTGTGCAGTGGTCACCGCTAATTGTTTGCAATTGTATTTATAATGTTACCACAGCATTTGTAGTATTCCCTGTACCATTAAATGTACGCTGGCTATTAAGCTTGTCTAAGGTGGACAGGAATTGCTAGAGGGAGCCTGGCATATAGAGGATGTGTTAACCTAAGGGAGTTGGTTTAGCTATGAAGGCTTCAGGGACGGAGAGTGTCTAAATCCTGGTAAAGTGGAGTGACTTCCTTCCAAGCCTGTTCTGAAAGTCTAGTGAAGATGCAGGAGAAAAGATCCAGATAGGAGCTAGTTCGTATGGCCATCTCAGTTATACAGTCATCTTCCTATAGTCCCTGTCTGAGCTGGCTATTGGATCTCAGTTATTCTATCTACTGGGTAAAACATTTTTTAGCTCCTGAAGTGACCTTCATTTAAGCTTGTGTCAGGATAGGCTAGAAGACCTAGTTGTGCTAAAGAGGAAAAATAAACATCTTTGGGTCAATACATGTTCTCTTTTGGGGATCTATTAATCCCAAATTGGAAGGGCCAGGGTGCAGATGTGGCATTAGGTGCTTAGATAGTATGGGAGAACCCCCAGTTACACATTTCTGCCTAAAAAATTCGTTCCATTAATCTATATAAAGAAGCTGGGATTAAAGTCACAGGTAATTTAGACTGTAAGCTCTGTTGGGGACCATCTTTGCTATATGTTTGTATAGAGCCTAGCACCATGAGGTCCAGCTTTCTAGATGCCACCACAATACAAAATACAGATAAAGCATTGTAGATCTATAGATGGATTGTGAACTGGATTTTTACATCTATGAAGTTGGGTTTGATTCCTGAACCCAGTTTGACAGAATGGGCTACTGCCTGAGAAGGTAAATTGCTAAGGAGCTGGCCAGAATAGGAGCGGTGTTCCGGGAGGTCAGAATTCACGCACATTGTCGGAGCTGTGCGGGGAAACTGGCATGGGGCCTGTTCACAGTTGCCTGCTTCCAACCAGAGCTATCAATTCTTTACTTACTCTGTATTAAAAAGTCTCAATAAGATTTTTTGGTGTGTAAGTGCATAATGCATTGCACATTAAATTACTCGAGTCCAGAAAGGCTGTATATATGAGCCTGTTATCTAAATAGGTTAGCTACTTCCCACAACCTGGGCTAAAAAGTGGTGATCTCAATTTAAAAGTAGTATCTTAGGTCCCAATCCTATTCCCACCAAATGTCCCATGCACTTCAGGGGGAACAGGATCAGGCCCCTAATATTTTAATAAGCCATTTCCTTGACAAATCACAAGTTCATGGGCTACACAACATTCAGGATAAAGAATATCTCATAATCAAATTAAATAGAAGCTACTCAGACCTTGATGGTAATGAGTGTAATTAATCACTGCTACTGTGTATCATCTCTAACATGGCAGCGACCTATAAGCAAAACAGGGCAACCAAAGGCAGCCTGGGAATTTGACCATAAAAAAATGCAAGAACAAATAAAAAAATGTTTATATTTCATTTTGTCAGGCTGGGTTCACGATCCTCTAGTAATAAGGTGGGATAGGAAGAGTCCTGTCACACACGACACCGTTCCCATTAAGGGCCCCAAGCTAGTTTTGCCATTGACTTCACTGGCCCATAGCTACAGCACCTTGAATTCAAGTGCCTGTCTCTTTACACAATTGCACCGGGGGAGGGAGACAGCACACCCTTTCTGTCTAACCCAAGAGTCACAGATCCTATTTCTATCAGAGGGCTGCCGAGATAACTAGCATGAGGAAGATGCAACTGTCTCAACACACACAGCAAAATCCTCCAGAAAGTAACTAACTGTCTTAACATCAAAGACCGAAGAAAATGGCCAGCACTTCATTTAGGGTTTCACCACAATTTTTGCTGCTTGCTGCCAACTCTAAGCTTTTTGTTTAGAAGTTTAGTTTCTTTATTTCTCCTGTGTAAATCCAAAGCCTTGACCGTGGTGCTGCTCCACTGCACAAAGCTCTTCCAGCCAAACAAAGGCAGTAGCAAAAGTGAGCCGCCTCAACCTATTTGCTAAAATGAATTATGCAAGCTCAACATTGCATTAGTCAGCTTTTGCACTGATTATTTATGAGTGCAGTTGTAATTAAAATGCTATTTGTCAGTAAAGAAAAAAAAAATTAAGGCCAGAAGGGACAATCATGATCATCTAGCCTGATGTCCCGCACATTGCAGGCCGCAAACCATCGTCCTGTTATTGCATAAATCAGGTAAGACTGATCCTGTCATGAAAAGGCCAATTTGCTTATTTTAGCAGTCACTATGTAGTGCATTGTGCACACACACAGAACATTTTATTTGGGGGGGGGGGGGTTGTTACATAAATGGATAGTTAGGCTCCAAGGATGGGGTTTTTCAAAAATACCTTAGAAGCATAAATCCCTTTTACTTTAAAGTATGGCCCAGATCCTGCAAATAGCTCAATACAGGAGAATCTTTGAGTCAGCGTAGCAAATTTTATGCCACCGAACCCAGTGAAAGTGAGTGAGGATGGGGGAGAGTGAGCAACCGAGGGAGGGGGAATGTAGTGAGTGGGGGGTGGGGCCTTGGGGAAGGGGCAGGGGCGGGGCCTCAGGGAAGGGGTGGGGCTTGGGTGTTCAGTTTTGTGTGAGTAGAAAGTTGGCAACCCTAGTCCCTGTTTGGACTGTGAAACAGGGAACGCTCAAAGGCGGTTTAATCATATTTGCCTGTCCTCTCCTGAGATGTTCCAGAACAGCCATCTGTTTCTAAACACCTCACTCTGGTAGGTATTGTGCCAGGATTATCTTCACCAATCCTCCTCCTTTTAGTCTTTGTTTTTTCAGGTCTCCCCCTCCCCCCACCCTATTATTTTGATTGCACTTGATTCCTGTAAAAAATTGCCAGGTTGGCTGCTTGAGTCCAAACCCCTTTTCTTTCTCCATAGAAGAGTACAAGCAATTGGCACTTCCCCAAGCCACCTACCCATGCGCAACCTCTATGGGTGAACCAGGGAGAGTCCATTCTGCAGAGTCAACCCTTGGCCTCTCTCCACCAATAGAGATCAATGATTTTGTGCTGTGGGCACCTGCCCATAAGGAGCTGGAGTGAGTCCCACATCAGATACCAGGCTGTACCCCCTTTATTTTCAGAGTCATGTATTTTATATGCTTCAGAGATCACTTCACTCCTGTGTCCTCAAGCTCCTACTCTGCTGTGGATTCCCCTATAATGAAGGTGTCAAGAGCCATCGTGAAATACAAATCCTTCTTCAGCAATAAGAGCAACATTACTGCATTGGAATGATTATTAACGGCTGCAGACAGTGCTATTCAGTCATACAACAGAGACTGGAATCTGGCATTCCAGCGTTAACGCTGGCCAAGCTCTTGCCTTTTACAATAATGCTGTTGCAGAGAAACAGAAGCAAAACACACGGGGAAGGCGATTTTATTGACTTAGAGAGTTTTAGGTTTAATGCATAAAACAGAACCTCCCAGCGTTTGATCACTATGTCAGGCTAAGGCACAATGATGCGTGATGACAGCCAGGCAGCAGCTACATGACACCCCAAAATCAGTTTGACTTTAACACAAGCTATGATCCTAAAGCCGGGCCGAGTCCCAGCCTGTACCCAACTCAATTCCGGCGGCATACAAAAGAGCCACATCTTACAAAGATTTGCACACTCACGTTCAGTCTGAATGGTTCTAACAGCTGTACAGCAAAGCAGAGCGGTGCTGCTGCTGTAGTATAAATCTGAGCTAGCTCCTCAGCAAGTGATCATGGAAAAAGTGTGTGTGTGTGTGTGGGGTGGGGGGGGGGGGGCGGGGGGGGAGGGTTGTTTAAAAAAAGATGCTCTGACTGCCGTGCTAAACCATATTGTGAAGACTTTGTTTGCCTTGCTTCTATCACTACGGACAAAAGGGGGTTTGCCTGACCCAGGAATTAGTGATCTGTTTTTTGTTTTACTAATGCTTCAGAGGAAGGATATATTTATAACTCATTTGTCAAGGATTAATAAAGGATCAACTAATGCTTTCATAAATGGTTATTCAATTGTTAGAGAGCCAAACAGGTCAATCAGTTGCTTCTGACCATTTAACACTTGCTATTGATGTGCACCCTCCTGTGGCAGGCCACAGCACAAAGACACACCTGCCTCAGTTTCCCCTCAGCCCAGGCATTAAAACACACACACACTACAGTCTCTCCCAGTGTCCGCTCAAAATTCCATCTTTGAGCAGAATGTATTCAGGTTCACACACCATAGTTCATGGAACCTGCATGGCTTCTCCAACTCCTAAAGTAAGGCACAGAAATGCACAGCAATTTCCCCAGCTCCTCACCCAGGAGACCACCAGCACGCGGATTCCAGTTCCTTTCTGCCCCTGTTCCAGACCCGCCCCCCCTCCAGGCTTTCCCAGTGAGAGTAATGAGTCTCATGCCTTCAGCCCAAGACACAGTTCAATGGCTCAGCTCCTTTTCAGCCTCCCAGCACAGAGCTCTCCAGCTCAGGACAATCAGCAACTATCTCCTGCTGGCCATTCTTCCCTCTTCCCAAGGAGGTTTCTTTCTGCTTTCTGCTCTCTGAAGACTCTCTGTCTCCCAGGCAGCTCTCGCCTGCCCCTTTCTTTGCTCCTCCAGTCCAGTCTGTGCTCTGAGGTTCCCCCCCGACTCACCACTCTCTCCCATGTATATGGCCCAGATGCGCTCTCGTAAAACCCAAGTGAAGTGAGTTGATGAGTCACAAGGGCACTGGCCCTGCTCCCTGTTAAAGGAGCAGTGTCACCCTGTGACATCCATAACATGCTGAGCGCATCAGTCAGTCATTTAATAACCCTTTGTCAGCTCCTTATATTAAGGGTGCATTTATAACGTAGCACCACTAGAACCACAGCCCATACAAAAAAGGGTTAAATTGTGAAAAATAAAAATAAAATCACAGCCACTGACAATTAGCACCTGGACCCGGTGAAAACTAGCAATGGGGAAAAAATAGCATAGTTGTCAAATCTGTTGCTACATTTTGTGCAATGTGCAACTGCTACTCTGCAAAGAAAAAAAAATAAACACATTAGAATAAATAAGTGGAGGCAGAAATCCTTGTGCTGCCACAATATCCACAGCTTTCACGCAGAACCAGGATATTTAACTATTTCCAGCCAAGGTTGCAGGTAGAAAAATTTTCAGAAGCAAAGCATCCTCTTCCTTCTCTAAGTATACAGGCAGCACAGTTTTCTTAATACCAATTTCTTAATATTTCCTACTGCCATCCACATCAAATTAGAAGTATTTCCCCTCAATGTTCACATAGTTTAGACAAATACAGGAAATACAGTCACTTTTCTTTAACACAGATTTAGTCTCCCCATAATTCTGAGGGAAGTTAGATTTCCATTACAACTCCAGTTTGGATCACCCCTAAACTAACCAATCTGCCTATAAATGTCTCATACGTAATCCTCTGCTAGAAAATTCTCTGACGGTGGAGAGAAGAGGCTTGGGGTTAATGCTACGCGAAGATAAAATAGATACCAGATTTGGTATGTGTTAGCTACTGCAGTTTAAAATTAAAAAAAAAAAAAGCTTTTCAACTTTTAGAAAAAAGATCCTTAATGTTTTTGAAGTGTCACAGCTGACCTAAAAACTCTAATTTCAGTTATTCTGCTCTCCCCAGCAAGGACTGATGGCAGACTGATTTGGGTGGGTTAATCTGAGTTCTTTCCCGCTATATTTCTTGTTATAATTTTAAATGGGAAGTTTGAAGAGGTTATAAACTCTAGGACTGCCAGCCCAGGTCAGAGTAGTGGTCCATCTAGTCCAGTTTCCAGTCTAACTCAATCAATATCATACATTTCAGTGGAGAGTCCAAGAAACCCCTTGTAAGCAATTAACCATCTTAGTAATTTATTTGGGACCACCCAGAGTAGGAAGCAGCATGCTGGGTGGCAAGCAGTTGTACATCACTCCCTTAAACTGTATGCCTCTTCAGACTGCAGTTATTTGCCTTTACAGTGCTGATCATATGGATGGTGCTTTATAAATAGTGAAGAAAGGCCCACTTCTGCTTTCCTTGCACACCCCAAACGCCCCCTGAAACTGCTAGTCGTTTGGGTCAATGTAAGATGTAATTTAATCATTAAGTTATTGTGCACTTTTTTTTTTTTGCGCAATGCAGAGAGACATTTCCTTAATGACCCAGTTCCATACTATACGAATTTCAGTGGAACTACTAGCAGAAGCAAGCAAGCACTATCTATGTATTTTGCCGCCCCAAGCACGGCAGTGAGGCAGCCTTCGGCGGCATGCCTGCGGGAGGTCCACTGGTAACGCGGATTCGTTGGCATGCATGCGGGAGGTCCGCCGGTCCCGCACCTTCGGCGTCCCCGCCGCCGAATTGCCGCCGAAGCCATGGGACTGGCGGACCTCCCGCAGGCATGCCGCCGAAGGCTCCCTGACTGCTGCCCTCATGGCGTCCGGCAGGCCGCCCCCCGCAGCTTGCCGCCCCAGGCACGTGCTTGGTGCGCTGGTGCCTGGAGCCGGCCCTGAGCCAGGGCCAGCTCCAGGCACCAGCATTCCAAGCAGGTGCTTGGGGCGGCAAGCTGCAAGGGGCAGCAGTCCGTGTGTTTTTGCCGCTCCAAGCAGCGCGCCGAATTGCCGCCGCGGACGGCGGGGGCAGTCTGTGTGCCGTTAGGACGGCACGCGCATTTCCGCGGCAGCGGCAATTTGTCTTCCGGCTGAAGACAGAAGCTGCCGCCGAATTGCCACCGCCGCGGAAACGCGCGTGCCGCCCTAACGGCACATGGACTGCCCCCGCCGTCCGCGCTGGCAATTTGGCATGCTGCTTGGGGCGGCAAAAACAGTAGAGCCGGCCCTGCCCTGAGCACTATGCTCAGTACTACTAAGTATTTTGGGCCCTAGTTTTATGAAGGAAACAAGCAATGTTTATAATGATACGGCATGCATTCCGTTGTCTAAGGCTTGGTCTACACTTACCCCCCAATTCGAACTAAGGTACGCAACATCAGCTACGTGAATAACGTAGCTGAAGTTCGAAGTACCTTAGTTCGAACTTACCTCGGTCCACACGCGGCAGGCAGGCTCCCCCGTCGACGCCGCGGTTCCCCCGTCGACGCCGCGGTACTCCTCTCGTCTAGCTGGAGTACCGCAGTCGACGGCGATCACTTCCTGGTTCAACTTATCGCGTCCAGACAAGACGCGATAAGTCGAACCCAGAACTTTGATTCCCAGCCGCCGAACTAGCGGCTGGGTGTAGACATACCCTAAGAGATCCATTCCTTTCAGACACTGAAAATATCCCTCATGCAGTCTGTTATGCCTGTTTAGTTTTCATTTATTCAGTTATCAAACTTATCCCCACATATCTCCTAAAACTGTGTTTGACTTTGACAGATTTTGGGGCTTGTTATGCTCAACTCTGCTTTTTCCCTTGCGTAACCTTGTCGCTGAAAAAATTCCAATGTAGACAGCTTTTCCACTGTCTGAATTCTGCTGAGAAAGGAGCTAATTTTAGGCTATTATCTGTTGTAAAGTTAATATTTTTTCTTTGAGACTCTGGTAAAATGAATAGGAGGCAATTGCATTTTATCTACTGTATTCTATGTGCAGTGATGGCCTCATTAAATGGTGGATTTCTTTCAGTCCTTTGTGATCTGTAATTCTTTCCAGACTTTGGGTTTTCTAAATATTCTCAATGCCTTTTTGTAGTTTAACTGATTGTTTCAAGGATTCTTTACTGTACAAACTGGAAGAGATTTGTTTGTTTTGCTCTCTAATTTGTCCTTGGCTTTGCTAAAGCAGCTGTGAGAATAGCTCCCCCACTTCCCCCACCCTGTATTTTTTTTTTTATTACACCAAGTTTTCCTAGCTTTGTTAAGGGACTGCACAGGGATCCAATTTAATGTATTCCTCTTAACTCTGTTCCATTAAGTTCTCAAGCATCAATGTAATTTCAGAGTGCCCATTGATTAGGGCTCTCTTCCCAAAGGACACAGTATACATCCCGTATTGTGTAGCATGTGTGTAGATCTTTGCGAGCCCCATGGCATGAAAAGTGCAATTGTTACTGGGAGGCAGAGAAGCTGTGACTCGTTTTCCTGATTCTCCAAGGCTTTTGCATGTGTGTTTGCACGGATGGACACAAAGGCAATTCTCAGGTACGTTTTTCCACCCTCCAAATGGGCTTGTAAATGTGTCTCACAAGCGGTGCACGCGCTGGTGAAGCTGCAGTCCTGATGTCCAGTTTTGACAGCAGCGTTTTTCCATGCGTAGGATCCAATCCCAAAGCCCACTGAGTCCATGGGAGTTTTTCCATTGACTTCAATGGGCTTTGGCATAGGCCCACAGAGGCAGTTGCATTTGCACTGCAAAAAAGAATCCCTGTTTACTTGCCTGCCTGCCTCCCATGAGCCAGCCACGCAGAGCTGAAAATACAGTCCTGGTTTACTGATTTCTTTCATGTTCTGAATGAGAGATGGATATGAGCTGCAGTTTGATCTAGAGGTAGAGTTTTAATACAAAATTGGCGTGGTCAGAGCTGAAGTTCATTATAAATGGTAAAGGCTACAATATGAAATGTGGGTGAGGCTCTGGGTTGAATATTGAACGCTGCAAAGTTTGGGGTGTTTAGATCCAGAGCCAAAATCCTCATACCCAATACATTTGGGAGCATGGGCAGCACTAACACACGCTCTCTCTGGGGATGGGCAGGGGCTGTTCACCAATCATTTGACAGACTAAAAAACAATACAATCTCTTTGTAAATAACCACGTTTTGGGGGCCAATCTCCTGATTTGTTGGGGATCTGACTCATTTATTTTGTGATCTCTTGAGGTGGGCAATACACCGAGTGGGACTGACTTAATTACATTGCATTTCAAAGCTGCGGAGCAAGTTACACACCCTTGGGGAGACTATTTTGGGAATGAGAAGAAACTATTAATTATTAATTGCTTGTCATCCCAAAATATTATCCTCAAGTGCATGTCACCTTCTCCACTGAGCATGCTCTAGTCCAGAGTTCTTATATTTAGCTGTAATGTTAGCGTCCGCTGTTGAAAATGTTAATTCTGGCGCAAAAGACAGATCGCGATCTAACGTTAGCTGCCAGGGTTGTTTTGATTTTAATCCTACTAGCCGCGTTCGGGATTGGCTCGTGAACATTCATGAGCTCATTTGGAGACAATATGGTGGTGTGCCCTCAAAATAATGAAAGGTATCAAGGTGTGATGCGGCAGAAGAAAAAAAAAAAAAGGTTGGGAACCACTGAGTTATTGAGCTTGATGCAGGAATCACTGAGGGGAAATTGTTTGGCTTCTATGATGTTCATATTAAATGAATCTAATAATCTCTTCTAGCTATAAATAATAATAATCTATGAATCCAAGGTATGTTAGTAGATCTAGGGCCGGAGAATACTGCCTCTAGCCTGCAGAATTTAAACCCTCCTGGGTCAGAAACTTCATCCTGGTATTCACAAATGGACAAGTCTCAAAGGAAGCTACAGTAGCAAAGAATTGTAGCCAAAAGGAAAGGAAGGGGGAGGGAGGAAGGACAGTAATAAAACCAAATTGCTGTTTCTTCTGCTATAAGACAGCGGCATCACGTAACCTTGATCAGCCTGAGACATTTTGCATGTAGTCATTCTTTGTGTTTAACACACGATTATTCAAACCCTCCTCCTTTGACTTCATATCTTGGAAGAGTTTTACTGCGAAGATTAGTATCTCGGTAACCACTCCATACTTTTATTATATTCCATAGAAGGGGGAAAAAAACAGGTTATTTAATCTCTCCTTCCTTTATGTTGTAAAAACTCATCTATCCATATAACCTGTGGCTTTGCTTTACTTTCCATGTCTGAGAAAAGCTCTGCTGCAGCCTGTTTTACAGTAGCACAAAGCCATGGAGGGATTAATTGCAGGTATTTGGCATTCACACTGTGCTTAAGAGGTTGTCAGAGATATGTATATTTGAATCCAGTAGCCAACTAAACCACACAGGTCTGACTGCATTGAGCACAGGGGCATGATTTACAAGGGCTAGCGGTTGCCCAGTTACGGTCAATAAATCACATTTGGTATTTAATTGGATGATGCAGAAGAAAGAATGTTAAAAGATAAGGCAAAACCTGTCAAGACCGAGATAAAATGTCCACTTTCCCAATTAATAATTGGGACTTTTTATTTTTATTTTTTGCATCAATAGACCAAGAAAATGTTTTCCTTTATAATTGCAGAGGTGGATTTCCCTGTATTATATGATAAAAGCAGGACTCACTGTGTCGCTAGAGAGAGTCTTGTATTCAGGAGATCCAGATTCAGGTGACGAATCTGCCATAGGACTTGCTATGTGACTTTGCTCTGTGCCTTAATTCACCATCTGTAAAATGGAGATAATCCTTTCCCACCACACTTTCTCTTGTCTACTTAGACTGTAAACTCTTTGGGGCATGGTCTGTCTCTTACTCTATATATGTACAGTGCCTAGCACAGGGGAGCCCTGATCTCAACTGGTTTCTTTAGGGGCTAATGTAATATCATCACCACCCCCATTAGTATTATGAACAATAATAGCCCCTGTGTTATGGGGATTAAATCAGTCCATGCACACATGGTAATTTGCTTCTTTTTATTGTCATTTAGAAACTCTACCAGCACTGAATTATGAAATTACAACATAAAAAGCAAGACAGTATTTCCTGAAGGTAGGCATGCTAGATGGCATTGAGATAACTCATTTGCCTTCTTTTCTGGAGGCACGAATTTAAATCCTCCTTCCATCACAAGTGAAATGAATTCGGAAGGGTCAACCTAATCTTCGTGGCCACATATCCACCTCAGACAGTCACCATGTATCTTAGAGGTTATTGCTTACAAACTGATGTGCCAAACTAGGAAGCCAGAGGCCTGGAATTCTGGCTCTGTGGGGCTAAAAGCCTAGGCAATGCCGGTATATCAGTTGCTTTACATTTAAGAGGACGTACGTGAGTAGTGACTTTGCTTGTGGCAGATAAACAAGCCAACATCCTACATGCACCTGCTTGCTTCACATGCTGCAAAATCCAGTTCTAGCAGCAAATTTTCCTCTTAACCTGAAACAAATTTGACAATTATAGTAGTAATCCATTCCATATCATATTTACTAATGTGCACTAAAGGTTTCTCTTTTAGACTGAAATACAGGCCCACATCTTGTTCATAAACAGAATACACGGTGCGATTATACCTATATCATACATATAATATACAAACTATGCATGTATATCTATATTCCTAGACAAGCTACATGAAGGCTGCATCTGCCCTTCGAGCAGGGTGTGATTCCCAGCTTGAGTGGACATAGTCATGTATCTCTCAGCGAGCTAGCATGCTACAGCTAGCACTGTAGCGTGGGCAGCCATGAACAGCAGCATGGGCTAGCCACGAGCAGCAGCATGGGCTAGCCACCATGCGTACAAGCCTGCCCAGACCCTGTGGGTACCTACACAGGGTGGTTAGCTTGTGCCATCGCTTGCTGTTGTGGCCAGCTTGAGGAGAGCCAGCCTGAGTGTGTCTGTGCGCACTGAGAATCACACCCCTAGCTCCAAGGGGTAGCCAAAGATGGAGTTAAGGTTCAGAGTAGCCTCTGGGTAAAAAATGTTTCAGAGATGTTATCCCAAAACCTGAGCATTACAAACCCAAGAAATGCAGAGTTCAGGTTAAACTTAAAAGAAATTCAAACATGTTAAGGCACAGAAATGCATAGTTTAACACATAGTAAGGCACAGAAATACATTCCCAGAAACACCTCTGGATTTCCCCAATGCACGTGATCAAATGCCTTATGCGGGGAAATGGCACCCATGGAGTACGTGCCCACGAGAGCCGGTTAGGAGAAGAGCTCTTGCTCAAACTCCTACTGTTCATCCAATCCTACTTACTCAGCTCCTGCTTTATGGCATCCTGTACGAAGATGGCACAGTACCGGAAGCCCTGCTTGCCAAATAGGATTCCATGGTGCAGCCTCTGGAAAATCCTGCTGTGAGGATGTGAGGAGTCCCAGAGCTGTGTAATGTTATTTCAGGCCCATCATTTCAGACTGAGAACAACCAGGTGTCTGAAGCCCCAAAGCAGCTGCTGAGAATTTGGAATTCCAGCCCACAAACCAACACCATAGCCAAGCACGTAACCAAGTCTGCTTTGCTGAGTGAGTGGGAGGAGGTTGTTGGAACTCCTTGGGCATGATCCAGCTTCATGGGCGGCACGTAATGGAGGCTAGGGGAGGCTAAGTCTCCCCAAACCTCGCGCCGCTGGGGCAGGGCAGTGGCGGATTTGGGGTCCCCTGAAAAATCGTCCACCCCCACCACAGCCCCAGAGCTGGAGGAGCTCTCGCTCCCCGCTGAGGCGGGGGCACAGAGCTTTTCCAGTGTCAGGGCAGAGGGGCGGGGGAGAAAGGAGTGAGCATGGGCGGGGCCTCGGGGGAAAGAGGTGGAATGGAAGCAGAACAGAAACAAGGCCACGCTTGAAGAAAGAAATCCAGGCTGGTCCCTTCACTCCACCTCATAATACAGCATTAAATGTAACATCTAGCACAGCACTGGAGCATGCTAATCCTGACTGATTTGGGCTGACATCAACAGAACAGCACCATTCAAGGCGAGATCTCTTGGGGTGAGAAATCAGTCATTAGGTTATTGTTTTCCCCAGCACTATATTATCCCCTTGGATGCTCACTCTGTTTTAAATTACGCTCATGCACTTTAATACTAGTCATGAAAAAATAACCGACCACTCATGCCTAAAAGATTTTAAATGATCAGAAACAATACACGTAGCTATGGAACGCTGATCCTTTTGTTTTCACCTACTGCATGCTTACAAGGCCTAAGCAGTCTTAGTGCTATCGAGTAAGTCCTGCAGGAAGTGTAGAGCTGCCACACTACCTGTACACTGGAGGCGCAGCCTTTGGTTTCCCGGGATGCTTCCTGCTGAGGTAGGAACAAAGAAGCCCAAGACAGGGCAGTCACAGGCTGCAGCTACATAATAGGCCTTGGCTACACTGGCAATTCACAGCGCTGCACTTGCTGCGCTCAGGGGTGTGAAAAAACAACCCCCCTGAGCGCAGCGAGTGCAGCGCTGTAAAGCGCCAGTGTAATCAGCGCCTGCAGCGCTGCACGCTCGCTCGCTGCGCTGCAAGCTATTCCCCTCGGAGAGGTGGAGTACTTGCAGCGCTGCGAGAGAGCTCTCGCAGTGCTGGCGGCGCGACTACACTCGCGCTTCACAGCGCTGCCGCGGCAGCGCTGTGAATCTGCGAGTGTAGCCAAGATAGAGTAGTAGACAGCTTTGTTGCCTCATTTCTGTACATCGTTCCTGTTCATAATAGAGAGTTTATCTTGTCGGACTTATTACACATGATTTTTGAATACTTGGGGTTGGCACTACTGCTTTCCTCCCACTGGATCTATGGCTGCTCCCACTGAAGATGCTGGCAGAACTCCCACTGATTTTAGGGGAAGCGATTACAGTCCCTTAGTCTCTGCTTTAAGTTCAGACTAGAGATAACCCTAAGTCAATGTCCAGGTGTAGCTCCCAATGCTGACAATGTTCAGGGATATCTGGATATGTGGGCTTGGTTCAGGCTCATTTCAAGGGGTCCATGTCTAGGATGAAGATCCATGCATTTCTGCCATGAGATTCAAGGTCCATGGTCTGTAATTTTAAAAGCACAGACCATATGGTTTTTCCCATGATAGCATAACATGGATTCTGTTTGTAACAATTAGCATCTGGATCCAGGGGTTTGTTGTATAATGAAATGTCAGTGTCCAGGTGGGTGGGAGGGGTTATTGCACCAGAGAGTCATATCATGTAGTTTGTGGTTCTAAGTTACCCTTTGTATTCATTTACTTTCGTGTTTGCTGCTGTGATATGAAGACAGCCGCATATGATTGATCTCTAACATGGGGATAGTGAGCCTGACCTCCTTTGTAAAGCACTATATAAGAGTGAGGTGTTACTATACCTCTGCGCCCTTCATTAGCCCATAGTTTTCCTTTGAAAATCTAGAAATGAAAATCCGAATCACATTACAGTATATAGTATTTATTTCGTTTTAAACCCCACTTACAGCAGCACTTAATTAACTTTTCATCATCTAACACCATTTCATCTGCTACTTTGGATTCATTACTGTGGAATATTTTAACCAGCAAGGTCTCCTTTTGAAAAAAAAATTGACACTTAAAACTGAACATTGTATCTGACACATGTCCATTTCATCTCTTATACCGCTATGATCTCTAATCAGTGCAGTCGCCCTCTTGATCTGAGACGTATACATCTTTAAATACCCCCCATTACAGTCAATGTTTAAAAAACTCAGAATGGTTCTGTCTACACAGCAGATGGGAGGTGTTATTCCCAGCTCAGGTAGATGGACACACACTAGCTCTATTCAAGCTAGTATATAAAGTTAGCACAGTGCTGGTGGCAACACAGATGGTGGCTCAGGCTGAGTACGTATGCAGGGAGTCAGGCAGGATTGTAGTTGGTAGTTTGGTAGCTACCATGGCAACACTGCCATTTTTAGGCACTAGCACAGCTGGGAATTATCCCAGTGGTTCTCAACCTGCGGCCCATGGGCTGCTTGTGGCCCAATCAGCACACATGTGCGGCCCATGTGACATCCTCAGGGCCATACAGGTAGTATATATATTGTGTGGATGTGGCCCACATAACACACAGAAACCTGCATATGCAGCCCATGGTGGTAAATAGGTTGAGAACCACTGGTCTAGCTGTAACCAGAGTGGTCTGCCTCTTTAAGAGAATGTCTGGCTTCTTTACTTCTTTTTCCCCCTTAGAGATGCTGCTCTCTTTCCCATTCTAGGTTCCCTGTTTTGTGTGGTCTGGGCGTGCGAGTGAATGATAGGAATGAAATCTGAATGGAGGTGCATTCTTCTTCTGGTTTATTTCTTCATTTTGTTAATCACGGTAGCATTTGGCCTTTTCTCGATCCCACCCTAAGACCTAGGGAATGGACAAGCAGGCAAATGCATACACCTGTGCTGATGGCCACGGGGGTATTAATGACTGGCAGAGCCAGATTAGCCTAGCTCTGCTGCAGGCTGGGGCAGCAGGTGAGCAAATGGGAAGCTGAGGCCCGGAAAAGAGGATTTTTTAAAAAAGAATGCAAGATGACTGTGGTTTGAATAATTTATATTTATTGAATAGAAACAAAGATGGGCGATGTAACACTTATAAGGTTAAAGAAACAGTTGATCGCCTGCTGTGGGAATGCAGGGAGTGTTCCCAGGAAAGACAGGTTCTTTGTGAAGAATTTATGAGAGTTTATTGTGAGGGGTTAGTGAAAGTAGCGGGAAAGTGGAGTGACACTAAAGAGCTGTGCTATGTTTTTTGAAGGATATAGAGCAGTGTAAGTGTGTAGGAATGTCTGAAGAATAGAGCAGGTAGTAGACCCAGTAGGTGAGCCTGCTTCACTATAAAGCAGAAGAAGAAGAAACAAGAAACCTCAGGGGAAGTGGGATTGGAAAGAGAAGGCTTCAGAACTGGCTACCCAGACTAGTAATACTTGGGCTAAGATCCCTATATAGAGAGAGAGAGAGTAAATCATATGTGTCTAGCTCTTTGTGTTTCTTTGCCCCATAATGAGGGCTGAAACTTTCCATTTCACCCGAACTGATCTGCAGCACCTTTTTCTTTCTGAGCCAATTGAATTGACCGGTGTCTATGATCTGGTGCTGGAGGAACAGCCCCACAGAGCCACCTGGACCTGACATAACACATCATGGGGGAGCCTTGTTTCTAGAGGAAATGGTGGCCCTGTTGTGTGTGGAAGAATGACATAGTGCTACAGGAAAAGGGGAGGGGAATTCTAGGCAGAAAGACAGTCACAGTGCAACGAGGTGAGCTGCCGGCCAAGCTCAGGGACCTAAGAGTGGTGTGCTACAAAAAGAGACTATCCAATGAACAAACCCTAGATTTTAATTATGGTGCTCTCTCATTCATGCACAAAATTAAAACCCACCCGTCCTCTATCGTTCTCTTTTTTTAATTAAGAGTTTTTGCTACACTAAATTGTTACATTGGTCCAATTCTATCAAATCAAACTAATGACACCAAATAGTCCCTCTCTCAGGATTACATACGAAGGGCCAACGCCTGCCCTCTCTTGTGTGGAGGAAAGGAACGTATGGCACTTCCTCCCTTCCCCCATGCAGCAGTAGGGCAAGATTCAAAAGCCAGTACTCAGTAGAATGCAAGGAAGCTATGTTCAGCCCAGTCCTGAGGTGGTGGGATGGGGTTGGCCAGCTTGGGGCATGGTCAGACGTCTGACCTCTTTAATGTACTGCACTCAGCAACACATGCTGGGGGAGAAGGGTAGCTGTTCCTCTCTGGAGCACACTTGTCTCTTTGAAGCATCAGGAAGCTTTGGGGATACATGTATAGCTCCCTCCTCCCCCCACCATCATGCTAGGCAGCCCCCTGCTCCCTCCACCCCACTCTCCCTACCCAACACAGGTAAGAGCATGACAGATAGGATTTTACCCTGAACATCTCTCCAATAATGTCAGATTCAAGATGTTGTTCCTGGCAGCTCCTAACGATAAATGCATGTCATTAAAGAGAGAGAGAGAGAGAGAGAAGAAGAAGGCAGCTTATTTAAGAAGTCCTGGGTCAAACCTATGGTGATCAGTTGAATGATACTTGAAAATTACTGCAGGGTGATCCCATTGTAAGTTATGATAATTAAGCCTGCTGTTAACACACTGCTCATCCTTACTGCCAGTTCAATTCCCTTAAACATTTTACATCCTGCTCCTTGTTCTGCCCTGGGGTGTTGTCATAAAATGCAATAATCATCTTCCTTTCTAATTTCCCACTAAAACACCACGTTACTTTTCATTAAAGCTCCAGGCCCCTGGTTAGCTGATGAGTTGTGCCCCCTTTGCTTTGAGGCTATTGGAGCCTGTTTCTGCACCTGGCTGAGCTCTCTAGCAGGAGTGGGTTTATGGAAACATGTTTAGCTAGTTCTGCAGGTGACTCCCATAGGGGCTGCTTCAAACCCATTGAAGTCAACTGGAGCCTTTCATTGACTTCAGTGGGCTTTGAAGCAGGCCCACAGAGAGCTGTGAAGTCAGGGTGAGTTTATCATGAGCCTTTTAAAACCTTTCCACCTAACTCAGTAGTAGCAAAAACACCCTTCTAGCCCTGTGTATACTCTGTATGTGCACGCAAATGTGTCAATGTGTACAGGTATCTCCCAGGGTGAAGAAGGATGGTTTTGGAGTTAAGACACTAAACCAGGACTTGAGACCTATGCTCAGTTTCTAGTTCTGCCACAGACTTTCTGTGTGACGTTGGGCAAGTCACTTAAACCCTTATCCTGGAAAGCCTTATGCTTTGTAACTTCACCCACAAGGGTAGTGCCTCTGAAGCCAAGTCAGGTGAGCAAATTTAAGCATGTGTGTAAATGTTGCATGATCAGTGCCTCAGTTCCCTATCTGTGAAATGGGAATATTTCCTTAACTTACGCAGGTGTTGTGAGGATACATCCATTAATGTTTAAGGCAATAGGGGTCATGTAAGCAGGGAGGGTCCCTGTGCTTGCTGCTGCTGACTGTTGACCTAGGTAAGAGCATGGAGTAGCATCCCTGGGTCAGATTGTCCCCTGCACACAAACTCTATGGTAAGGATAGGAATGAAGAATAAAGGGCAGGTCATTCTCCACCCAAGTCCTGTATCCTTTGCTTCTTGTGCAGCACAAAAGACACGCTTCCTCATCAGGGATGGCTCTGCCGATGCTGGTTGACCCTCCAGTGCCTCCATTTGTTTGACAATGAAGTTGTACACCGTATCCTGGCTTACTGCTTATGCAGTCTCCATTGGCCCTATCACCTACCTTTACAGAGGCCTGGAGAAAGCAAAAGGAGTTAATGTTCTTCGAGTTCAGACATTAAATGCCAGGAGGAAAAATGACCATCTCTGGAGACAAAGATTTATAGTCGCTCCTTAAAGGTCCCTTTTTATCCCAAGCCTTTTCCTCAAAGCAAGTTTGGGTTGCTTCATATTAAAGTAGTCTGGTCACAAATGCACCAGTCCAGGCGAACAGGCAGTAATTCACTTTGGGGGATAGTTCCATGCTACTGAATGAAACTGCCTTTCACATTTTATAATGTCAGCAGAACCTGTCAAATGAATTATTGCCTTGTAACAGACTCAAGTATCTGTATTTTCCAGAGCAGTTAATACTAATGCAATTGAATCCGAGAGAATTGCTATGCAACCTGCTAGAAGACAAAAAAATGGGGTAAGAAAAGACCAATCTGCACCAAAACACTGCGCTGGAAATCACAATCTTTGGCTGCAACTTCCTGGCTTCTGGGTTTGACCTTAAATCTTTTAGTATACGGGATCAGGGATGGCCAAAACTACAGCCCTAAAGAGCTTTACTGTTTGACCTGCAACTAGTTACATGGTTCGAGAGAGCTGTACATGCTAGGACCTGTAGCCTTGATGGGCTACACCTCGCTGTTTAAGATAATGGGCCCAGTCCTGTGAGATGATGAGTGTACTCAGCTCCTCTTGGTGTCCATATAAAACTGTGGGTATTCACACCTTATCAGGGGCATCCAGCACCCCACAGGATTATGACTTACAGCTTCGGCTGCTGCAAACTGCTCCATTTGGTGCAAATCACTTGCAGTCGGGAGATCAGGGAAAGTTACCAATGCATGTCCCTTCGGTCGGGCCAAGTCTGGATGCCTGCGTTTAAGGCTGATGATTTCTAAACACCTGGCTTTTACCCCTAGGGCTTGCATGGTAGCTCATATGTGTCACTCACTTTGCCTGACAAAACAGAGAAGAGAGAGCAGCAGCTGCACAGGTTAATTTTACAACAGCTCAGGTGTTTGTCGCAGGCAGGCAACTTTTCCTATCTTTAGTACTAGACATTATTATATTGTGCTTTCATTTGCTAACTGCTCCAGTTATGGCTTCCATTTGCAGTAAATCTCTCCTTCTGTCTTGCCCTCCCCTATTAAACATAGGATGACAACCTTTCCAGGAAGCCTGTGCTGTGAATAAAATTCACTGAAGCTTTAAAAAAATAAAGGAAAAACAAAAACAAAAAGGTCAGTGCTAGCACAATGTCTAATGGGAACATGCCTGCAAAGATGGCCTAATTACACCCCAGAGTCCTCGGAAAAACCTGCCCAGCATGCAAGCTTCCTTGGAAAATAAATAAATAAATCAATAGCTCTTCAAGCTCTGAGGGGAGCATCGCTTCCTATTACCTGAGACTGTCTTTGTCAAGCAAGAACAGATGTGTCTTAATGTGACTGTTCTAAAAATAAGACTCTTCTTATTTTCCCTGTGCCTCAAAGCAGCAAAATCTAGCCCCGAATAGCATGTGCTGTGCTGTCTAAAGGAAAATATATTTTTAATCATTCGCAAGCCAGATCCTCAAATCCATTCCAGCTGAAGTTAATGGGGGCTATGGAGGTTCAGCACTCCCGAAAATCACTCCTCACTGTAACCTCATAACAGCCTCCCTACCAGCTACAAAAGCTAAGGAGAAGAGATGGGCATGCAGCATTGGCTAAATGTCAGGAGATTCATGGCGAATGACTTTTATACCACTGAAAATTTGAACACAGCCCTGGTATGCTGGAGTTCTGAAAATGTTATGCTAAATTTGTGCATACACTTTTCCTGTCTAATATACTTGTTCTGGTACATACTGTACTTGTGAGTAAATTACAGTAGCAGGCAGCATCTTGCGTCTGCGTCAACTCCTGTCTCTCCCAACAAGGAAATAACCCATTCTGCTCAGAAGCTATAACATGAAAATAGTTTCAAACACAAAGAAAAAATGTATCATTATGCAAAAAGGGCAGGGAAGCAAACACTCTGCCAAACAGCAATACACAATCCTCCTGGAGGGAAATAGAAAGGAAGTCTGATAACATTTTAATTTTTTTGCTCACTGGACATGTGATTCACCTCTTGTTGTTGTCAGAGTGCCAGGGTGGAAAGCAGTCACTCATTGTTACCACAACATACTCAGTACAACTCAAACTGCATGTTACATGGCCCTCAGCATTTGATATAGCAAATTAGGTATGCATGAATATGTGCCCATGCAATCTCCACCTAATATGTGTGAGCGGTTACATTTTTGTGTTGCAGATACAAATAGCCAGTTGGGTGCATAACTGGCCATTTACACACCCAAATTAGATGGACAATTACACTATCATATGGGCGGGTGTAACTGCATACACCCAACCTTGAACCATCAGGCCCTCCATCTAAAACTGTAGGTTACATTGTAGACAAAGGACTGAATCATACGCTCTTCCACAAAAACATACTAAAATGAGAGAGAGAAAAAGTATGTTAGTGAATAAGCTTCCAAGCTCTGGAAAACTCCTTATGACTACCTAAGTGAGCCGGGAGATCTGTACAGGACACTGGCCCCAGCCACACAAAATGGCAGCCCTCTCACATGCCCCCTTCTCCCTCACAGAAGCATGGCTGCCTGGATTGCTGTGCTGCCATTTATTCACGAGTAATGCCTATGTGCATCTATCCCCTCCAAAGTGGTAAAAAGCACATTGCACAGATTAATGCTGCTTTGACTAGGGTTAAATTCCCTTGCCTTTTCCAGTAGTAATTGGATGAGTTTCATAGTGGAGAATACAAAGTAATGAATCTTCTTCCCACCACTCTCACCCTCCCCCCACCCTCATGTCTCCCCCCGGGGCAAAATTTTGCACATCCCCAGCAGTACAGTATTTGCATGGTATAGCTGTCTGGAAGCTCATCTCCTTCCATTATTTTCAGTTGTATGTGGACAGCTTTCCAAGTTCTCGTGTTCTCCAACTTGGGGCACAGGGCCCATTAGTAGGTGTTGTTTCATTAGGATACTTCCATTCATTTTAATGCTTTGGTATTAAAACAAACTGGGTGTTTTGAGGCTCTTTAAAATAAAAAGTATGCTAAACAGTTATCATCTAATAAATTACATAGCATGTCTTAGAAAAACAAATTATACCTGAAGTGCTGCAGGGTTCTGAGACTCACGCCAAGAACAAAATAAGTACTGGAGCTGGTAATTCAGACTGTTTTTAATATACAGTTTTGAATGTTGCCTGGTGTTTCTGAAAGGATTTGTTCTGTCCTCAAATCCTCTGTTTATCTATGGAACCTATACTGTGCAGGCATAAATAGTCTACAAAAACAGTTTAACAACAGTGGTTAAATTCTGAGGACTATCTAGGTTATAACCTCTGGTCCCATCTACAGTCCAGTTACAACCAAGTCAGGAGACACAGTTACAATATGTTTCCATTTTGTAGAACAGACAGAGGTGAAAGTAAGCCGGTCCGGTCCGGCGTACCAGCAAGAGCCAGTATGCCGTGCCGGACCCCACCGGCTTCCGCAGCGGGGATTTAAAGGGCTCTGGGCTCCCCGCCGCGGCGGAGAGCCCAGAGCCCTTTGAATCCCCCCCGAAGCTCTGGCAGCCGGAGCTGCGGTGGGGATTTAAAGGGCCCGGAGCTCGGTAGCGGCCGGAGCCCCGGGCCCTTTAATTTGTCCCTGAGCCCCGGGGGCTCCCAGCCACCTCTGCAGCTGGGAGCCCCGGGTTGATTTAAAGGCCCTGGGGCTCCCAGCCACAGCCGGTGCCCCAGGGCCTTTAAATCTTGAGAGGCCCAGCCTCTTCCGGATGAGGCCACGCCCCCCTCAGGACTCCGGCAGTACCGGTAAATCCTGTAAGCTACTTTCACCCCTGAGAACAGATGAGGTCTTAACAGTGTTTTCTGACCAACCTAAAACCGATTACAGGTTTACCCCAGATATGGAACATGAGTATGGTCCCAATGCACACTATAAATGGATCTGGGTTGCAAATGGGTTACCACCAACTTAATTACCAACAACTTAGTTGTTTACCCAGTGTAAACAGGGACTTATGCTGCCAACGATATTGTACACATTGTGTAGATAAACAGGAATTCAATGTCCGCTCCTTTCAGAAGCAGTAAATTTGCATATAGATAGACAGAGAGCTATCTACCTATATGCAAATTTAGGGCTTCTGAAAGGAGCAGGATTAACATCACAGATACTGAATTCCTGTCTATATATATATCAAGAAGTGCTCAACCCAAGACTTTAAATGGATGATGGAACACAGTTTATGGTCCAATCTACACTACAAAATGGAACTGTGTAGCAACTGAGTCCTCTGATTTGGTTTTATTTGGAATCCAGACAGACTCTTTGTGGACAAAGATCAATTGTGTTACAGCGAGGTTAAAAAACTCTCCTTTGCCCAAGTCTCTACCAAAGCTAACGCATAGATTTATCACCTGGTTGTAACATAGTTTTGCCCTGTCCACAATTGCTAGGCCAATCCGTAGCATAACTTGGATAAGCCACAAGAAAGTCCAAACCACTGGAAAAGTTCTCATTGTGTGAAGAGACTTCAGTTTCCCTGTACTACATCACTACATCACTTGACCTGGAAGAACCACTGCTAGATGTGAGAGAGAGTTCACTCTCCAGGCTGTCTATGAAACAAGGGTTCCAATTAGTGCCAATTGTGGTGGTCTTTTTGTACTATGGATTTCTGTCCAGTAGATACTGGACTGAGCCCAAATTCATTCACATAGAGCATCAAATGGCCACCAGATGGTGATATCTTTCAGTCAGTATTGACCTGGGCAGTATTAAAACTAGAAACCTAGAAATGAAAGGCTCTGTATCCCATTACCTGTCTCCCTGACCCATTCAGGCCCTTAGGCTGTCTTTTTAATTTATACTTTCTGCCTTTAATTCATAGTATAGGTACCGTACAAGCAGCAGCAGTACAAACTTCCCAATAGGCCTCAACCCTGCCCAGAGTCTACCTCTACAGGTAAGAGGATAGCTTAGCCTCAGTGTCCTCTCTGTTGAAATGGCCAACAGGAATGCAAATTGTGGTTTTGTATTGCAGATACACCGTCTACTGGGAACTGGTCTATGACTTTTCTCTTTGGCCACCAAACACTCTTCAAATGTTAACAACTATTTGGCTCACGAATCTCAGGACTGCCTTTGAACTGGTATCCTAAACACAGTATCGCTAGAGTCTATTGAGCTGTCCAGTTTTCTGGCTATGCTTGGCTTTCATGAATTTGTATATCATAGTCATTCCAGACCAGCACTTTGAAATAATTTTGGACAAGCACTTTATTTATTAATGTACGTGTACATGTTTTAAACTGGATTAATTACACTTTTCACTTACATCATGTAAATCACCTTTATTCAAGGATATCAGAGCATTTCCATACATAGTTAAGTTCCCTCTGAGCTAGGTAAACTATAATTCGTGCAATGATTTACACTTGTTTTTAGCCAAATATTATAATATGCCTTCTAAGAATGTATTAGACCTCAGTTCTGCAGGTATTCCACACACATTACTCCCACTGATAGCAGTGAGAATTTTCCATGTGAAAAGAGTGCAAGATGAGATCCATATGAAAAAAAAATCTAATCCTGTTATTTAGTGGGGAATTTTTTTTTTCATCCATTCTTCTGCACACAAAACTCCCAATGGTTTTAATGGGACATACACACATAAGGACTACAGGACAGGGTCCTTAAAAAAAAAAAAAAAGGCCAACCAACCAAACATTTGGACATGCTAACTTAATTTAAAGTGTTAGCAGGACATTTATCCCCCGTGTAATCATAACATCAGGTGGTGAAATCATTTTCTGTAAATTACAGAAGAGGGTCTCATCCCACTATTTCCCCATCTAAATTACATAAAAGCCACCAAAGGGTCTTTTAACTTCAATCAGAAAATAAGACAGAAAATGACAGTGGTTATTTAGTTAAATAAGCTGTTTAAATTTGTTTCAAGCAATGAAAATGTTGTTAGCTTCCCAAGTCCCAGTTAAATCATCATTTACAATGAATCATTTAAAATGTGTACTCTTCTGGTAAAGATCCAAAATAGCTATAGAACGTGTGTGGGTATATACTTATGATTGCTACTGCTTAATGTTACTTTATTTTTGAATAGATAAAATATTAAATCAGGAAAAACAAGGCACTGATTATCCACAGAGATGCATAATTCCACATTGCTAAGATACCCATACTTCCAGTACGTAAATGAATATTCACAATAATCTAATTTCAAATACTTTGTAGAGACAAATGCTTCTTAAAGACTCCTCAGGTAACGGATTTTGCCATGTATTTCAACAAAGTGCCAACAGCATGTTTTAATTTCTCTTGTGTTTAGATACATGAGCATGATCAGCAATCTTTTAAGTGTCTATAAAGACATTGAATAAACGTGGGGCCTTATCCTGGAAACTCTTACTAATGCACGTTCTTACTTGCACTAATGTTCCCAATACTGGTTTAAAAATCAGTCAGTTGCTTGCTTGTTTTTGAACTCAGTGGGACTACAAGAAAGGGTAAGGAGCACTCACATGAGCAAAGATTTACCGGATTTACAGGAATCCTTTGTTTTATAACTTTATTAAATTCAGGCTAAGGAGGAAAGGATATTTATTCTTCCACATAATGTGGTGTTAATCTCAGGATAAAAGCAAAAGAGTGACAACTATCTTCCTAAAGGGATTTTCTCCTTGTGTTTTCTATAGCTCAGAGACTCATCATTTTTAGTTGTGTAGTGGACAGAGTACGAAGATGAACCAGGTACCTAATATTGACACAATGGAACTAACTAGCCAAAAATCTGTTTTTTCTTTATTTTAAAAGCTGTGATCAGGGCAGGAACAGACAGCATGTCATCCTTGAACACTCACTTATTCTCACAAAACATCATATGCATGCAAATATTATCATGCAAAGCAAAAAATGGACATTTTCTCCCTCATCTAGAGGACAACCCCTTAAAATGGCTTGCAAAGAAAAAGAAGTGGTAGGTTCTGTCCTTTTTTCTTTTTCTTTTTTTTTTTGGCTTCTTTATGTTATAGATAGAAAGCTTGGTTGGTTGTTTTTTATAAAGGAAAAAGCTCCATGTTTTCTGGTTTTACAAATGTCAGGTCTTCCTTGTTTTTCTGCAAGAGTCCCTGGCTCAGATATGTGGGCTGAAACCTCTCTCAGCCTTTAAAGGGTGGAGGTGCTGAATCCTTAACAGAAAGGAGAAAGTGTTTCTGTGGTAAGGTGCAGGACTAGGACTCCAAAGACCTGGGAACTGTCCACTGGTTTCCTGTGTGATTTTGGACAGGTCATTTGGGGCCAGAGTTTTAAAGGCATTTAAATGCGGAGGCTCTAGCATGGCAGTGGGGCCAGGCCACTGGCTGCACAGAGGTAGGAGATCATCCCGCAGCCCCAGCCGCCGGGACATGGACTCTGCAGTGAGGCTGCACCCGACCCTGACCCAGCACAAAGGCCGGGCCTGCCTCAGAAACACCCCAAGGCTCTGCCTTTCCGTGCCGGACGCATCAGGTGTGGGCAGGCAGGCTCAGCCCAGCAGGATCCAAGTGTGGACATGCTTAGTGTTGGGGGGATCCAGGTGTGGGGTGAGAGGATTCTGCGGGGGGCAATCTGGGTGCAGGAGGCTCAGTGGTGGATCTGGATGCACAGGGGCTCATTGGCGAAGCCGGGCTACCAGCGGGGAACTGGACGCCTGCATGCAGCAGCCGGACTCCACGCAGGGAGTGGAGAGCCTCCATGCAGCCATGCTCCCTATGGGAACCGGAAGCCCAGGCATCAGCCTGTCTGGGAGTGGGGAGCCCGGGCAGCAGCTGGGCTGGGAGCAGGGATCTGGGGGCAGCCAGGCTCTGAGAGAGGTGGGTGCAGCTCGCTTGGGGGCAGCTGGGCTATCACTCGAGCCCCCTGTGACACTGCACCCCATATTCTTCACAGTGATATTATGATGATAGGACTATGACATAGCTATGATGTATTCAATGCAAGATAAGTCATGTGAGCTGTCATTGGAAAGGTTATGATTTGCTAATACGACTGTCCTATTTCTATGCATGTATCATTTTTGTATCTGAAGTTATGAATTTTGACTATGTATCTATTTCACATGAAGCTATTCCTGGGCAATGCCCACTAGGCAAAAGGCTCTCAGTCTAGATGGCTGGCTGGGAAGGGCCCATTCAAGTTAATGAGCCAGTCTAGAGAATAGGCCTTAGGAGAAGCTTATCTCCCACCTGGGGCACCTTCCTGAGGATGCTACAGACAGCCTCCAAGTAGTGGCTGCTGTTGCACGACAGGGACATGTGACCAGGTTACCTGGTGCTGGACTCCCTCTTGGGATGTCAGTATTTTCCACTGACTGGCATGGGAGCCAAGCTTTGAAACAAAAGGTTCCCGCCATATGCATAGGCAAGGGAGTGACATCATCATGGTTCTTCACTGACTTCCCCACCCAAGAAGACTCCTGGAAACACCTGAGGAACAAAGACTAAACTGGGGGGAAGTGCTGGACCCAGGCTAAAGGGATTTTTAGCCTGTGAATGGAACACCTGGGGATTCTAAGCTGTAAAAGTGCAGCTGGCCCCTTAAGAATCTGCAGCCTGCTTGTATCACTTAGGTTGAGAATTGGCTATTCATATCTGATCCATGTAGTATATTAAGCTTAGTTTGTGTTTTTTGTTTGATAGTTAATCTGCTTAGATCTGTTTGCTATCCCTTATAATCACCTAAAACCTATCTTTTGTAGTTAATAAATTTGTTTTTGCTTTATTTAAAACCAGTGTATGGGAGTCATAGCTCAGAGCAGGAAGCTGTTGTATATTCCTCTCCACATTGAGGGAGGGGGCGAATGTCATGAGCTTACACTGTACTGTTCCCTGTGCAGTGCAAGATGGTATAATTTTGGGTTTACAATCCAGAGGGGGAGCGTGCCTTATGAACTGGGAAGTGCCCTAGCTGGAGCCTTCCCATGCAGGAGCTGGTCAGAGCATCTGCATGTTACTACAGCTGGGTGTGTCCCTACCTGTATGTGTGCTGGTGAAAGTGCAGGCTGGAGCCTGGAGAGGGCTTGGCAGCTTGTCACAATGGTAGTTTAAAAGGGAGCCCAGGCTGATGGGTCAGGGGAGCTCAGTGGTACCCCAATTCCAGGTGGCACCCATCACACCCCCACCTGCTCCAGTGGACAGCCTGGCTTTCTTGTCAGTTTCACAGCGCCAGAATGGTGTCTTCAGATTGACAAGAATGACAATGCATGTCAACAGCCCATGTAAGTAACACAGTTCCTACACAGACACTGCATCGTCCTAACTACATCAGCATAAACCTTACGCCTCTCATGGAGGTGGAGTTATTATGCTGCTCTAGTAGGGCACCTACACTGGCGGAAGCAAGGCTGTAGTGTGTACACCGACATAATTAGGTCAACATAAGCTGCCTTACGTCGACCTAACTCTATAGTGTAGAGCAATTGTTCTGCATGTCCACTGAAGGCAAGACAAGAAGTAAAGAGCTTAATCTGCAGCAAAGGAGATTTAGATTAGATATTAGGAAAATCTTTCTAACTATAAGAACAGTTAAACACTGGAATAGGCTTCCAAGGAAGGTTGTGGAATCCCCGTCATTGGAGGTTTTTAAGAACAGGTTGGACAAACATCTCTTGGGGAAGGTGCAGATGTACATGGTCCTGCCTTAGATCCCTTCCAGCCTTTTATTGCTAGGATTCTATATTTAAATTCAGGCCCAGTTTTCAGACTTTAGCACCTAATGTCTCTCTAATCTTTCTGATCAAATAGGTGCCTTAATTCTCTCACTTGTGTGTTCATACTGACACTTAATTCCCTAGCTATCCATTTTAGACACTCAGGGTATGTCTACACTACCACGGTAGTTCGACGGCTGGCAATCGAAGTTCCGGGTTCGATTTATCGCGTCTGGTGTGGACGCGATAAATCGAACCAGGAAGCGCTCGCCGTCGACTGCGGTACTCCAGCTAGACGAGAGGAGTACCGCGGAGTCGATGGGGGAGCCTGCCTGCCGCGTGTGGACCGCGTCTGAACCGCGGTAAGTTCGAAGTAAGGTATGTCGAATTCAGCTACGTTATTCACGTAGCTGAATTTGCGTACCTTACTTCGACTTGGGGGGTAAGTGTAGACCAAGCCTAAAGTACCAATTTGAATGACCAGTGTGGGAGATCAACAATTCACATAGGTACCCAAGTTTTAAAATTGTTCTATGTCAGCTCCATCATTTATTGTGGAGATATTCAACTTCTGTTATTCTTGTAGTTTCTTACAGATAAAATTTTATGCACTGATTTCAAGCTGAGCAGTTGGGCATAGGGAAGATTGACAGGCAGGATTTCAAGAAGCTCTCAGTGTTGGCCTAACTCTGCTCCACTAAAGTCAATGGGTACTTTTGTGTTTCCCCCCCCCCCCCAGTGAATCTCTCATGTTTCCTGGCACAATCTTTGTCTCTATGCCGAGATGCTGCTTTTTCCTATTAGTGCTGCTTCCTATTGACCAATGCAAAAATGCTGACTTTGGTCCCTTACTCACACAGAGCAGACGATACTTCCATTTATCATCCCAGGTATAATTAAATGATAAACCCCTCAAAACCATCTGCTTTCCCCAGTAACCCGTCAGGAGCTGCAGATCTAGAGGGGCACAGATAGCTGGGGTTGGGGAGCGACATCCCACAATATTCATATTTAAGAGCATCGTTGCTGACCAGGGACCCTCCCATCACTCATTCACTGTTCCCTGCCCCCCCCCCAGCCACATCCCCCTTTCCCCTATTCCTCCCCCAAGCCACAACCTTACCTTCCCCCAGCACAGCCCCCTCACCTCCTCCAGCCACAGATCTTCCTCCTCCCCCTACAGACCCCACAACTCACATCCCCCTCCTTCTTCCCCTCCCCCACCACTGACCCCCTTCCCTCCTCCTCTCCCAGCCACAGACCCACCACCTCTCCTCCTCTCCCCCCAGCACAGTCTCCCTCCTTCCCCCGGCCAACTTCCACTCCCCTCCTCCTTCTCCTCCCCCTGCCAGACCCCCCTCCTCTCCCAGCCACAGACCCACCACCTCTCCTCCTCCCCCCAAGCCAGACTCCCTCCCCCACCTCCCCCCCAATATCACCCCCCTCCTTCCCCTGCCAGACCCCCCTCCCCCCTAAGCCAGACTCCCTCCCCCAGCACAGCCCCCACCTCCCCCCCACATCACCCCCCTCCTTCCCCCGCCAGACCCCCTTCCCTCCTCCAGCCATAGACCCGCCTCCTCTCCTCCTCAAGCCACAGCCCCCTTCTTCAGCCTCAGACCCCTCCCCCCGCCACTGACCTCCTAACACTGATTCCCCTCCCGCCCCCAGCACACATCCCTGTCTCCCCCCGACCCAGCACCAGCACCAGAGCGGGCCGGCGCCGCGCTAGCGGCTGACTGCGGGCTCGCGCCCGAGTGACCGTGCCCCGCGTGCGTGTGCACGCCGCAAGAGCGAGCGCCGGGCCGGGCGCGTTCCCGGTGCCGAGGTGCCCTGGCCCCTGCCTGGGACTTGCCGCCCCGCAGAGAGAGCGAGAGAGAGCGAGGTCAGTGCAGGGAGCGGGGGCGCGCGGCGACCCTCCCTCCCGCGGGCATCGACGGGGGGGACAAGGACAGCGCCTGGGTGGGGATGCGCCGTGCGTGAGAAGGGGCCGGGCAGGGGGCTGAAGAGGCTGGGCTGGGCCCTGGGGAGGGGGAAAGGGCGGCGGCGGCGGGGGGGGGGGGTGTCTTGTTTGTGGGGAGGGGGCTGACTGAGGCCCAGATAGTTGCTGGGGTAGGAAGGACATTTGGAGGAGGTGGGGTTATTTGGGGGGCGCTTTCTTGCTGGGGAAGGGTCTGGGGAGGCTCTGGTTCTGCATTCTTCTCTTCCCGTGCTTGCACCCAGCCATTTCTGCGCTGGGCGAAGTTTTGCCCTGTGTTATGGACCGTGGTTGTGCAGCTTCGTTCCTGGATGCTTGGAAAGGACTTCAGAGCCTGCGGGGCGGAAGGTGCTGCCAAAGGGCAAAGTAAAACCTCCCCTTGCAAAGCTCAAAAAACTGGATTTATAGTGTACGTGTTGGTGGTGGGGTTGTCACAACTTGTGCTGGTTGTTTATGAAAACACATCTGAGTTGTGGAAGTTCTCAGATGTCACACAGCGGGGCCTGGGCAAATGAATTCCAGTTAAAAAAAACAAATAGCTTGTTGCCAATGTCTCTCATAAGGAAAATAAAATGATTAGGTATAGATTGGGTTACTCCAAAATTAAATGCCTTATTTTTGTAATGTGTTCCAGGAGGTATTTTGGGTCTCTTTAAAAGTGGAAGGAAATGGGAGGGCACAGGAGCTCCCAAAGGAGAATCTGAGGCCTTGTCTACGGGAGAAAGTTGTGCCAGTTTTTAAACCACTTTTGCTAAACTGGTACAAACAGCTGAGGGGAGGGGAGGGGAAGGGACATTTATTTAAGTTTACTAAATTGAAATAAAAGTGCATGGGCTTGCCCCAGTTTAATTAAATGGGTTTAAAACTTGCGTTTAGCTAAACCTGTGCAACTTTTTAGGCAAGAATTCAGATGGGTGTTGTCACACTACTGTATGAATGAACCAAGAAATAAATGGCTTTAACTTGCTCATCACTCTGCAATAAAATAACAAGTGGGAGTAATATAAATTTGTGTCCTGATCCTGCAAACACACAAGTAACTTTGCTCAGCAGGGTAGTCCTTTTGAAGATAAATTCAGGAGAGTAAAGTTACTCCTGCACAAAAGTGTTTGTAAGGATAGACCCTTGATTTGGAAAACAAATATATTATTTGTTAAGTTTCCAAAATGGTGATGTTAACTATAGTAACTTAAAATACTATTTGACCCGGGACCGTGTTCCTTTTAAAAGAAAAATACAGAGAAGGCAACTGGTGCATTTAAGGCAAGCCAAGGTACTGATCTACAAGTCTAATAGAAAAGTTAATTTTAGAGTAATTTTTCATGTTGTTTGTAGTAAGTGATTTGGATCCTGTTTATCTTAAAGACCACTTTTCTTCATGTGTTCTGCTACCCCAGAAGTTCTGGTTAGCCAAGAGTCCTTAGATGTGTGTGTCTGGGGGCTGGGCATTGTTAGTAATTTCAGGGCCAGTAACTTTCGAATTTGCTTCTTCCCATCCCTTTTCGTGAAACAGAGTTCAAAGTTGTTGATCTTCACAACAGGCTACAAAGCCTGTTTGTTCAATCAGGCTGTTTTCTGAGTGGGGATGAGTTGAACAAATGAAGGTCTGTTTTTCTGTAATGATGAAGTGTTTGAATTAATATTACACCTCTACCCTGATATAACGCGACCCGATATAACATGAATTCAGATATAACGCGGTAAAGCAGCGCTCCGGGGGGGCGGGGCTGCGCACTCCAGCGGATCAAAGCAAGTTCGATATAACGCGGTTTCACCTATAACGCGGTAAGATTTTTTGGCTCCCGAGGACAGCGTTATATCGGGGTAGAGGTGTATGTTGATATTTAAGTGTGTTTAAATATTAATTGTTAATGTGTCTAAATCAAAATAAGAAATATTGTCTATGTATATGGAGGTATTCTGTCTGAGTGACACTAGCGGAGCTGTTTTGCTCTGTTAATAGTCTTACCATACCTTATTACCAGTTGTGTAGTCTCAAACATTAACATTTAGGACTTTGTAGAGAGAGGTGGTATTGGTGGGCTAACTGTATATAATGCTATATGTGTCCTCACTTCATCTTTTTTTAATCTGAGACTCATAGACTCAAGGCGCGTGGGTGGTGGGTGAAGCTTCTCCTTAGAGAGGCTCTGTCTCAACCTGCCTCTTCTGGCTGACACCCCCCGCTGTCCAGAGACCAGAAAAGTGTTCCTACTGCGGCCATGGAGCTGTGGCATGGAGCGAGAGCTTCTCCAGCCCTGGGGCCATGGCAGGGGGAGATTTTTCAGAGACCCCAAATCCACCATTTCCCCCCCTCTGGCGGCACAAGGTTTGGGGAAGCTTAACCTCCCCTGGCCTCCATTACGCACCACCTGTGTCAAGGTAGTTGTTTTAAGTAGACAAGAACTAGTCCTACTATTTTCTATAAAGAGTGGTGTGTTCTGTCTTGAAACATGACATCTCTGGTTTAATTATAGAAATGAATTCTCCAAATGAATTCTTTAGTTTTGAAACTATTAACTTTATTCATTCAATGTCACAGTGTTTGGGAAAGATGAGCGATAGACAACTTTGGAGGTTGAAGTCCTCTGTTTATCCTCTGCAGTACAGAACAGCCAAATGCACTTTACGTTTTCTCATGTTTCTCCTCCAATATGCCTCCACTCTGACTTGCAGGAAACACCTTCAGAAGTGAGTGTAATTCTGACTCTTCAGCTTGTTTGCTAAGGCTGACAGCAGAGATACCAATTGTGATGGTGATTTTTATTGTGTGGACACTTGCCTATTAAAACCTGCATACAACCAACTTTTCCGATAGCTCACCAAATAGCTATTGATGATGTTGACATGGAATTACTGCTCACCTAGGTTGAATTAAAGATGGAGATCTAATGGTGACAGGCTCATATTCTGTTCTTATGAGAAATCGGGTTGTTTCTGTTTTGTGAACCCGTGTAAAAATATAATACTGGTTCTGTAGCAAGGTGATCTGTTCAGGACAAAACCTAGTTTTCTGTGGTAGATCAAAATAACCCCACACACTCCCTCCCTCCCTGACCCCCCCCAACAAACATACATATTATTATTTGTATTACAGAAGCATCTAGAGCAGGGGTCGGCAACCGTTCAGAAGTGGTGTGCCGAGTCTTCATTTATTCACTCTGATTTAAGGTTTCGCGTGCCAGTAATACATTTTAATGTTTTTAGAAGGTCTCTTTCTATAAGTCTATATATTATATAACTAAACTATTGTTGTATGTAAAGTAAATAAGGTTTTTAAAATGTTTAAGAAGCTTCATTTAAAATTAAATTAAAATGCAGAGCCCCCCAGACCGGTTACCAGGCCAGGACCCGGGCAGTCTGAGTGCCACTGAAAATCAGCTCGTGTGCCGCCTTCGGCACCTGTGCCATAGGTTGCCTACCCCTGATCTAGAGGCTCCAACTGGCACTGAAGCCCTATTGTGGCAGGCATTGAATAAATACGTAGTAAGAGACAATTTGTGCCCCTAAAAGTGTAAAGATGAAAGAACAAAATATTATTATCCTCACTTTTACAGATGAGGAACAGAAGTACAAAGAGATTAAGGGACTTGTCCATGGCAAAGCCCAGAATTGAACCCAGATATGAATCCCCCAATCCAATACCTTAACCACAAAATCATCCTATTGTAAATGTGAGGAGAAAAGTTTAGGCAAATGTACACCTGGCTCCAGTCTTTTCAAACTCTGTATTTTGGGCCTGTCTTCCTTTCTTCACCCTCCACTTGCTGGAACTCTGTAGCCTAGGGAAATTATTATAAAAGAAGAAGAAAGGAGTCTGGTGTTCTTGCCAGCCAATAAGCTATTGATATTTTTTTTAAACGGGGGGGGGGGGGCGGGGAGAGAGAACAGGGGGTGCTACTGACCCATGAATGGTCTGTATGGGCTACTTCACATTCTGAAGGACTACCTCTACCTCAGTGCATGATAGAATTGCCCTTCAAATCAGAAGAGTTTTAAATTACTTACAGAGCACATCCTCCAATTACAGAGCACTCATGCAGTCACAAAATGCCCTGGCAAACATTTTGCAGTTGCTACTGAGGTGAAGCAGCCTACACAGCTGCATAACCCAGGAGGCTTGCAGGTCAGAACATTCAATGGACCAATATTCAGTCAATATTTCAGTCAACTGGTGGAAAAAAAAGTCTGAGTAATTTTGTTTGAAAACATTACATTCCCTAAGACGACAGTTTTGTGCCTTCCGCTTTGACCCAATGACTTTTTCTTCAAGGGTATGAAAGCCAAACAAGTTTTCAGTCCACTGGGCCATCTGCTTTTCTCTGTCTATTAGCCATGAATCTCTTATCCTTGGGTTTGTAATGTTTTCAGGGGCAGGACCCCTTTCTAAATCTTTCCTCTGTGGGCTGAATACCAGTTAACCAGTGACTCACCTAGCCCACATGATAGTATGTTGGCGGATACACAGAGTCTATTCTGCAGCATCAGAGTGGAGTTGTAGGCAGCCACATATTATTCATAACAAATGTATAAGGTGCCTATCGTTGTGGTGTCTGTTTTGTGTACATAATTAAATACACAGTAATAAATAATGCCACATTAGGCATTTCACAATTGTTACTGAAGTAACTCTTTGCAATTGTAGAACTAACAGCGCAAGCACAAAGACCAATAGATTTCAGTGTCAAGTTGATTTCAGTGGAACTGAGACCATTTAAGCCAGTGCTGAGTTTTGTGAATCTTTAGTACAGAGTACAACACTTCTGTAAAATCCTCTGTATATAATGTAATTCAAGGATTTAGAATAGCTATAAAATCACTGCCACTATCAATCACTTAAAAAAAAAAGTGTGTTACTATCATTAGGGTTGTAGTAAAATTGCTCCATTCACTTACGTGTGCTAAAAAAGTATACCCAGGCACAAAATATACATTCCATGTTTAGTACTACTTGTTTTGTCTTACACTTGCTGGCCTGTCAGACGAAGTTGTACTTGAGGAAAGTATTTCACAGTTTAAATAAAAAAATTTCATACTAGATAAAACTTTCTAACATTTCAAGCTAACAGAAATCCATTCACCTCACATGGTCTCTTAAAATAGCTTAACAGCTCGTGTTTGATTTAGTTGTTTAAACAAGGATTTGTTCCTTCCTAGCTCATCAATATTTCCATTTCTGTCTCATTATGAAGTCAAAGTCCATGGAATTTCCAGAGGTCTCTTAGGCAGAGTTACCACGGAGGGGAAATTAAACCTGCATTTAGGTAATCATTGCTGGACAACTACCCCTAAAATGGTTTAAAAAAAAATCTTTAGTTGGAAACACTGTATTCAGAAAACTAATTATATTGAAAATTCATTAAAATGAAGCACATGCCGTTAAATTGTGAGAAGGAGGGGAAAGTATTGAAATAAAAATACTGGAGCATGACTGATCTATTAGGCAAAATGTGACTGAAATGTTTAGATCATGGGAAAATAAATGTAACTTTCTAAAATAGTAGTTTCAAAGGAAAATACCACTTACCGTAATTTTCATCTCACCTTTGGAACCCCCATTTTGAACTTGAATTAGCAAAAAATCCACATAACATAAAGCTCTTGAGGCAAGCTTTTAAAATTATGAACAGGTAATAGGATACAAAGCCTTTCACCTGTATGCCCAAGCTTAATTCAGCTCAGTGTGTTATGGCCAAGGGCCATTTAAATTTAGGTTTCTAATGACTGGAATGTTTCAGATCCAGCTCAGGTTGGCAGTGACCAGAAATTATCACCTCAGATGAAAAGCGTATATAGTATTCTATATATATATTTACAATATCACCAGTTGACCATTTATGTACCCTGAACTTCACTTTTGTGAAAAGTGAGGGTCAGTAAAACAAAACAAAAAACTTCCATCACACTTTGAGTGCAACAGTTGTGAACTGACTGTTATGCCCATGGAGCAACATGCTCTTTTTTTCTCTGATTGGATTAATGTTTGCTTTCCTTTCTGTCCTTTTAAAATTCATCGAAAATAACAGACGTTGCCAATTTTTTCTGTTTTTAAACTCATTTAAAATGTCTTTCACTGAATGCTGCCAGGTATAATCTCCCACTATAAACACAAGTCTGCCAAGTTACTGATTTGATTTAGATTTTTAAACTGCACTTTTTATTTGTAGTAATGTTCAGGGAATTGTAGTTTAAAACAAAATTAACATTATCTCGTTTACCCATGATGGAACAATTACATTTACATTACAATACCTAACACAGGACTTTTTTGAAGGTTCCCTTTATGTTTTTCTTTACCAATTATAAGGGCTGCCAAACTGACAGTCCAGGGAGTTGATGTCTTCCATCCACAGAACAGGTACAATGCGGGCAATGGTAATGTGAGCTTCCTTAATCTACTCTGCCAGTGTGCCTTAGCCCGGCTAAAAACTACAGATCTGTCTACATGCAAACATTGCAATACTTTAGCTTATATCAGTATAGTTAAAGTAGAACAATCTCCTGGATACCATTATGTTGATATAAAACTGCCTTATAGGTGTGTAGCTATTCCCATAGGGAAGGGATAAGCTATATCAGTATAAGGCACCTTTGTTTGGAATTATATACATGTAACTATTTTGTTAAAAAAAATCACACCCCTAACTGAAATAGCTAAATCAATATAAAACTGTGTTGACGACGCCTATCTTTAAGATAAGAAGGGAAGTTCAGTCTGCATAGAGATTCAGTACACCTCTCCACTGAGACTCTAGAAAGAGTGCTAATGTTAATGGTGGCATTACTGAAGTATGCTGTGATCACTAGCTCCTTTCTTATAGGGCACTGAACAATCATTAAATGCTAATGACTTTTGATTACTACTGACCTCTGTCAATTTAGAATTGGTGACCTAGAGATGAAAAGCTCTGTATCTCATTACCAATTTCCTGAGCCATCCAGTCTCTCCTTTACACATCCATTTTTGTAAGAGGCAGTATAGAATTAAAGTTGATCTGTTGTCACTTACTGCAAGAAGGGTTGAATGCTGTCGGGTCTGATTTTAGAAACAAAAATGACAATCACTAAGGAAGAGAACTTACTTTTTGACCCAACAGATTTGGTGGAGGAAAATTACAGTTTTTCAAGGTACTATGCAAAATTTGAGGTTAAATGAAACCAAAATCTTAACACTCCAGTGACTGCGGGGGCTGGGGATGCATAAATAGGAGTTAGTAATTTCCATATTGGGCAAAAAAAAAATATTTTAAATGACTCTCTCTTTTTATGGCTTCTATAGGCCTTGAAGTAGATTTTCATCATGAGGTTGTTTAGTTGCAGATTTACTCATCTAAGAATTTATGTCTAAGATTAACTGTAGTCTTTAGTCATTCTCATTTTTGCTTGGATCCATTAATAAAAAAATTAGTGCTTATAGATTAAATTCTAAATACTGAATTTGGGATATTCCTTACCTATATTCACCAGGCTGACTGGCAGTAGATGATATGTATCAGCACACTGGTAGCGATAAAACTTTTAATGCTATTCCATGCCATTTACAACATGCAGATGGAACAACATGTTTGTGGGCTAATTAGTCTTAACAATAATTTCAACTTGGAGGGCTGCATCCCTGTAGCACATGACATCAGAAACTTTGCTCATTATAGCTGTGGTCCAGACAGACTACATTCATGCAGCAAATTCTATTAAAATAAGCATCCAAGGCTAGCTTTAAACATTCATTTTGTAGATTCAAAGTGGCTAGGTAGTCATCTTTTTGGTCTGATTCGAAGCATAATACTTAAAATGGATCCATAGCTCTTAATTTAATGGTAAAACAATTGCTCCGCTGTGTACTGTCAGCTACAAAAAAAAAAAAAAAAGGGGGCTATGTCACATTCTGGGCTCGATTATGCAGCCACTGAATAGGAGTAATTCCCAGTGAAGTCAACAGTAGTTGCACAATCCAGCCCTCCATTTGTAATGGTCTTCTTTAATATGTACAGAAGGGCTTTGAAAATGTAGGCGACTACTAGCTAGAGAACTTTAAACCTGCTAGCCAGAAGCTAATATAGAAAACATCAGGAGGGGGTGCATCACAATGACTGCTCCTCCACCTGGGTGTTAGCATCCCTACCAGATTCATCATGTCCCTTGAACCTACTGGGGGCTCATATGAGCCTTTGACTAGTAGGTATGTGATTAAACTGATAAACTCACATGCCACCCATTTTATCACCTTAACTTGCATCACATTTGAAATCAAACCAGAAGAAAGATACTTAAAATATCCTGTCATTATAGAAATCGATGCTATTCCCTCATTTTAAATATTGTGTTCTGTTTTGGTCACTCCATCTCAAAAAGGATATCTGAAAGAGGATCCAGAGAAGGGTGGTGAGAAATATTAGAGGCTTGGGAAAAGTTTTGTATGAGGACAGATTAAAAATATTAACCCTGGTTTAGTGAGGAGACCTGTAAGAGGTGGCATGCAGAGATATATCACATACCCTCTCTATACAAGTACAAGAGGACAAAAAATGGGAAAATCAAAGACAACTCTAAAACTGATAATTTTTTAGCACAACTTTGTGTTACACTGAGCAGTGAGTTCAACAGGTTACTACTGAAAAAAAGATCTTAAGAGGATTCAGAGAAGATATCTTCTGCAATTAGACTAGCTAGGATAACATTTATGAGGGGATATCAGCTCTCATACTTGAGGACATAAGACAACTGCTAACTAGAGTTAGAAAGGATTTTTCCCAGTAGACATGTTATTAGTATGGCCACCGTAAAATGAACTACTGCACTAGATGGACCATTGGGCAGGTCTGAAATTGCCATTCTTTTTCCGATGCTACTTTACCTTTCCCCCAACTTTTCGACTGTTTTAAGATAGGAATGGTCTCTGCTATTTTACTCCAAATTCCTGGCTGGTGTCAGAGGTCTTGACTACTATTCCTGTAGCCTCTCTTTCTGGAGGGTCCTTTGTGAATACAGCTTCAGAGTCAATTCTCCAGTGCAACACCAGATTGAAATTGTGTGATTCTGATCAGTTTCCATGCTGCCATTCAGAATTGTGGAATTGGAAGGTTTTTGACAATTTCAGTGGGTTGCTTCTTGGGGGAAATCAAGCATTCTCTCTCTTCAGATTCAAAAAGATGACACTGCAGAAGGTATCTTCATATGTTATCTTCACAATAAAAAGGGTGGGAAAGGTAATTGGGTACATGATTCAGGAGCCTATAATCTGGTCTACACTTAAAAATGAGGTCAACCTAGGTACATCATTCAGGACTGTGAAAAATGAGCGCCGTAGTTAGGTCAACATAAATATGCAGCTAGGTGGATAGAAGAGTTCTTCTGTTGACCTAACTACCGCCTCTGGGAGAGGTGAGTTAACTGCATCAATGGAAAAACCCTTCCATCAATGTAAGAAGTGTCTTCACTACAGTGGCACAGCTGTAGCACCATAACTGTGCCGCTGTAGAGGCTGTAGTATAGACAAAATCAATGAATTCTAGGATCCTACACCACTTAGGTACTTTGGCAAATTTGACACATTGTTTTAAAATCAAAGCTTAAATTCATCAGATATTTGTATGAAAAGTAGCAGTGGACAGATTTTGTTAAGCACTGATATTGAGTATTCATTCATGGTGTATATCAAGACTTACCTTTTAATGTGGGTATGCTCTCTATGAAGGGAAATGTAAAATTTGAACAAATAATTTTAATAATGCATAGCAATAATTACTTCACCAAATGAGGAGATACTTTACAAAAGAGAAGTATGAATTTTCTCACTACTCACTTAGAATTATCTTCCCGTGAACAAGATCTTGTGGTGATAGAGAACTGAGAAATCTGATGAAATATTGTTTTTATTTCTGATTCAGGGTCTTGCTCATTAAAACAGAGATAAAACTACAGCCTAATAAGAGAGGGTGATTTAGAAATCTTAGTTATCTCTGCTACCATGGCATGACAGATTTTCGGGGAAAATGCCATCAGTCCCTGAAAATAATTTTTTAATAGCATGTATAGACTTTTGAATGATGTAATTATAATGGCACCAACATAGTTAAAGTTGTATTAACATTTGTAGTGTAGTATGCCCCTCTGGCATCCTTCACAATAATCACAAGGCACTTTATAATCTTAAAAAGCTAATTTAAAAAAAGCATTGCACATATATTACTTAAATTTGAATTTAAAATAGACTTTAGTTTTTTGACTTGTGACCAGAAGCTGATTTCCATAGGCTTATAACTCTCCTTTAACAGTTTGTAAGGCAATTGTGTAATGCACAATATCTCCGTCTTGAAACGTTTTCTTCCTTATTTCTAACATCTGGTGTTTTGCCAGCCTGTGCTTGAAGAATTAAGTGTGAATTTCCTACATATTTTAACTTTAAAAAATTTTCTAGTTATAATACTTTGCTCTCGAAACAAAGATAAATGTGTTTTTAGAACAAATGGTTTCTTTTTTTATTGTATTTGTATAATACAGAAATGTTCTGCCCTGGTAATATAAAATAGGGAATTAATGAAGAAAGAAAAGCTATAGAACATTAGAAAACCATCTTAGATGCCGCAGAGAAGAGTGTGGAAGATAATCAGTTTGTTTGCTTGATGTTGTCACCAGAGGCAGACTTCTTGATTTGGTGTGATGATCTCGACTAGTCTTTCAATAGTGAGCAGTTCAGGGATAACTTGTATTTTTAATTATGGTAAAATACCAAATTGTGAGGTTACTAACATGTATGTGGGCTAGAAAAGTACAACTTTGCAGAAGGACATGGATTAAAACAGCCCCAGAAGCAGGAAAGAACAGTCAGTGTTATACAGAATGCTAATGATGTTTACCTTAGTAATTTGTGCACAGATTGTATTTCTGTACTTGGACAGACTGGAATTGTTCTGTTCCACTGGCATTGGAAGCCAATGATTGCAAATCCCAAAATGAAATCTTTTAGGGGGGAGGGATAGCTCAGTGGTTTGAGCATTGGCCTGCTAAACCCAGGGTTGTGAGTTCAATCCTTGAGGAGGCCACTTAGGGATCTGGGGCAAAATCAGTACTTGGTCCTGCTAGTGAAGGCAGGGGGCTGGACTTGATGACCTTTCAAGGTCCCTTCCAGTTCTAGGAGATAGGATATCTCCATTAATTTTTTTTTTTTTTTTTAGTTTTTCCTGTTCCTAGATCACGTACTCTCATTCATAACTTTGCTATGGTTTCCTATCTCACACAAAAACAACAAGGAGTCTGGTGGTACCTTAAAGACTAACAGATTTATGTGGGCATAAGCTTTCGTGGGTAAAAACCTCACTTCTTCGGATGCATGAAGTGAGGTTTTTACCCACGAAAGCTTATGCCCAAATAAATCTGTTAGTCTTTAAGGTGCCACCAGACTCCTTGTTGTTTTTGTAGATACAGACTAACACGGCTACCCCCTGATACTATCTCACACAGGAGTGACCATCATGTGACTTTTATATACTTAAGGAAATAAGACCGGTTTTATGGCAGCTGGAAAAGCAAAGAAATGTCATAGGTCCATAATCTGTCATAGCTCTTGGTCTCTATTGTACCATCAGTTCTTCCAGCCACCGCGTGACGGATTTTGCTGCACGGCAGGAAAGTAGTCAAAGTAGTTTTATTTAGGCATATTTTCTATATATTGTGATAAGGCTTTCTACTATTATCCAGATATTATCTTCTTGTTAAATAGGGTTTTGCCTGATTTTTTTTTAAATTTATTTAGACTGAATATACATCAGCTCTTTCTTCTTCCTCTTTTCCCAAGAAAGTGTGGCAGAGGACTGTATCTAGACTTACTATACATGCATTATATTTTCCAGAAGTTTGAAGTATGGTTGACTCCAACCAGTTTGCGTTTACTGTTTCTTTTTCCAGGACTGAGTTATTCAGATCTGCCTGTTCTATTCTTCTTAAGAAATGCATGAACAGTTACAAGAGAGGGCCACTCAAAATCTACTGGAAATAATTCTGGGCATAACTTCTGGATTACTTTTGGCAAATTAACTGGGGGAAAACACACATGAAAATCCTAATTTTAGTTTATTTGAATAGTGTTTTATAAAATGGACTTTTTCACACCTAATCTCCTCTGTAGATCTTCTGACTCCCCACGCATGTTATGTTCTCTTCCCTTTTCTGCCAGACTGATACATTGAAGACCAGATCATTGCAATATTTGCTAGAACATTCATTTAGTTGTATCTGTAAAAGCTTGAAACCTTATTCCTGTGAAATGTCTTTCCCACGGAGACTTAGGAAGAAAACATTGCACATCCAGAAGGTTATCTTCACAACCATTTCTTAAAAAACAAAAAAAAACAAAAAAAAACAACCCTCAAATTTTGCAAAAAAGTGACTACCCCTTATCCCATGTTATAAATTCCCTAAATCTGGCTTATAGTGAGAAATTTCTGCAGAGTGTATTTTTTTCCATTGACGATGAACATGACCTAGACTATCAACTTCCCCCCACAAATCTTTCTATTGACAATCTTCCATCTGTGACAGTCTGTAACCATATTGCTAGGCTATCTCTGTCATTTGAGGTTGCGTAACCTGTTTCTCAATGTTTGTACAGTGCTTTTAAGATGCAAGGCACTATGTAAGTGTGAAGTAGTAGTGTTATCCTATTGAAGAGAGCAAAGGCTTAGCATCTGTGATATCTTCCATGAGTTTGCTACATATCTGTCCATTTTGCTAGGATGCAATGCTGTTGTTGGACTACGGCAAACACAGAGCCATTCTATTAATGCAGTCTATACTCTTTTGGAGAAGAGAGTGGGACAAGGAGAACGTACAGTCTATGAACAACCTGCAGCTAGTTCTTTTAGTTAATGGGAATTAAAGACACCTTGAACATGTTTGTTATAGAGCCGTGGTGATGACTCCAAGAAGTGGGGTTGTAACCAGGTTTCATTAAATACCTGGAGTGAAAATCCGGGCCCCATTGAAACCCAATGGCAAAACTTCCATTGACTACAATGAGGCCAAGATCTCCCTTCCTATTTTTTGGTTCCCTCTTCCACAGCTATCTTGGGAAACTGGTTTGTTTTGGCCTAAAAATCACGAGATTTAATTTTCTAAAAAACTTGAAGAAAATTGTGAAATTGTCTATGAGTAGTGGATCATTTACAAGATAAATAGCTTAATGTGATATTTTGGGGTCCTTCTGTTCGGGGGGGGGGAAGGAAACAATTTTAGTCATGTCTGTTAACTTTTATGACGCTCAGCTCAACACTAAGGCCGCCCAACTCCACATTTAAATTGTTGAGCAAGTCAGTGGCTGAAAAGTACAATTCTTTCATAATAAAACTGGTTGGCTTAGGTAGGCTTAGTTATCTAATTCTCCTGTTATTTCAGAATGTGTTTATTAATGAAATCTGCATTTATTCATATCTAAAACTATGATTTTGACAGACTCCTTAGATAAGACAAAGTTTTTTCATCTAAAGCTTTGAAACATTGATTAAATGTATGGACACTGTTTGAATCTGATTTGCACATCTAGAAGTTTTCTTCTGATGCAGTGCAACTGTGTCTGGTGTAACTTGGCTTAATTAGTACTGCTCAGTGATTTGGGACTCGTATCAAAGACTCTTATGTTAGCAAAAACAGTGAGTTAAAGCTAAAGCTGTGACCTCCTCTCTGTTCATGTTGGACCAAAGTATAAGCTGCACCAAAAGGCATTGTTTAACTTCATCTTTCTCTTTTATGCTGCAAATCAATTTGCTTTAATTTAGTTCTGATATTAATATCCTTCTCTGATTAACCATTATATTTTTATTATAATGGGTTGGGAGAATTCAACAGAAATACATAGTAGAGCTACATGGAATATTCACTACTTCAGAAAGTGTGTCTCTAATAGAAATATTTAAATACAAAGCTATTAATCTTTTTACTTAATGTGGGGCTTTTCTTATAATTGTGAAAATCTGAGTACCATCAAGGACTACTAAAATATAAAAGATACATAGAATTTATACATTCCTGTCTAGTCCTGCCCTGATGTAACTCTGCAATTTCCTTTATTACATAGACTACACATTAAATGCTTTCCCTTTAATATTAGAGCTATGCACATTACAATAGGTGTCACTGTGCTGCTGGGTCCAATCGTTATCAGTGACTTCAGCTATTGGCTCAGAACACTGGCTGTCTGACTCCATCTGCAGGGCTGTAATACCTACTCTGTTCAGATCCATTCAACACACAAGTTCAGCCAGCTGAACAGCCTAGCAGTGCTACGGCACATCTTGCTAGCCTAATTCAAAAAGCCAGTGCGATAGCTAGATGCATACTCTCTTTGCACAGTGTAGCACTTGGAGGTGATTCAGTTTCAGGAAATTTGAAAAAGAGCTTGCAAGTAATTAAAACTGGGAGTCATGATGGAGATGTATTTAACAAGTCAAATACTGGATCAAACTTAAAGCCAGTTTCTTATTCAGTACACTGAAAAGGTCACCTTGTCTTGCTGGAAAAGCAGCAAAATCTCAGCTTTGCTGCATTTTATTTAACAGCTTGGCTCCCACTTAAATTTTTTTCATGTTCTTACCTAGTTAGGCTATCTAGCTATACAAACAAGGATACTCATGGTAGATGACAAGGGAAAGAACATGAAATGTCTCACCTTCTTCTTGATGCTTCCAGAGACAGTCAAGAACAGGTCCAAGAAAAGCTCTAAGAAAGGAAATAGTAGTAGCAGCAGCAGCAGCAGCAAGTTGCCTCCAGTTTGCTATGAAATCATTACCTTGAAGACCAAAAAGAAGAAGAAGATGGCTGCTGATATTTTTCCCAGAAAGAAACCAGCCAACACTAATACAACTGCTGTCCAGCAATACCACCAACAAAACCTCAACAACAACAACACTATCCCTGCCCCCAATTGGCAAGGGCTTTATCCCACCATCCGAGAGAGGTAAGATCAAGAGAATTTATTTTTGATGTTTAAATGAAGTGTTGAATTGTAGCAAAACAGGTTTGCAATGTTAAATTTAGTTTCTCATTTATATACATTGAATAAAACATGCTACTCCTTTTCCCCAAGCAAGTATTTGGTAATGGAAAATTTTTAGTATCTCTTTCCGGACAGTGCAGCTGTTTTCCTGAAGTAGTACAAATGTTGTTGTAAGCTGCAGTACTTTAAACTGATAGGTATTTGCATGCAGACTTACATGTTTGTTGTTTTAGTAATACATGTTCTTGATTTTAATTTTCACTTTTTGAAAAGTTTTCACAAAGTTTTTCTTGGATCTGTTTTCCTTAGTATATTTGTGTGTGATCATGTGCAAAGTGGTCAGAAATTGTGTGACCTGTTTTTTTGTTTGTTCTTTTGTTCTTTAGCTGGTTTGTTACTGAAATGCTACTTTAAGTTGTTAAAAAGTTTAATCTCATGGGTCTGGGGTGGGAATCGGATGCCAGATTACATAAATTAACACATTGCCTCTGTCTGTAGAAATGCAGTGATGTTCAACAATGACTTGATGGCAGATGTTCATTTTGTGGTTGGGCCACCAGGTGGGACCCAGCGGTTGCCAGGACACAAAGTAAGCAACAGCTGCATTATCAGTTCAGATGTGGGAATAGCAAGAGTAACTTCAACTGTAACATCGTGACTTACTGTGGGAGACTCCAATTCTTTGTGACAGACATAAATTTTGAAATGGCTTTGTCCAGTGAAATACTTTACTTTTCTTTGTATTTCCCATTAAACATTGTGTTGTGATAAAAGAGGCTTTATGTAAAGTTGGGAAGACTGTTTTTTGTCCCTTTTTATGGTTGGTGTTGTGAAGATTTTCTAGAAATTCACTTGTTTCTTTGAAGATAAAACATATAATTGTACGAGGTAAATGGTAGGAAAACTTGTAATTTTGTTAGTAAGTTTGCCTTCATTCTCACATAATAGTATCTAATTTCTATGCCCATGAAGCTAGTATACTCATAGTGGTAGTGGCTGTACCTCATTGTTTTTATTGGCAATGCCTTCAGTTTATAGCATGAAATAAGATTTCCCTTTCTCAACAGTACGTCTTAGCTGTTGGGAGTTCTGTATTCCATGCAATGTTTTACGGAGAGCTTGCTGAGGACAAAGATGAAATTCGTATACCAGATGTTGAGCCTGCTGCTTTTCTCGCTATGCTGAAGTAAGCATCATTCTTCTGGAAATGTATTTGTTTATGCTGTATATGCACAGCAATACTGTCACAGTTCAAATATTGGATATCCGTCTAAACAGAGGCATAAAACTAGAAATGAAGTAATTGTTCAAAAATATGCCTTCCGCTATATATTAATTGTTTAAAACTTATTTTCACTGAACTTATCTCTCACCCTCTATTTCTAGACACGGAAACGTTAGGCTAATGTAGGCAGTTGTTATAAATAATGACTGACAGGAGATCTTTGAGCACATTGTAATGCCTATTGATTTGATTTGTCACTACACTTGCTACACAAAAGAAGGGAGTTACTAAAAAGAATTGTCAGCTCTAACAAAAAACCTATTTTACTTTGAAAGTATAGTGAAAAGTAAAAAAATTGGAATTTCTGGGTTCATACACTGATATTCTGCTCTAGCTCTTTTGTATGCTGACTGTACAGAGTTCTTGTCTGTTCAAAACACCCCCGAGTTACTGAATGCAGCCACTGAAAAGTAAAACCTTTCTTTATTTTATTTAGTATTGGGCATTTGGAAAGTATTAAAAATAAAAGGGCTGTTTAAATGAACTTATTCCCCTCCCTGTATATCAGGTTTCTTTCTGCCAACCTGATTCGGAACTAGGTTGCTTTTTCGCTGGATGAAGAGGTTATAATGAAATACTATTTGTTCCCCTGCTGAATTATCCTTGGACTGTGACTATAAACTTTGATTTTCCAATGGAAATTATATCATGCAACCTCTATAATTTGGAGTTTTTTCCTCTGCTATTTAACACTGTCATTGGTTACTTCTGGACCCAGTTGTTTCTCATTTTAATTGAGATCAATATCCGGACCCTTTTAATATGCTACTGGTTTTGTTGCATGCAATAGTGAAATTGCTAGTTAACAACGTTATAAATATATTTCATGGGTTGCCTTGATTAGCTTGTGATTGCAAACAATTACTTTGTTACATTTCAATGGCATGGTAGATATAGTGTTCAAAGTTGCATGCAGCTGCAGAGTTTTCAGTTTGTCAGCAGGAACCTCAGAAATATTTGGGATGCATGTTGACAGATGCCTTTCCATGAAAATCAAAGGTCACTCAGCAATTTTAATATGGAATTGAGACAAAGTTATGATATGCCACCACATGTGAATAGATACATTACAGATCTTCATTTTGCACATTGCTATTTAAAACATGTTTTTCATACAGCAAATACTTTGACTTTACAGAGTGAGATGTAGTTAGACTTTCTCTCTGCAAGGGGCGAATATAAGGTACTTTAATTTTTCTTTTCTATTGGAACACCAACTCTTTCTACATAATTTTATTACTGCTACATTAAACTTGCCATTTAAAGAACAAATGGATTTTGAAATCTGCTTGAAGACATTTGTACAATGGGGCAAACCTGAAAAACGAGAACTTTAATACCAAAATCCAGTGCCTGACGAATTCTCTTGACAATAGTAAATTAGGAAACTTTATCTGAAAAGTGGGGGGACTCAGCCATCAACTTCTTCAGAATCCAAGCTTTCATTTAAAAAAAAAAATCTAGTTATTTTGGTTGTGCAGATTACCTTCCAAATGAGAACTTGATACAGTGCTATTTCCCTGAATCTGCAGTGCTCTAGTATCTCTACTGATGTTCAAAACATTCCCAAGAAGCAGCATGAGACTGAAGGCCCAAAACACTCAGGCTACAAGAAGAAGAGAGTAGAAGAGAATTTGCACCCATCCCCACAAAGCAGGAATGAGAGGAGCATTTAGTTGAACCCCCTTTTCGCCAGGTCCCCTTTTCAACAATCAAGAGGAATACAGTGTAATCTTTTGTAAGAAAAGAAAGAGTTGGAAATGCTCATCTTCTTCTAAGCCATGAACTCTTATAATGTGATATACACGAATCTGTATTTGGGTATTAGTTGTTAATAGTGTTTAGTTGGTTAATTTTGTAGTGGACACATGGAAGACAAACACCAGTAAACCTATTATTAGATGCAGAATCTTCAGTAGTATCCGTTATTGGCATGTAGTAATTATGCCCCCCGCAAAATTGATTAGCTGTTCACTATAGCTTTACAAATACAAAACAGTTACATGTTGCTAAATGCATATCCTAGTTGGCACACTCAGTTAGTGTCTTTAACCCTGAAGACCAGGATTCAAATAATAAATTAAAATTAGACTCATGGTCTCATTCTAATCCCAGCCTGTGCGCATCACACAGTTTGTACAGCTGTAACATACTTTGCTGAGGAATAGACTAGGACTGAAATATCAGCAGTTGGAGATCAGGATAGAGATGCATTGACAGAATGAGAAATGTGGAATGTTACAGACAGCCTATCTGTGCTATGACTGCTTTAAACCAGTGATATTACTTCTCCACTTCCATGAATATTAAACTCGCAGTTTTTGGACTGTTTAAATTTAAAACAGATGCCGCCCTACTCTTTTGTATGAACAAGCAAAGAGGGAGAAAAAGTTGGAGGTTGAGGAGGAGAATTATAAAATGGAACAAATTTGGAGAGACGATGGTTGAAAAAACAAGAAAATATGTAGACCCTTAGGGACCCAAACCTGCAATTTATGCTTCCATGAGTAATTCTTACTCCTGCAAGTAGTCTTTAGTTTTTGACTTCAAGAACTAAAGATTCAGTTCTATATTAATATTTTCCTTCATTACTTGCTAAGTTTCATTGCATCAGAGTTTATATACTCTAAACAGAATTTTTCAAGTGTTACTTAGAGTAGCATTTTTAGAGGCACATGACTGAAAAATATATCTCATTTTATTTGACCCCAGTTTCTCTAGAACTCATAATTGGTGTTATTCTCTGCCCCATTACATGTGGTACATTACTAGTTTTCTATCATTAACTGGAAATCTGCCCAAGCAGGTTGGAGTCTGCCATATCCTAATTCATGAAAACCAAACAACGAAACAAGACTTATACATATTTACAGTAAAAACAAAAACAGCCATAATGAGATATGGGTTGATACGAATCCAGTAAATTTCATTTTATCATTTATTCTCCTAGGCCTTGTATATCCTGTGAAAATGCATCATTTTAGAAAACCAGTTAACTTAACACATTTTCATTAGCATGAAATGCAATTTTGCCTTTAGTGGCTCAGCCACAACCAGCAAGCATATTTTTAAACATAACTCCCTTGTTCACTCTAAAGGCAAATTTATGTTTAACATTGTTTCTAACAGAATGCATTTACCCAGAATAGATTGGACCTAATGTGTGAGATATTAAAATCAAGGTGCCTAATTCATTATTTCCCCAACAGTAGTGGACCTCAGGAATTTAATCACGTAAACAGAATTTAGCTGAATCTCTTCTGTTTTGACATGGCAGTGGGTCTTAACAAGTTTTCTTCCCTAGGAAAGTGAGAGAATACATTTTTTCTGGGGAAGCTAGCATGTTGTAGCATCAATAAACATATGAAATCCTTCCCTTTACAATCTGAGGTTAGTTAGTCTAAGAGGATTCATCAATTGATTGCAAATCTTAGAGCCTATGGCATGATGATGCATGGTATTTGATGTATTTTGACAGTGTTACACTTCTGAGAGCCTAGATTTTAAACCAGTTTGTCTTGGCACCCATGTCTGATGTGAAGTGTTCGTTATTGCTGAAAAACTCACTTTTCTTTTCCTTTGCACATGTGTCTGAATAAAGGTCACCATATAGTTCACCAGAAAAGGAAGTTCAATGTATGTCCACTTGAAATTCATGTCCTAGACAGTATTAACTGTTGTTTTAGCCATATAAACCAACCCTTCTTCAAGAACCTTGATTGACATGAACCCTTTTTGGGGGTGAAAAAAATCTCATTAATCAAGTCATTTATTTGGAATTTTTTCACCCAAGTTTGCTAGGATATGGATACATTAGAGTCACTACCATATTGCAATTGTTGATTGACTGTTTAGAGTGCATTCTCTTCCTCATTATTGAAAGCAACTGTTATTGAACTTGGAAGAAAATGGGAATGAAGGGGTAGCACTTCATAGTTGTATCAGTTTCTTTGTGTAGCATGTGACCCAAATGAAAGGCCCAATTCATCGTTGGCGTAAGCCCATCGACTTCGATGAGCTTAACCCATGGATGAATTTGGCCTGTAGTTTCTTTATCGTGTAATTTGAAGCAGGATTTGATTTTTCCAGGAAGTATTTCTTAGTTTTAATACTGCACTGCACCTTTCGAGTGCTCTGTGCTTCGAGTTTTCAGGTGTTATTGACAGTCAATGTCTTTTTGCTAAAGAGCAGTGTTACATGTGCGTATTTTATTTCAGATACATCTATTGTGATGAAATTGACTTAGCTGCCGATACCGTGCTGGCCACTCTTTATGCTGCCAAGAAGTACATCGTTCCTCATCTTGCCCGAGCATGTGTCAACTTCCTAGAGACGAGCCTAAGTGCAAAGAATGCCTGTGTGCTGCTCTCCCAGAGCTGCTTATTTGAAGAACCTGACCTGACCCAGCGCTGCTGGGAAGTGATTGATGCCCAAGCAGAGCTGGCTTTGAAATCTGAGGGGTTCTGTGATATTGATTTTCAGACACTTGAAAGCATCCTCCGAAGGGAGACGCTGAATGCCAAAGAAATTGTTGTTTTCGAAGCTGCGCTTAACTGGGCTGAAGTTGAGTGTCAACGGCAAGATTTACCTGTTAGCATAGAAAATAAACGCAAGGTCCTAGGGAAAGCTCTCTACCTGATTCGCATCCCTACCATGGCACTCGATGACTTTGCAAATGGTGCTGCTCAGTCCGGGGTGCTGACTCTCAATGAAACCAATGATATCTTCCTTTGGTATACAGCTGCCAAAAAGCCAGAATTAGAGTTCGTGAGCAATGCCAGAAAAGGCCTTGTCCCCCAGCGTTGCCACCGCTTCCAGTCTTGCGCCTACCGCAGCAACCAGTGGCGTTACAGGGGTAGGTGTGACAGCATCCAGTTTGCTGTTGATAAGAGAGTTTTCATTGCCGGCTTTGGGCTATATGGTTCTAGCTGTGGATCAGCAGAATATAGTGCAAAGATCGAACTTAAACGCCAAGGTGTTATCCTAGGCCAGAACTTGAGCAAGTATTTCTCAGACGGATCTAGCAACACTTTCCCAGTGTGGTTTGAGTATCCAGTGCAGATTGAGCCTGATACCTTTTATACAGCTAGTGTGATTCTGGATGGCAATGAACTAAGCTATTTTGGACAAGAAGGAATGACTGAAGTTCAGTGTGGGAAGGTAACTGTTCAATTCCAGTGCTCTTCAGACAGTACTAATGGCACTGGAGTGCAGGGAGGGCAGATTCCAGAACTCATATTCTACGCCTGAGCAAAAATGTTTCCAGAAGAAGAGATTAACCTGAAGTACACATCTGGTTCAGACCTACTGATGCTTAGCTTGTTATCTGCAGCTGTGATCAGTACAGAGAATATGTAGGTAAAAGCTGTGGATAGTTACTGCTTGCTGGACTTGTAGCCTCTTTGTTGATGAAATTTAAATGTAACATTCAACTTTAACTGGAAGCTCTTAAGAGCAAGGAAGTTTCTAAAGCTTTGTTTGAGTCAGATATACCTACGCCCATGATTCCCAGCCTGTCTTGTTGGCGTGCCCCTACTTGCAATGGATCAGCAGATGGATGCCCTCCCTCATATCTCCAATGGATTGTGCCCCCCCAATACACTGGATGCTGCCTCTTTTGGTCCATTTTCTCTTTCTGTCTCAGTTCTTTTTTCCTTCTTGTCTTTTTCTCTCTGCTTCTCACTATTTTTTGCTCTTGTTTTTTGCTCCCCAACTCTCCAGAGGGCTACATGCTGCTCAGAGTCAGGGAAGGGGCTCCACAAGGCTGGGCTGCTTTAGTTCTTACAGCTGAGCCAAGTGTTATGGGGCAGATAAGAGAAGCTTGTGTGTGAACGCGCAGCCCCATAGAGGCAAGCCAGTCCCGTATGTGGCCTGCTGTACTGGGGATGGCTGCAAGAGAAGAGAGGGAGGGTTGGCAGGCAACATTCAAGGAGCCGCACACTGCTTTATACACAGATGCAGGATCATACTTGCAGCCAGGATGAGCTGGGCTCATGCGGCTTTTCCCACCAGCACCCTCTTGAGCTCCTCTGACTCATTCCCTTAAGACTGGGAAATACTTGTGTACACACAAACTGTGTAGGTGGCTTCGAAGCATTTGCCCATTTAACCAAATGTTGCAATAGTTATACGGAGATGCTTTTAAAATTGCTCTCATTTGGCCCACTACTAAATAGCTGGGTGATGATATCTAGCATGAGACAAAGGATAGGTTAATTTCTTTTTCTTTTTCCAAAATAGTCCTAGAACATTTGGAGGGGGATTTTTCCCCCCCTCTAAAAATGAAAATAAACATCACTGCACAGTAACGTGTACTAATCCTGAGTTACATATTCCTTCTCTGTAATGTGAGCTTTATTATATTATTGCCACACACTCTGACTCAGCAGATAATTAAATAGATGATAGCAAGAAAATTCCCAAGAGTGGACTATGTCTGGTGGTGAGCACCAAATGTAATACGAGGGGAAACGTATGTCTAATCTCTTGCAATTAGTTTTAATTTAAATGTGAAATGGAGGATTGTGTGGTCCAAAAACTCTTTTTTTCCCCCCTGAATTACTTTTCAAGCTTTCTGTAGTCCTGTCTGTATTTTTGGCAGGAACGGACTATAGACTCATTGCTGTTTAAGAGGGAAGGAAATCAGTATAACTAAAAGATCCAAGTACCATTTAAACTTAATAAAATAAAGTCCACACTTTGGAAAAGAAACTCCGTAATCACTAGATTGTGAAAATTACTTACCAAGAGGACACTACCGAGGTAATTTGTCTCACCTTTATAATATCTCTGAAGTGGTTATGTTTGCTTTCCATATTATAAGCTAAAATAGAGGACCAAATGATTCTTTGGCCAGGCTAAAGACTAATGTCTGTGCTACACTAAATATAATCATCAGTTTTACAATGGAACCACTTTTCCCATATGGTTACTTATCAGTTAATATTATTACTCCACCTACTCCTTGACTGCTGGAATCTTGGCCTCTGGCCATCTCAAAGTGCTGGTATGTTTCTGCAGTGTCCAAAACATGATCTGGAGTAATGACAAGTGGATTGGAGTAGGCATCAAAAACTCAAAGGCCAAAGCCAGTCTCTTCCCTGTCCCGTGGATGATGGAAAGAAGAGCGAGGGGAAGACTGTTCTGCAAGTACCATGTTCTTTATTCACTGTAATGGTTACAATTTTACATATGTGAGCAAATACATTCTTTCTGAAGTATAAAATACCCTCCGAATATATAGAAAATGCTTTTTATAACAGATGTACCTAAACTAGACTGTTAGTGAGATCTGGACAGAATGTTCCCTGGAAAACTGACGATACTTTTTTTTTTTTAAAGCTCCAGTTAATTATATTTAGATCTCTCAGCAACCAAAAATATACACGCAGTATAATTTTATGGATTGGGGAAATATTTATTGAAGAGACAACGAAGGAATGTAAGATTGTCATGGGATAATAGTCAACTACTTGTAGACATTATCTGAGCAGTAGTGAATTTATTTAAAATAAACGTTAAAGCAAAGACTGGCCAAGTTACTGTATATGAAATGGTTGACATAGATATAATGGCTCTGTCTGAATGATGCTTTTATGGGGTAGAGTGACAGAATGCAGCTATTTAACAATGTTACAGCAAGTAACTGATTCGTTTAGAACGGACTTATGTGCCTCACAGTGGGACAAAAAGTGTACGCTACTAGTATGGATAAGCCAGTCTCTGACTGGCTCTAGTTTTTTGGTGTTTTTCTTTTTAATTTATCTACAAATAAAGGCTTAGCATCTATTAAACTGACTGGCTGGAACAGATAGTTATGGGATCAAATTAATGTATAGCTGTGATATGTAGAAAATTAGCTTTTTTTTTTTACTTGTTATCCCTTGAATATTTTTGACAAAGTAGAATGAAAGCTCTGCTTCTTGCTTAATTCCTCTGAATCTGTTCCAGGTATAAATTAGACTTGTTGCTTATGGTCAAAATATTTAAGCTTGGATCAATAAACTTAGACACCTAAATAAGTGGCTTGATTTTGAGAGGTGCTCGACACCAGCAAGCCCATTGCAGTAAATAGAATCTGCTGTTGCCAAATACTTTTGCACATCAGGCCACTTAATTAGGTGCCTAAATATGGATCTAGATCTGGTCAACTAACTTTAGGCATCCAAGTTTGAAAATGTTAATCTATATTTTGAAAGCACCCGATGTATCATGGTGGAACGTAAACACAACTTCAGCAAAAAGAACATTATGTAGATGGTATTTTATGGCGGTCTTTACTACTTGTATATTGATTTTGCTGGTAGGGGGAACTAAGACAGGGCATTGTAATGTAATATGCTTTAAGCATATCTGAAATAGTATTTAAATGTTCTAATTTCTACATACTTATTGCACTGAACTGTTTTTTAAATTGTTGTGATAAAGTCAGCTAATTTCAGGTCACAGCACCCAGTTATGCTTGACCTTAAGCTTACAGCATTATTTATGAAGGACAGATATATAAATATGAAGTACCTCATGTTGAATGTTATTGTACTGTATCTTTAATGTAACAGTGCAGATCTTGTTAGACACATGAATGTGTATAATCACATTAAACATATAAATAAAACTGGTTCTTATACAGTTGTTTCCTGTGGTACTTTTGAAGCATCCGTGGAATAAATTAGTGAAATCCTTACTTTGGCTATTATTTTTAGTGTTTTCCATTGTTCTAGATAATTGTGCAGGAGTATTTGTTAAGCTTGGGTATTCTGGGATCTTTTGAACCCAAAAGAAGTAAAAGTCTGAGGCAAAACCAAGGAAGAACAATGAATATGTTAATCAGTTACATTGTTAAGACTGACGATTAAGCTAATGAGATGGAGTGAATGGATTCATTTATATGCTTTATGAAATGTCTTGTCTACTAGCATTTTAATATTTTCTATTAATATTACCAAGCTGGGGGGAGGGTGGTGTGTCATTCTGTTTATTCTGAAAGACAGCGGGTACTGAAAGCGACTATAGCTGTCAGTCCTTAAGATTCTGGAACAGGGTACACTGATAGAATTCAGAAAGATTTATGGTGCAGGCTTAGTGGAAAGAGGTTGTTCCCTGTTGGAAATTTGAGTCTTCTCATTCAACCATTTCTTTCCCAACAGAGTTGAATATCGATTCATCATATTTCTTCACAGAAAATCATCAAAGAAGATGAATTTACCCTTCCTTGATCCATTCTGAGGATTTTGGATCCAATAACAAACCAGCTAAAGGGAGGGTTAGGAAAGGGACATTCAGAGAGAACTGGAGAAGTCCACCCTCATGGAAAAGAGAGAATTCTTAACTTGATCCTAAAACGCATTCTGAACATTCCAAGTAGTGTCACTTGTGATGGGTTTTCTAAAATCGTTTACTACTGTTAATCCACATACCATATGATGTGCACAATGAGATGCAAAACCATAAAAAACTGTCTGTCTATGCCTTGTTCTATGCTAACTGCATCAGTACTTAACACAGATACCTTCTGATATGTGTCTCAATCAACTACAAAAAGTATAAATTAGTGTCAGTCCAGTTTTAACTGGACAAACTGACTGCATCAGAAAACCAGCACCTTCAGCCTCTCTATTGAGACTCGGCATTGAATGAGTGTGGAGAATAAGCTATCCTCTCGCCCAGAGAAGTGTTCTCTCTTTGCATTGTTTCTGCCTAAGATGAACCTGCTTTTCCCAAGACTTCCCCCTATAAATACATAATGTGAAATCCCAATCAATGGGAGTTTTGCCTCTTCTTCAGTAGGGTGACCAGACAGCAAGTGTGAAAAATCAGGACGGGGGTGGGGGGTAATAGGAGCCTATATAAGAAAAAGACCCAAAAATCAGGACTGTCCCTATAAAATCAGGACATCTGGTCACCCTATTCTTCAGTGAGGTCAGGATTTCACCCACAGTGTTCAGTTAACATCAATACTCCCAGAACACACCATTGCTGAGGGAATAGAAAATTTTAAAATTCACACTGTACTGTGATTATCTAGAAGTCCAAAATATCATAGATTCTAAGGCCAAAAGGGACCACTGTGATCATCTAGTCTGACTCCTTGTATAATGCAGGACATAGGATAGAAACCCCATAATAAATCTTAAAATAACCCTCATGGGCATATGGCAAACAATTCAAACATTTAACATGAAATAATTTATCCTAAACCACAGTGATATTTGCACATGTCTTTATGTACATTTTTACAAGGGTACTTCAAATTCATAGCACACAAGGTATAGCAGGGGTATAGTAATTTTCACATTAGAAGATGTTTGAATTGCAAAGGTTCATATGCTCAAAAGATCTGTTCAAAGTGAAGGAAAAACATAGAAAGGCTTTAGCTACTTTGCTCCAAGGTTCAGTCCTTTTAAAAGAATCTCTTAAAATCTGTTTAATTTGTCAACAGTGTCAGGAATGCATTTATATTAATCCTTTAACAACAATATTTTAACATTCACTTTTTAATTGTTTGCTAGAGCCAACAATAGTGTAGTTGGCTGTCGGGAGATCCTATGTTTTGCTGCAGTGGAGTTTTCTCGTTCTAACTTTAAAGCTTCATAGCTACTTCAGCTACCACTCTGGGAGAGTCAGCAGTTCAAGAATAGCATGGGCTGGCTTTTAGACTAAACGAGCTAGAACTTGGAAGAGGGGGATGAGGTCAGCAGCAATGCCACAGGGAAATGCTGTGGACAAGGTATTTTGTCTCCTTAGTGGGTGGACACACCTTACTCTGTTGTCTTATCCACCATCTGTTGGGGGGAGGCAGGGGCTTCCTGGATCCTCCTCCACCGCCCCGGTCCCATTGTCCACCCTCTGCCCCCTCCCCCAGTTGGCAGCACTTGGGGAACTCTGAGGCAAACACAGAGCAAAGGATTGGCTTCTCCTCCCCTGCAAGAGAGGAGAATCTGGAAAGATGGCCAGTCTCTCAGGCAGTCCCTGGGGATTAAGCCCTATGGGCTTCGTCTGTCAGAGTCTCTGGCCCTTTGTGGGGTTTGCCTTCTGTCCCTCCTCCTGGGGCATACTATTTTGCCACCAGTCAGGGCAGTTTTGGGAGCCTGTGGCTGTCTCCTCCTTGGCTGGACTGCCTCTATTACAAGCAGTTTCTGAGTGGGGCAGCCTTCTTCCTATTCCCTGCCCCTTTCTTCTTTTAAGCTCCTCCCGCTCCAGGCTGAACAAGCCTTGCAGGTGCACCTCTTTAGGGCTGAACAGGCCAGAAAAGCTCCTTAGTCTCCTCCATACCAGTGTGAGGGCGTGTCCCTTCACACCATGCCACGGTTAATTTCAGCAGCAGGCTGAAAGTCACATATATGGTACAGCAGCAGTACAGGGGGAGTGTAAAGAGACTTGAACAGCAGAAAGAGAAGTTCTAAATGAAGGTAGTGGTGAAAACCGTGAGATAGGCCTCGCGTTCCCAGATCGTCCCCTCAGGCAGAGAAGACTGGCACGGCAGATTCCCCTGAACAGTCCGGTGGTAGAGAAAGGACCCTTACAGCTCTGTTAACGTTTCACTACTGTAAAAACAAAGAAAATAAGCTTTGCATCAGTAAATGTCTTTTCTGGAGCTTCCGTCAGGATTTTTTTCTGGCTAGAGTGCTTATCTCCTACAGAGCTCTTTCGCATTTATTTTACTATACAAATGAGACTAATTTCCTCAGGCTCCAGCCAACCACGTAAGATGTCTGCTATCGAAGTGAATTTTACGGGATTACTCATCACCTCACTTCCACAGAGCCAGGCCTGTACTTGGATGCAGAGTCCTTGCCGTTTGTTTGAAAGATGCAACAGTCCTCAATAAAATAATTTAGCTTTGTACACTTAGGCACAAGGCCAAATCCTCAGCTGGTGTAAAAAAAAAAAAAATCAGCTTAGCGCCATTAGAACCAGTTTCCATCAGCTGAGGAACTGATCCACAATTGATCCTCTCTTACAATACCGTCCATGACAAAACATTTATAGAGCGTGAGGGCCCTGATCCTATAAAGACTTACTTATGCTTTACCGTTAAGCCCATGAATAAACGTAATGGGTTCAACAGGGTGACACATGTTTAAAGTTGCGTCTTTTCAGGATCAGGGCCTTCCTTTCTAGCACCTTGATTTTAGGACTTTACAATGCAGTAAACTAAATTCCTGCTGGGATGACATTTGGCTTTAGGCTGGGAGTGGATATTTTTCCCCAAGTTTGAAAAAAACCTTGTAAATTCAAACTCTAGTAAATTAAAAGAATGTGGGGTTTTTTTTGTTTTTCAAAAAAAAAGGGAATTCTAGTTAAGGGGTTCAGATTAGTTTGTGTTCATCTGGGTGTTGAACGCTATTCTTCAGGGGTTCAATTCTCACATTGCAAAGATACAAGGTTGCAGGATGGGGATTCTTGGCATGCAAGGTTGAGCCCATGTGTGCTTTCTTTATTTATTTTTCCTCCTCCCCTCTTCCTGAAACACCGTGGTGCACTCTCTGACCAGGGGATAGTGCCAGCCACACTGCTTGTGTCCGACATCGTTAGTGCTTAGGATATAGTGCTGGAGAGAAAGGAAGGTCAGAGAGCTGGAAGGAGGAGGAAACTAAGAAATAAGAAAAAAATGTATCCTACCAGTAAGGGCAGCACTTGTCAGTTACAGACAATAAACAAAACACTGGCTTCAGAGGAGCCGTTCAGGAGCCAATCACCTGACGTAAGGTAAGACTACAAAGGCATGACCATTATTTGAATATTTTTGACCCTGTTTCTCATGCTTGATGGGACACAGAGACCTTCCCGGACTCTGTAGCTGTGGAGATTATTTTGAGAGGCAAAACCAAACAGCATATTCTCTCTCTCTCCTAGCTGCTCCTTCCCAAAACGTGGCAAATGAGCTCTTGAAAATCATGTGGGGTGGATTTACTGAGCAGGTCTTTTTGCCAGGATTGTTGCCCGGTAGACTCAGCCTACTGGGAAATAATTTTAAAGATGCTGTAGCCTGAATTTGTCAGGCTGCTGCTGGCGGAACAACTGCAACTCCAAGCACCCACCCTCCCTGTCCAGAAACAATCACTGTGGCCCTCAGTGAACAAGGTCCCCTGAAGATGATGGCAGAGAGGAGTCGTGTAGTAGCAGTTGAGGAGGAACCTTTCCCTTCCTCCCTCTCAGACGTTCAATGGTAGGACACCGCCCTCCTTTCACCCCGTTCAAAGGGATGGATTTTGTTTTAAAATAAAAAGAAACCCCCCTGCAGAGCCAAGCGCAACCTGGCCACCCCATAGGATGGTACTCAGTCTCTGAGTATCTCTCCTGGAGAGTAGTATCTGATGAGGACACTGAGAAGGCCCAAGAATTGCAAGGGAAATAACAATCCTTCCCCCACCTGGGAGGACACTACACCTCGCTCTTCAGGAACAGCTTTGGGTCCTCTTTTGAGGGTGCTGGGTGGCTGGTTTGTTGTCTTCCACGCCAGGCCAGTCTTTCCTCTCCTAGTCAAAAGGAACAGCATCCTGGCCTTGAAGGCCTCAGTGACATGACGCAGGCACAAACCTTGCGTAGGCAATTTCAGCAGCCACAGTCTCATGCACTCTGCTGGCTCCTGTGTTCCTTCTCTGTCAGCCAAGAAATAATACAATTCGCTCTTCCTGGCACAGATGTGAAATTAACACAAATGGCATCTGCATTTCTCAGCCTGGCCTAGCAGTGGGCATCAGAGTCCAATATCTAGGGAGATGCTGGCCATTGCATTTGCTCTGTGGTCACGCTAAGCACTGATGCCACCAGCTCCAGTGTATTATGACCAGGCACATCCTGAAAAATGTGGCTTTCGAAAGCTGCTCGGGGTGTGCTTCATAATCAGACGAGAGATTATTATACTGGATTATTTAACCCTTTCTAGGTTTTAGCACTGATGCATTCTGTAGCTTCAGTCATGCAATCATGGGGTGAATATTGATTTCCATTAATGTGGTGTGTGAAGAAATCCTGAATGCCAGCGTCACTGGGGTTAATAGCAAATACCTACCACCTTCCACCAAGAGAAAATCTAGCACAGACATTCATCATCCAAAGTTTTCACTTTGTTGGTAAAAGAAAGGGGGGTGGATATTAAGGGATCCCTGTTTTAACAACAGTGTGTCTGTAACATCCTTGCTCAGTGGTAACACCATCCACTTTTCAGGATTTTTTTTTTTTTAAATCAGATTAATTGAAATGAATTTTGGAATGAAATGCTGATGTGAGCGTAAGTTGATCTGGGAAACAGTCTTGTAGTAATAATACCTAGAGAACTAAAATAAAAAAAAAAGATACAGCCGGGAACAACCATGCATGGAAGATGGGGGGAATGGCATAAGTAGAAATGAGGAATTCATAAGTCTATTCCATCTCTACTTTCTGTGACCCAGTACAGAGAGTTACGTGTATCACTTATGGGAGATACATACAGAAAAAGCAACATCATATGTCTAGGACCAGATAAGGGCACTTAAAAATAAATAAAAAGGATTTGGACAGTTGGCGGTGGAATTTAATAAACCAGGTCCGTTCTCTTTGTCTTGCTGCATCAAGTGAGTGAACACATGAAACATGTTTTCCCTGTGCTTCTGCGCCGGCACCCTAGTTAGAAAAACAAATTAGCCCGGAAGACCAGAGTGAGAGGTCTTTCAAAGGTCATTATCAGAAATGGTTTCTTGTCAATACAGCACTTGATTGGAGGAAAGTCACAAAATTGCAAGGCTTTGATTGCTGAGGAGAAGCTTTTAACTACTTCCTGCTGTTCTGTCATTTTGCACTAACCCCAAATGGCCCAGTTAAATTGATGTAATGTTTCCAATTCCCTGCCTACAAATCACTCTTCTCTAGTTAATATTGGAAACATTCGCACATGGTAGGACTCAAAGTGGCTAAACAGGAAATCTTAAAGACAATAAAGAACTCAAGGCTTTTACTTAGTGATCAAGGCATTATTTTTTTCTGACACTTCACAATAAGCAATTACCAAGCCACCTTCTTTGAGTACAATGCAAAGCTCCTAATCTACATTAACAGCCTCTTGGTATATATGCTAGGATCAAACCGTTCAGCATGAGTCGATCTGATTTCTGTCTGATAGCTGGTGTCTCATGATTGTCTTAAAGAAAATGAAGGGCTGGCACTTCAACAATGCAACCACCAATGGGTGCTGGTCCATCCATGGCTCTGTAGATAATGATAAATATTACCATTGAGGGTACCGTCACCGTTGAAATCAGAACACAAGCACCAAGTGCTCAGGATGGAACAAGGTGAAGGAGTTTTTGATCCCAACCAGAGAGACACTGTTGCCTCTTTGGCCCAAGTGACCTTGCAGGGTTGTATCCCTCAGGATGAGTCATATTCTTGGTTTAATCTTGTTTAGATGCAAAGAACAAACACAAAGTCCTGTTTCCTTGCACTGAAATCTCCCAGTGTGCCTTCCCAGCAAGTTCTGTGCTCAAGCAGCCCTGTCTCTGCTTCCTCTCAGGATAATGCTCACAACTTCTTCTCAAGGCTTTCTCCTTCAACACACACAACCAAATAACCTAGCCCCTGGGTTGGTTACCAGGGAAACCCATCAGTCCACACAACTTAACTCTGACCTGTCTAGTCTTTGTGTGGTAGCCTCCTTTGTTTACAGCTGACTTGACTACATAAAGGAGCTTGATTGCTCTTTCTGTTGAGCCTGAAAGAAACGGGTGAAAAAAAATCCTGATATTTGAGAGTTCTATCCTGAGATCATGAGTGAGGCTGAATTTTACTTAGGAATTACTGTCAGGTCCAGGTGGCCAGGGTTCCCCTGCCAGCCTGGGAAGTGGGAGAGGGGACCCCACTGCAGCCGCTGCCCCTCAGACTTGGGGAGGGTGAAGAACCCTAGGAGGAGCAGAGGTGATGGTGGATTATGGCCTGGGGGCTGCAGGGGGACTGAAGTGAGGAGGGTGGGTGCTGATGGGGTGGGAGGGCTGTACTGATGGTGGGTTCTGAGCAGATGGGGTGACTGCTGGAAGGGTGAACCGAGGGCGGTGGGGTCAATGGGCTAGAGAGGCTGAACTGAGGGGGACCTGAATTGAGGGGGGTTGGGTGGGGACAGAACTGATGGGGGACAGGATTAATTTCTGGGCAGGAGATAGGCAAATGTGGGGGTGAGCTCCTGCAGCAGGAGCCAAAATCACCTTATCCAGGACACGTGGGAGAGTGGGCAACACTAATTGTCACATGCCCACACCCTGTGGATGGGCAGGGAGAGGTCAAAAATCAAGAGACCGACCTAGAAACACAATATCATCTTTTTTTTTTAAAAAAAACCCTCATGATTTTTGATCTCTTGAAGTTGGCAGTACTGTAGATGTAACTAAACCTTCGAAATTAGCCCTACTGAAAATCAGAATGAAGGTGGATTTAGGTGGAAATCCTTTCTAAAATCTTTGTAATCCTTAACTGCCTACATTCTGTTGTTTTTTTAGAAGAATGAACGGCCTACCCAAAAGTAAATACAAAATGAAAAATATCCCCATAGCAAATATATTACTGGTTTTTAAAATAATGCAAAAATATGTAAAAAATAAAGAAATCTCCTAAGATTTATGTTTAAAGAGGAATTAATGCAAATATCACAGTTTTATCCTTCAGTTGCTCCCTTCAGAGGAGTCACTGGGGAAGCAATTTGTTTCTTTTTAACTAAGACAGGAAGCTTTGAAGTTGGTGAGTTGTCTATCTCTGCAAGTATCCTATTTAATCTTGGGGAAAAGGTGTCAAATCTAAGCTCACACGAGTTGTTAACTATTTGTGAACCTTTGCATTCTTTATAGCTCTGTTAATGAAAGATCTCCAGAGATCCACCAACCCATGGTGGAAAGAACATTCACGTATGGAATGTATTTATCAGCTGTTCATGTTGCACATGTGGTACTATAGGGAGAACAATTGTGCAGTACAATCCCATGAAGACATTTCTTCCCAATCTACCTAGTGATCAGTTTATACCCTGAAGTAAGGAGAGTTCCATGTGCACTGAAATGTGGGAGCCACAGACTTTGTTGCAGAATCCACCTTTGCAACAGAACTGATCTCCAGCATCCATTAAAAAAAATTACAGACCAGATCCTCAGCTGATATAAGTCTGTGTAGTGTGACAAAGTTCCTCCTCTATCTTGGTGGGTCCTGCGCTTATTGGCGGATTTTTCTTGTCTCAGAGATTCACCATGTGGGTTGGGGAACAGCCCAGAGACCTTCCCCTCTGGAAGAACCCACAGTCCAGGTCAGTTGGGAGGTTTGGGGGGAACCCGGGCCCACCCTCTACTCCGGGTTCCAGCCCAGGGCCCTGTGGACTGCAGCTGTCTATAGTGCCTCCTGTAACAGCTACATGACAGCTACAACTCCCTGGGCTACTTCCCCATGGCCTCCTCCAAACACCTTCCTTATTCTCACCACAGAGACCTTCCTCCTGGTGTCTGATAATGCTTGTGCTCCTCAGTCCTCCAGCAGCACACACTCTCAGCTCCTTGCATCTCTTGCTCCCAGCCCCTCACACTCGCACCGCAAACTGAAGTGAGCTCCTTTTAAAACCCAGGTGCCCTGATTAGCCTGCCTTAATTGATTCTAGCAGCTTCTTCTTAATTGGCTCCAGGTGTCCTAATTAGCCTGCCTGCCTTAACTGGTTCTAGCAGGTTCCTGATTACTCTAGTGCAGCCCCTGCTCTGGTCACTCAGGGAACAGAAAACTACTCATCCAGTGACCAGTATATTTGCCCTCTACCAGACTCCTGTATCCCACTGGTCTGGGTCTGTCACAGTAGTCTCATTGAGCAGGGTCTTGCCAGCTTCCACCATCTCAGTTTCTGACCCTAAGTTTCTAAGCTGTAGGGTTGCAAATTTGACTTACTGACTTATGCCTGTGGAACATAGGGCCTTCCCCATTGCCTTCCATCTTTGGCTGTCTTTTGCTCCAGTTTTACCTTCTTCTCATGTCATTTTGATGCTTTCAGTTCTGCTTCTATTATGTGTTTCTAAGTTGTCCTTGGCCTCTTGTCCTGGGGACTCCAGTCCAATGCGTATCTTGTTATGTTGTTCAGTTCTTTCCTCCATGTGTTTGTTACGCTGTCTGGAGTGGCTCAAGACCGTGAGTGCTGAGCGCAGGGCAGACTGTAAAAAACAGAGCAGACCCCCCCCCCCAAACTAGTGGTATTTTCAATTATTAGAATTCACTAAGCCACTGACAAATGTGAACTCCTGGATCGCTCTAACAGTCTTACCATGGAGTCACAGACAGTCCCCTTAGATTCTCTAGTCTATCTTGTCACCCAGGTAAACTGGACTTAGTGATAAATGGTCACTTATACCAAAAATCACAAAATATTCAGGTTGCTTCCAGTCCCGAGACCAGTCACTTACCCCAGATCTTACACCAAAGACAAAGCCTATAGCTGGTCCTGTAATAAACTATTAACTAGGGGGGGAAAAGAGAGTTATTTACAAGTCAAAGCATGCAAACATATACACACAAATGTAGCAGCGAGCAGCGGCCCCCAGGAGCCGGCCAACAGGGCTGCTAACAGGGGAGTTTAAGTGGGAGTGAGTCTCATTGGAGGAGAAGGTATCTGTACTTGCGTCTGTCTTTGTAGTGCTTGTATGTGTAGAGGCCTGTAGGGGCAGTGTGCTGAGCCCCGAGCCCTGAGTAGGGGCTCCGCCCTGATTAGGGGGCGGAGCTTGGCTGATTAGGGGGCCTATAAAAGAGGCCTCCCAGCCGAGCAGCGGCCCCCAGGAGCCGGCCAACAGGGCTGCTAACAGGGGAGTTTAAGTGGGAGTGAGTCTCATTGGAGGAGAAGGTATCTGTACTTGCGTCTGTCTTTGTAGTGCTTGTATGTGTAGAGGCCTGTAGGGGCAGTGTGCTGAGCCCCGAGCCCTGAGTAGGGGCTCCGCCCTGATTAGGGGGCGGAGCTTGGCTGATTAGGGGGCCTATAAAAGAGGCCTCCCAGCCGAGCAGCGGCCCTAGCAGCGAGCAGCGGCCCCCAGGAGCCGGCCAACAGGGCTGCTAACAGGGGAGTTTAAGTGGGAGTGAGTCTCATTGGAGGAGAAGGTATCTGTACTTGCGTCTGTCTTTGTAGTGCTTGTATGTGTAGAGGCCTGTAGGGGCAGTGTGCTGAGCCCCGAGCCCTGAGTAGGGGCTCCGCCCTGATTAGGGGGCGGAGCTTGGCTGATTAGGGGGCCTATAAAAGAGGCCTCCCAGCCGAGCAGCGGCCCCCAGGAGCCGGCCAACAGGGCTGCTAACAGGGGAGTTTAAGTGGGAGTGAGTCTCATTGGAGGAGAAGGTATCTGTACTTGCGTCTGTCTTTGTAGTGCTTGTATGTGTAGAGGCCTGTAGGGGCAGTGTGCTGAGCCCCGAGCCCTGAGTAGGGGCTCCGCCCTGATTAGGGGGCGGAGCTTGGCTGATTAGGGGGCCTATAAAAGAGGCCTCCCAGCCGAGCAGCGGCCCTAGCAGCGAGCAGCGGCCCCCAGGAGCCGGCCAACAGGGCTGCTAACAGGGGAGTTTAAGTGGGAGTGAGTCTCATTGGAGGAGAAGGTATCTGTACTTGCGTCTGTCTTTGTAGTGCTTGTATGTGTAGAGGCCTGTAGGGGCAGTGTGCTGAGCCCCGAGCCCTGAGTAGGGGCTCCGCCCTGATTAGGGGGCGGAGCTTGGCTGATTAGGGGGCCTATAAAAGAGGCCTCCCAGCCGAGCAGCGGCCCCCAGGAGCCGGCCAACAGGGCTGCTAACAGGGGAGTTTAAGTGGGAGTGAGTCTCATTGGAGGAGAAGGTATCTGTACTTGCGTCTGTCTTTGTAGTGCTTGTATGTGTAGAGGCCTGTAGGGGCAGTGTGCTGAGCCCCGAGCCCTGAGTAGGGGCTCCGCCCTGATTAGGGGGCGGAGCTTGGCTGATTAGGGGGCCTATAAAAGAGGCCTCCCAGCCGAGCAGCGGCCCTAGCAGCGAGCAGCGGCCCCCAGGAGCCGGCCAACAGGGCTGCTAACAGGGGAGTTTAAGTGGGAGTGAATCTCATTGGAGGAGAAGGTATCTGTACTTGCGTCTGTCTTTGTAGTGCTTGTATGTGTAGAGGCCTGTAGGGGCAGTGTGCTGAGCCCCGAGCCCTGAGTAGGGGCTCCGCCCTGATTAGGGGGCGGAGCTTGGCTGATTAGGGGGCCTATAAAAGAGGCCTCCCAGCCGAGCAGCGGCCCCCAGGAGCCGGCCAACAGGGCTGCTAACAGGGGAGTTTAAGTGGGAGTGAGTCTCATTGGAGGAGAAGGTATCTGTACTTGCGTCTGTCTTTGTAGTGCTTGTATGTGTAGAGGCCTGTAGGGGCAGTGTGCTGAGCCCCGAGCCCTGAGTAGGGGCTCCGCCCTGATTAGGGGGCGGAGCTTGGCTGATTAGGGGGCCTATAAAAGAGGCCTCCCAGCCGAGCAGCGGCCCCCAGGAGCCGGCCAACAGGGCTGCTAACAGGGGAGTTTAAGTGGGAGTTGGCAGGGGAGGCAGGTGGGCGCGGTGGTCGGTGTGCTTTGTTCCCACAGAGACTGCAGGCAGAGACCATGGCAGCCATGAGCCAGGCAGCAGGGGACACAATGCAGATGAAAGCATGTAGCAGCTGCGGTATGTATATAGTCCTAGCAGGTGCACCTGATCAGAGGTATGTCTGTATGAAATGCCGCCTACTTGCCCTGTTAGAGGAAAAGGTTCGGGGGTTGGAGATGCAGGTAGAGACCCTGGTAGAGTTTAGAAGGGGGTTTGAGCAGCTAATGGAGCAAAGGCAAGGGGTGGCTGAAGGGGCATGCTCAGGGGTGCAGATGGAAGCGGGGGCTATGGTCTGTGAGGGGGGAATGTCGGGGGGAGAACAAGAGCAGTGGAAGCATGTGACTGTGAGAAGCAGGCCAAGGAAAAGGAGGGCTAGTGAGGGGGAAATAGAACTCAGGAACAGGTTTGGGTGTTTGGCTAACGAGGAGGGGACGCAGCAGGTAGTACCTGATGGTGGGAGGCAGAGGAAGAAAAGAAGGGCAGCTAGTCCAATACACAGGGGGGAGGAGTTGATGGAAGTAGCATCAACACTTGGCCCCGGGAGGATACAGGATGGCAATAGGGGGACTATAAGGGAAAATAGAGACAGACAGGAGTTACGGCCGCAGGGAACAGGGGATAGATTGGTAGATTGCGCTGCCCCCAGGCAAAGGCAGGTTTATGTGATTGGGGACTCCTTACTGAGGAGGTTAGACAGGCCTGTGACCAGGTCGGACCCGGAAAACAGAAGGGTGTGCTGTCTGCCGGGCGCTAAGATACGGGATGTGGACCTGCGGTTGAAAAGGATCCTAAAAGGAGCGGGTAAGAACCCCTTGATCATCCTTCATGTAGGAACGAATGACACGGCTAGGTTCTCGCTAGAGAGAATCAAGGGAGATTATGCCAGGCTGGGGAAGACGCTTAAGGAAGTCGAGGCTCAGATTATCTTCAGTGGGATTCTGCCTGTTCCTAGAGAAGGACAGCAAAGGGCAGACAGGATTGTGAGGATAAATAGCTGGCTTAGGGAGTGGTGCTATAAGGAGGGCTTTGGGATGTATGGCCACTGGGAGGCTTTCGGGGACAGACAGCTGTTCTCGCGGGATGGACTTCACCTGAGTAGGGAAGGAAATAGACTTCTGGGAGGGAGGCTGGCTCATCTCATCAAAAGGGCTTTAAACTAGGAACTTGGGGGAGACGGTTGGGAGATGTCCAGTTGATCTCCACGCCAGATTCCAACACTGAAAAAGAGGGCGAGGAGAAAAGCACAGATATAGGTAGGGGTAGGGAATTGGACATAAGAAGGAGGGGGCAGATGGACACTACAGGGTCCGTACCAAAGTGCATAACTAATGGGAGAAAGGATAGACAGCATACGGTAAGATGTTTATACACCAATGCGAGAAGCCTAGGTAACAAAATGGAGGAATTGGAGTTCCTGGTCCAAGAAATGAAACCTGATATGGTAGGAATAACCGAAACATGGTGGAATGGTAGTCATGACTGGAGTACAGGTATGGAAGGGTATGTGCTGTTTAGGAATGACCGGAAAAAAGGTAAAGGTGGGGGTGTGGCATTGTATGTCAATAATGAGCTAAAATGTAAAGAAATAATAAGTGATGGAATGGATAAGACGGAGTCTGTCTGGGCAACAATTACACTGGGTAAAAGAACTACTAGAGCCTCCCCTGAGATACTGCTTGGGGTGTGCTATAGACCGCCGGGATCTAGCCTGGATGCGGACAGAGAACTATTTAATGTTTTTAAGGAAGTAAAAACTAATAAGAGCTGTGTGATCATGGGGGACTTTAACTTCCCAGACATAGATTGGGGAACAAATGCTAGTAACAATAATAGGGCTCAGATGTTTCTAGACGTGCTAGCAGATGAATTCCTTCATCAAGTAGTAGCTGAACCGACGAGGGGGGATGCCATTTTAGATTTGGTGCTGGTGAGTAGTGAGGACCTCGTTGAGGAAATGGTTGTAGGGGACAACCTTGGCTCGAGTGACCATGAGCTAATTTGGTTTAAACTAAATGGAAGGGTTAACAGAAATAGAACTATGACTGTGACTAAGGTTTACGATTTCAAAAAGGCCAACTTTAATAAATTAAGGCAACTACTTAGGGAAGTGGATTGGGCTAACATACTTAGAGAGCTAAAGGCAAATGAGGCCTGGGATTATTTCAAGCTGAAGTTGCACGAGCTGTCCGAGGCCTGTATCCCGAGAAAGGGGAAACGGTCAGTAGGCAGGGGAATTAGACCCAGCTGGATGAGCGGGCGTCTCAAAGGGGCGATTAAGAAAAAACAGAAAGCGTACAAAGAATGGAAGAGAGGAGAGATCAGCAAAGAAACCTACCTTATTGAGGTCAGAGCATGTAGGGATGCGGTGAGAAAGGCCAAAAGCCGTGTAGAGTTGGACCTCGCGAGGGGAATTAAATCCAATAGTAAGAGGTTTTATAGCCATATAAATAGGAAGAAAACAAAGAAAGAGGAAGTGGGGCCACTGAAGCTTGCAGATGGAGTGGAGATTAAGGACAATCTAAGCATGGCACAATATCTAAATGAATATTTTGCATCGGTGTTTAATAAGGCTAATGAAGGGCTTAGGAATAGAGGGAGCGGGTCAGAGGGGAATAAAGGAGGGGCAATTGACATTAAAGTATCAGAGGTGGAAGCCAAACTTGACCAGCTAAATGGGACTAAATCGGGTGGACCGGATGATCTTCATCCTAGAATATTGAAGGAGCTGGCGCGAGAAATTGCAAGCCCCTTGGCGATAATTTTTAATAAATCTGTAAACTCGGGGGAGGTACCGATGGACTGGAAAATAGCTAATGTGGTTCCTATTTTCAAGAAGGGGATAAAAAGTGACCCGGGTAACTACAGGCCTGTTAGTTTAACTTCTGTAGTATGCAAGGTCTTGGAAAAAATTTTGAAGGAAAAAGTAGTTAAGGACCTTGAGGTGAATGGCAATTGGGACAAATTACAACATGGGTTTACGAAAGGAAGATCGTGCCAAACCAACTTGATCTCCTTTTTTGAGAAAGTAACAGACCTTCTAGATAAAGGAAATGCGGTGGATCTAATTTACCTAGAGGATGTTAAATTAGAAAAGATGGGGATCGATATGAAAATCCAGAGGTGGATAAAGAACTGGTTAAAGGGGAGACTCCAGCGGGTAATACTGAAAGGGGAACTGTCGGGTTGGAGGGAGGTCACCAGTGGGGTTCCTCAAGGTTCGGTTTTAGGTCCGATTTTATTTAATCTATTCGTTACTGACCTCGGAACCGAATGTAGGAGTGGGCTGATAAAGTTTGCGGATGACACAAAGTTGGGAGGTATTGCCAATTCGGAGAAGGATCGGGATATTTTGCAGGGAGACTTGGATGACCTTGTAAATTGGAGTAACAATAATAGGATGAGATTTAATAGTGGGAAGTGTAAGGTGATGCATTTAGGGATGTCTAACAAGAATTTTAGTTATAAGTTAGGGACGCATAGGTTGGAAGTGACGGAGGAGGAGAAGGACCTCGGAGTCCTGGTTGATCGCAGGATGACTATGAGTCGGCAATGTGACGTGGCTGTGAAAAAAGCTAATGCAATCTTGGGATGCGTTAGGCGAGGTATTTCTAGTAGGGACAGGGAGGTGCTGCTTCCGTTATACAAGGCGCTGGTGAGACCTCATTTGGAGTACTGTGTGCAGTTCTGGTCTCCTATGTTTAAAAAGGATGAACTCAAACTGGAACGGGTACAGAGAAGGGCCACTAGGATGATCCGAGGAATGGAAAACCTTTCCTATGAAAGGAGACTCGAGGAGCTCGGTTTGTTTAGCCTAACCAAAAGAAGGCTGAGGGGGGATATGATTGCTCTCTTTAAATATATCAAAGGGATTAATACCAAGGAGGGAGAGGAATTATTTCAGCTTAGTAGTAATGTGGATACGAGAACGAATGGATATAAACTGGCCGTGGGGAAGTTTAGGCTTGAAATTAGACGAAGGTTTCTAACCGTCAGAGGGGTAAAATTTTGGAACAGCCTTCCGAGGGAAACGGTGGGGGCGAAGGACCTCTCTGGCTTCAAGATTAGGCTTGATAAGTTTATGGAGGGAATGGTTTGATGGGATAATGTGATTTTAGTCAAACAGGCATTAACGGGCCATCGCGGGTAAAATGAGGGTCCGGCTGTAGAATCTTGCCTGTATGCTCGGGGTTCTGCTGATCGCCATATTTGGGGTCGGGAAGGAATTTTCCTCCAGGGTAGATTGGCAGAGGCCCTGGAGGTTTTTCGCCTTCCTCCGCAGCATAGGGCAGGGGTCGCAGGCTGGAAGATTCTGTTGTGGGTGAGTCAGCTTTTGTGGCCTGCATCATGCGGGAGGTCAGACTAGATGACCATATTGGTCCCTTCTGACCTTAAAGTCTATGAGTCTATAAATGAGTTGCAATCTAAATCCTAAGAGTGACAGAGTTGTAGTGATCTGTCAATTCAAAATGTCTTTCAGGGAGGACCCCTGGGTAGCCCCTGGAGATCTCTGGCTTCACTTTAGTATCTCTGTCCCTGTGAGAGTTCAAACAGCAAAGAGATGACAAATGTTCTTGTGACCCTGTTTGGCCTTCCAGTCTATGAGACAAGCTCCCTTGCATGTAGCATTTCCAAGGTGTGATAGGGTCATTCACCAATCCTTTGTATTGTGATGTTTCTTCATGGCCTGTTTAATCTGGATAGGCGTCCTAAATGGCTGGAGCAGGAAGAATGATTCCCGTGCCTGGGTTCACAAGTTCAGAGCGGACGTTTTGAAAGGAAAACTTAAATATTTCCTTATAGCATGGAATACAGGCATTGCAACTGAAATTAATGATGCAGCAGCTTACAAGTATTCCATAGAATCTAAACACTAAATACATTCTTATAAAACTAACACTATTTTGAACAAGACTAACATACAGGGGAACTGGTTTGATTTGCAGCTATGAGTTTGTCCGTTCTTAGCTAACACCTATGGCTTTGGCCAGAGCTGACATTTGGTTTACCAGTGTCACAGTATGTCTTGGCCATTTCCATTTCCATTCCAAAGGAAACCTTCCAAATGTGACCAGAGTACAAAGCCATGCAGTGTGGTTAGTCTGGGTCTGGAGCTACCTTGGAACGATAGTCCTAAAGGAAGTGTAAATTACCTTCAGTTATTTCAACTGAGTGTTCACTCTGAAATCTAATGAAGTAAATTTCACTGTCAACATTTCACTGCTGATCATTTTAACATCCAGTTAGTGAGCTTCATTCACTGACCCTAGCTGTCTCCCCATACCTTTTCTGCAGGTTTCACAAACCCTGTCTCCTATCCTGCTACTGAAATGCCAGCTTCCCCCTGACAACTTCTTTATAAGACAGCTGTGCATTTTCAATACAAAATTCTGCAGCAGGTTGAAAATTAAAATTTTGCAGGAGTGTAAAATAAAATGAATGTAATAGTCAAATTGCAGAGGGGTTGCTCTAGTGAATGATTCATTTTCTTATTTAATTTGATATAATGTTCTTCTGTGGTCCCCGTTCCCATAGTATCTTTAACCTCACAACACCCCTGTAAGGTAGGAAAGTATTATCCCCATTTTACAGATGGGAAAATGAGGCCCACAGAAAGTCTGTGGTGGAGCAGGCAATGAACCTCAGTTTCTGAGTCCCAGGCTAGTATCCTAAGCACTGGAGCATCCTTCCTCTGAAGGCAAACACCTTTTGTATTTTATCTGCAGCTACTGGAGGCTCAACAGTCTGCTGCACTGGGATTACACACAATGAAGAGATCAATCCTCAGAATTTATGTTAAGCTTTCTGCCGAGCACAGGTGGCTTTGCTTATAATACATCTCCCAATAGGACTGGGCCTGTTACAGGAGGGAAGAGTGTGGAGTGCCTGTTTCAGAAGATCTCACTCTAGTTCTGGTGGGGAGTAACAAACACTTGGACTGTTAGCTGAGTTAATGGCCTCTGCAAATGCACCATAAAGTCAGTTTCTATAATGGCTTGGAATTTATATCCTGGTTCATGAAACATAGGCGTTGGTGATTATTTTAATGACTAGCATGTGGCATAAATAGTACGCTGGGCCAAATTCCTTCCTCTGATAGTCTAGGGAACTCTGTAAGTTGGGTGGATATCCGAGGGCAGAATTTAGTTCTCTGTGGATAGGTGATATACTGAGAATAAGTATTATCTCCTTTAGGAATAAGACCAGGAAAACAGATCAGGAATCGAGCTTGTTTAAGTAGCTGGAAGAGAGAGCCATACTAAGCAGGAGCTGGCTGCAAAATGGCCAATTTATGGTAGCAGTTGTTTGCCTCTGCCAAATTTAAAGGGCCAGCTGACAGAAAAGCAGGCTGGGAAAAAGCTCCTACAAAAGGGCAACACTGCTGTAGGGAGAGATAGTAGAATCAAGATTGTTATATAAGGGAGGGGCTCCCAGTGTGGGTTATTACTGTATATCACTCTCTACAGCATGTATAGAGATGGTAATTCAATACAAGGAGAGTCTGATGAGCAGACAATACAAATGCTGATATTAGTATAAAGAAACAGATTTATAAAAAAAGAGGAAAATTATAGAAATTCTGATATTTGTGCCATTCTCTACTGTTAGAATCAGGAAGCAAAAGTGAATAACATTTGCCAAAAATCTGTAAAACAACTTGCAAGGGAAAACAGCACTTTGCTGATACCTGTATTATTTTGTCTCTTTCTAAAGCCACTGCTGCTGTCTAAGATTCATGGTCTATCTAAGCAGTCACCATAACACAGCACAATCAGTTTAAAATTTGACTTTTGCTCCTTCTACGATACGCAGCTTTCAGTATTGCTGAAAACTGAACTGCTTAATTCCTGACCATTTAGCAGGCAAAAGTGAATTTCTTCACCAGTTTCTAAAATTGATTTGCTGGGGGCAGGGGAATTTAAAGATTACAGTTTTTGTGTGCACAACATGAAAGAAAATAAGGACAAACTCCTATTTGATCTACGGTAATTTCAATTAAGCAAATCACATGCAAACAGCATCAAAGTTTAAGCTAATTATATTACAGGTTGTCACACACACAAATACAGAGAATAATATAGGCCTTAATAGAAACTATAGGGCACCAGAAGGGCTTGAGGGCTGAAAAAGCATTTATACAGGCTTAGATCAAGAGTTCAAATCCACCCCAGGTCATTAGTGATCAAGAGCTGACACTGTCTCATATTTGGTAATTTATTTGGTGATTTCGGAGCAGTTCCCACTAGTTTAAGGCACAATAAAAGTCTGCCATCCTAATTCTATTACTTGACTAGTAGTCCTAAAACAAACACAAGGAAGTAGTGCACACAACACACAGTCAGCCAGTGGAACTCATACCAGGTGACGTTGTGAAGGCCAAAAGTAGAACTAGGTTCAAAAGAGAATTAGATAGTTAACGGAGGATAGGTTGATCATGACTATTAGCCAAGATGGTCAGGAACACAACCCCATGCTCCATGTCCCCTAACCTCTGACTGCCAGAAACTGAGACTGGATGACGGGATAGATTACTCAATAACTGCCCTATTCTTTTCATTCCCTCTGAAGCATTGGGCACTGGCCACTGTCAGAAGACAGGATACTGGGCGTGATGGACCATTGGTCTGATCCAACATGGCCATTCTTACATTCTTAAGGATGAAATGAGCATGGAGACTGGACTCCCCTCTCAGGCCTAGAAGAGGCCCCTCCAAAACAGAGCTGGGGTCCAAATGTGGGAGTCAGGTGGAGGAACTGAGCAGAATAGTGCTGTACGTACATATCTATATCTATAGATATATATATAGAGAGAGAGGATCTTGTGTTATCCAGGGCAGTTCAAGCCAGTACCTTTTACAAGCAAGGAATTCACAGAAGGTTTAAAACTAAATACATTATAACATCTTAATGAATTCTAAAGATGACACAGCAAAATAAAAAGAAAAGAAGAAACATGATCAGTAGAGCAAGAAGGACGTGATTGACCATGTGGAATTACCAGGGTGTGAGCAGTTATGCCTAATGATTAGAGTGTGGTATCAAGCCAGGGGTCAGAACCGGGGACTGTGTCGGGGGTAAGGCTTAGGAGCAGGGACCTGGGGTGAAGCAGGAAAGCAGGACCTGGGAACAGGTGGGGGTCTGGCATAAGGAGGACAGGAGCTGGCGGGGAGGCAGGGCTCAGGAGGGAGGGAAGCAGGAGGGGTCTATGGTAGCAGCCAGCCAGGGATTCCACTAGTAGTTCAGACAACTGCCTGTGCTTCTTCCAGTGTTAAATAGAGCCCAATGGGGGTGCTGGATGTTGCCTCCAATCAGGAGCTTTGGGGTCAGGGCCCTTTGTGAGCTAGAGCTTCACTGGTTTTCTTCTCCAGTTACTTAGATGAGCTGCTGGGTGGCATGTGTGGCCTGCACACTGCCTGGGGACCAATGGGGTCAGGTTTGAGGCCCAGGGGCCCTCACACCCCATTGGCTGTTAGCCATTCACAGCAAGAGTGCAGGCTCCAAATCCTGTTAGATGGTAAGGAACAAAGGGACACGGCAGAAACGTGAGCTGGAAGTCATGAAACGCTCAAACATTGTTTCACATTTCTCAGGATCAGGAAGATTTTTTATTTAAAGTTAATAAAACGCTAAGTTTCCAAAAGACACAGCTCCTCCCCTCCACCCGATCATCTAAGTTACAATCTAGCCCTTCCCAGCACCTGTCATAACGATGATGTAGATGAGCAGTCTAACTATCTCCGCAGCTCCAGAAGCCCAACGGTGTTTTCACACTGCTCCTTGCTTCAATTCATCAAAGTTTTCAGATCATCGGCGGACTGCAGCTTCCCCAATAAAAGCCACGTTGGTAGGGAATGGCTGCTGTTTATGCATTTTTGCAGCCATGAATCTGTTGGATGGCATTCCTGCTGACTGAAATGCCTTGCAGCAGTTATCTCATTGCAAGTAAAATTTTCACTGGTTTGCTAAATTACTGAGCCAGAAAGGTTTATTTGCTAAAAAACCAGAGGCTAGAAATAGGAAGGGGGGAAAAAACAAGGCAGGAGGCTGTATAAACTGTTGGACTGTGATCAGCATTTTGAGCATTTTAAGGTTTTGTTTTTTTTTTTTTTTTAAATAAAAAGTTTACACTGAGAGCTGGGTGAATAATTATCAGATCCTGTTCCTGGTGAGTTTCACTGCTTTGACTGATTGGGAATGATCCACAAACAGATCATGATTTTATGAAATGTTATTCACCGGACAGTTTCTTTAAATAATCCAAGAGCTGTAGCTTTGCCATGAGCTGTTCATTGTGAGTCAATGAAAAACTGTGATTAAAATGAGACTAACACTGTAGCAAAATGTACAAGTCCCGCTGTCTTGTCAGACCATGAGAGACGTTTACTTTTTTGATTTGCTTCTTCCACCTTTCAGTTGTGTCCAGCGCTTAGATACCAGTGATAAGTATTGTATTAAAACTTGAGAGAGAGAGATTTAAAATATGAGAGGTTTTGATTGGACACTTTGATCATATTATATGTTTTTGCCCCCACATTGGATAGACAAAACTCTTTAGAATCAGATCTGTGCTATGCATATTCATGAGCACACATTTGAAATTCCCTTTCTGCAAATCCTGTGCAGACAGCTAATCTCTGAAAAGGCACTTTCTTATTACTGTTACCCTTTATCCTCCTTCCTCTCCATTCTACCTATTACTAGTTACACTCACATGTTGTATCTTGTCTTAGACTGTAAACTCGTCACAGCAGGGACAGTGTCAGCTTATGAATTTGTATAGGACAATGGAGCCCCAAACCTCATTCTACAGTACAAATAATATTAAACAATACAAATAATCTTCAGTATGATCTTCCAGAGGCATTGCAGAAATTATTGGTCTTGTAGCTGAAAATGATACAACTATAATATACCTATGCTAAGATATCCTGAAAGCACCTAGTGAAAGGATGGTCAGTTCATACAAACAGCAAACAGAATGGTAATGTTGTTAAGGCGCTGAATTGGGACTCAGGAGATGTAGGTGTAATTCCTGCCTCTGCCACAGACTTCCTGTGTGACCTTGGGCAAGTCACTTAATGTAAGTTTCCCATCCGTAAAATGTATCGAAGGGGTAGCCGTGTTAGTCTGGATCTGTAAAAGCAGCAAAGAGTCCTGTGGCACCTTATAGACTAACAGACGTATAGGAGCATGAGCTTTCATGGGTGAATACCCACTTCTTCGGATGCATGTAGTGGAAATTTCCAGGGGTAGGTATAAATATGCAAGCAAGAGTGAGTCAGGCTAGAGATAACGAAGTTAGTTCATATCTACACCAGCGACACCATCACAGGACCTAACCAGATCAGCCAGACCATCACCGGTTCATTCACCTGCACGTCCACCAATGTAATATACGCCATCATATGCCAGCAATGCCCCTCTGCTATGTACATTGGCCAAACTGGACAGTCCCTACGTAAAAGGATAAATGGACACAAATCAGATATTAGGAATGGCAATATACAAAATCCTGTAGGAGAACACTTCAACCTCCCTGGACACACAATAGCAGATTTAAAGGTAACCATCCTGCAGCCAAAAAAACTTCAGGACCAGACTTCAAAGAGAAACTGCTGAGCTTCAGTTCATCTGCAAATTTGACACCATCAGTTCAGGATTAAACAAAGACTGTGAATGGCTAGCCAACTACAAAAGCAGTTTCTCCTCCCTTGGTGTTCACACCTCAACTGCTAGAAGAAGGCCTCATCCTCCCTGATTGAACTAACCTCGTTATCTCTAGCCTGACTCACTCTTGCTTGCATATTTATACCTACCCCTGGAAATTTCCACTACATGCATCCGAAGAAGTGGGTATTCACCCACGAAAGCTCATGCTCCTATACGTCTGTTAGTCTTTAAGGTGCCACAGGACTCTTTGATCCGTAAAATGGTGAAGCTAAAACTTCCCTCAGCCTGAGTGGTCCTTTGAGGATAAATTAATTAATGTTCATGAGCCACAATGATATTACAGCGATAGGAAACCACAGAAATCTAGCTAGATAAATACGGTATCATAGCATAGGGTGACCAGACAGCAAATGTGAAAAATCTGGACTGGGGTGGGGGCCTATATAAGAAAAAGACCAAAAAATCAGGACTGTCCCTATAAAATCAGGACATCTGGTCACCCTATCATAGCAAGATGTAGGACGCATTGAGATGAAGCTATCAGGAAAATAGAAAGGAAAAGACAAGCACAAAAAGAATCTATATAAAGTAAAGGGGTGTTGTAGCGTTAGGGACTGAGGCTCTGTCTTCACTGCAGAGTTATCCTGTGTGTGAACATCCCCACTACAAAGCCTCTCTCATTTTGCTGTGTCCTCACCATTTCTACACTCTCCCGGTGTGTCTGGTGACATATAGCCCATGGTTCTTTGTGCTCAGATGCTCTCAGATTCTTTCTATCAATTGTGCTAGAACTTATCTGTCCTTTGGGGAGAATTGTGGGAAGGGCTTTGGAGGACTGTCAGCACTCAAGTGATTTCACCCAAGTTCCAGTCCACGTTAAAGCAGAGCCTAGGCTGTAACCTGCAGCCCCAGCCAGGCAAGGGGCCCACGCTTACAACACCATCAAACCTGGGTCAGAGGTTTTACTGGGGATGATAGATGGGCTGGGATAAGAGCTGGGTTAACTGTGCAGTGATTGGCTAATAAGAGGAGCCAATTAGCAACCTGTACAGAGCCATTTTCTGCCCTAACTTATACCCTGGGAAACCCCACTGAGTCTCAATCAGGGCAGAAGTTGGTGCTAAGTTTGTTTTCCAAATATACAATGTAGTTGACTTATTAATATTTAAGCCCATCAGGGGGCTGGGATGTCTTTGAACCCCCAGGTTCATTTAGGTAACTGAAATGAAGGAAACCACATTACATGCTAAGTCTCTCTTTTCTAAGGTTGATGGCGCCTTGCTGTCTAAATGAGTTCCCCTTTGAATCATCCCAAGGAAGCTTTCATAGGAGCACCTGCACTTCTCCACCTTCCTCGACCTCTGTGCACGTCTTTAGAGATCAGAGATGCACCAATGATTTTTGCAGCACTTTCTGTTATTAGCTAATACCCATGCTCGTGAGCTTTTGACCTGTGGGCATTTTAGTGTACCCAGTCAGAAAGCAGACATGCTGTGGCATCAGGAACAAGTTATATAGAACTTTGCAAGAAGGAAATCAGGCCATTGATGAAGGAAATAAGATAATTAAGCTGGGCAGCATTTTTCCTGTTATTGAAATGTACAGTTGCTTTTAATAACTCTTTAAACCTCAGCTCTTTCGTACCTTTCTAATAACCCTCATAATAATCACCTAGGATTTCTCAGGGAATGATTTGTGAATGTGTTTTGTACAATGGGGGGAAAAGAAAAGCTGCTTGACAGACCACCAAAGACTCAAACCATTGCCAAAGCTTTCATACTTGAAACAATCATGAAACGATTGTCAGCTCTGAAACCAAATTACAAACGGTCTTTGAATTTTCTGTTTAGAAAGAACAGCCCTACACGCCACACACCACTAAGCCAGTCTCAGGTGCATACATCAGGAACAGGTGAAGGATTAAAAAAAAAAATGAACCAAATCAGCATCATAGTAGAAGAGGCTAGTGGTATTTGATGATTATTCACAAGTGCCTGTTGGAGGAGATATTGAATAAATAAAATTGGGTGGGTCAGTGACCAGTAACCACATTCTGATCATCTTTAAGTGACAGATGTATCTGATCATGCATCTGTTCTTTAGGATATCCAGAGGGAGTACTCTGCTTGGAGCAGATGAAATGAAAGCTCAATGTTTCTGAAGGCTTTAGCGCCAGAGAAATACAGCTGCAGGTAATTTTTCTAGCTATAAATAAAGTGATCCTTAAAGTTGGATGCTGAGAAACAGCAGTTTAGGGGTGACTTGGCTCATCCTCTCTCTTTACTCAGGGCCGGCTCCAGGCACCAGCCGACCAAGCACGTGCTTGGGGCGGCACCCTAGAAGGGGCGGCCAATGTTGGGGTGGCGGGGGGCGCTTGCGGTGGGTTTTTTTGTTTGTTTTGTTTTTGTTCGGCGGGGCGGCGCTCGAGGGGTTCTTTTGGGTTGTTTTTTTGTTTTGGCTGGGCAGCGCGGGGGGTGTTTTGGCGGCGCGGCACTGGGGGGGGGCGGGGACTTTGGGGGTTTGGACAGCCCGGCGAGGCACAGCGCGACGCGGCGCTCCGGGGGGCGGGGGTTTGGCCGGCCCAGCGCGGGCTTGGGGGGGGGGGGGGGTTGCCCGGCGCGGCGCTCGGGGGGCGGGGGTTTGGCTGGCCGGCTGGCGCGGCGCTCGGGGGGTTTGGCTGGCCCGGCGCGGCACGGCGCTCGGGGGCTTTGGGCGGCCTGGTGAGGTGCTCGGGGGGGTTGGGCGACCCGGCGCTGAGGGGAGGGAGGGGTTTGGGCGGTGCGGTGCTGGGGGGGGGGTGTTACGGCGGGGCGGCGCTCTTCTTTTTTGCCTGGGGCAGCAAAAAAGTTAGAGCCGGCCCTGTCTTTACTGCAATCTATTCTTGATGAGCATCTTGTTAACTACTTCTGCACCTGGTCACTTGCCAGCACATGAGCCTCCTTGATATAGTGAAAGGAATAGCCACAGGATCCTACACGTGGAAAAGAAATAAGTGGATGGATTAAATTATCAAAACGGTGTCTTTGTTCTATAGGTAAGACATGCCACTGCATGTGCAAAAAAAGGTAATTACACCTGCAGATGCAAACAAAGAAAAGACAACAGTTTGCAAATTGCAGTCAGTTGCCCATTTTGTTCCTAACTGCGTGTTGTGTGTGCGCAATGTTGGCACACAACTGTGCTTATTCCCATTCTGATCCATGCACCGGACACCTGACCCCCATTGACTGAAGGGAATTAAAGCCTCAGGTTCCTCTACATTGCTGCTTGTCACTTCTCTGAATCGAGGGTGATGTTTTAATCCATTTACTTATCTGGGTTGTGTTGTAATATGGTGATTATAATTTGAACATGATTAACATACATAAAAACATTGACTCATGCTTAACCATGTGGGAACCTTTCTCAAATTATGTTAATTCTGAGAAGACACTGATCAGTGATTAGTCACAAACTATAATATAAAGATCCCCCTTCTTCTCCCTCCCTGCCCCCCCCCCCCCACGTTGCATCTTCCCCCCGCTATATTTCTCTGGCAGGGGAGATGGAGGGCAAACAAATAAAGAAAGGAAAGACAATCTAGAAAGAAAAGGTTATAAATATAAATGGAATCATTCAAACATGATGCATTTCTGATTGTACTGCATAGTAATAGGTTTTGCATGTTGATGAGACGTTGTCACCTACTTTGCTCATGATGCTTCTCCATTTTCCAGTGTTTCACTGAAGGACTGAATAATAATAATAACAAGCAAAACCATGCTCTGAAGTGTCCCTAGCCTCTGTTTGCTGGAAGCAGGGCCGGCTCTGGCTTTTTTGCCGCCCCAGGCAAAAAAGCCTCCGGCCGCCCCCCTCCCCCCCCCAGCGGGGAGGGGGGGGGAGGGCAGCCGGAGCCCCAACCGGGGCTCCGCTCTCCCCGGCGGCCGGGGGGAGGGCACCGGGGGGGAGGGTGGCCGGAGCCCTGGGAGGAGGGCGGAGAGCCCGGCCGGGGCTCCGCTCTCCCCCCGGCGGCCAGAGCCGGAGCGCCGCGCCGCCCCCCTCCAGGTGCCACCCCAAGCACAAGCTTGGTGGGCTGGTGCCTGGAGCCGGCCCTGGCCAGAAGCTGGGAATGGGTGACGGGACGGATCACCCAATGATTGCCTATTTTCTTCATCTTCTCTGAAGCACCTGGCATTGGCCACTGTCAGAAGACAGGATACGGGGCTAGATGAACCATTGGTCTGACCCAGTATGGTCACTCTTATGTTCTTATTTATCCTGAAAATCTAAAACTGCTGTATTAATTAAGCCTCATGTTGCCACTTGGCCCAACCAGTTGGCCAATATTCAGGGCCTTTCGGGGGTTTTTCCATTAGAATGAGCAATCAAAGGTTCAAAGCAGGTCTATTCTTGGGGAAACTGTGTCTGTTTACAAAAAGTGTGCACAAAGTCCTGTTTCCCTGAGCACAGTAGAAACAACAGCAGCAGGCAGATTTTGGCTTGCTCCAAAATACCCCCAGTGAATTCTGTGCCCAAGTAGCCTTGCCTCTCCACTTCCACTCACTCCTCCTCCTCTTGGCTTTCTGCCACCAATACCCTTGTGTTGGCAAACCGGGAGACCCCTGTTAGTCTACCTGGGTTAGCTCTTCTGAGGCCTAGCCATGCAGTTTGGTGCTTTGGACGGTAGCCTCCACTGTCTGCAATTGTTTCACTACATAAAGGGCTTAATTGCTGTGCATGGCACAGCAACTGGTTTTATTGAGATTTGTGATTATCTTTGGATCCAAGACCCCTTTGATATTAGCCATTAGCACCTTTCAGCATAACACTGGAAAGATCCCTGTGATGTAGGTAAGTATTATTATCTTCCCTTTACCTTTGGAGAAACAGGGTTGAAGTAACTTGTGGCAGGTTACACTGTGAGTGAGTCTCAGGTCCCAATTGACCACCTCTGCTTTGTACATAAGCATTCAATGAGATTGTTAAAAATTATATCAACTATAATGCACCAACAGTGCAGGCAGATTTGCAAAGTACTAAGTACCTCCAAGCGTTGGAGTGCCCACTCATTGCTGAATCAGATAGGTATGGCTCACCCTCAGAACCCTGAGTGACAGGGAGGGCCAGGCTGTGGTCAGCATTGAGCTAGTGTGGGGTGAAAGAGTAATTTTTCTACTAGTGAGGGCCAGTAACGGATTATTGACTTCATGGGGCAAAGGGCAGGGGGAGAGGAGTGGGAAGAGAAGGAATTGTGCTGTTCTGAGGCAAAGGTCTTTCCATGAGCTACCCCAGGTGTGATGCAGCCGGGCACCACCCCTTACGCAGGACAAACATGAAAACCACAATGTAGGCCTTAGAGTGTGAGTTCTTCAGGACTGGGGCCTTTTTCATACATGTTGGCAAAGCACGGAGCAATGCTATACAGGTAATACATAATGATAAGGGTGTAAGGAACACCCTTGCATCTCTAACATCTGTGGCTATATGAAGGTCCTTATTGTTCTGTGCCTCCACATGGCCATTGGGAAGGCTGTAGACGCTCAAATGACATTGCAGAGATAGAAACACCAATGTGCCCCAGATGACGCTTCCCTCAGGGGAGCAGCGCTTTTGGGAGGAGCTAGGTTACATCCTGGAAAGCGTGCTGGTAGAGGGGTAAAGCAGCGCACCAAAAATAGAAGTCAGCAGCTGTTGTTGTTTTACTCACACATCTGTATTATAAGACTTTTATGGGATTAAATGGTTCCACAAAGTAGCTGTATCTGAGTCATAAAAGGCCCCATAAACATTCCAGCTGGGGCTAGAGGATTATAAAGCAAAGGCTGATGGTCAAATGTGTTGTCTGGTCAAATGTGTTGTCTAATCAATTTTCATCATTAATGTTTTAATGTATTTAGATTTACAAGAGACTATCCATAAACAAAAAGCCTGGCTCCAAATGCCCTCATATTTTGCAAACATCCACAAGTTTTATAATGGACTGACCCAAACCCCTGGATCTGAATGGGATGTTTGACAGTCAGACCCAGGACACATCTGGATCTTATAGTTTCAGCCCATCTCTAAGGATACAACCAAGCCAGTAAAGCTATCTATCCGTATGACTGTGCTCTCTTTTATCTCTCTAACGCATCATGAGAAAAACTCTAGAGCTACAGCTGAAAACGGATCTTTGGTTTTCTCCTGTTTTCAGTCGAAGGGAATTTTCTCCGGTAAGTTTGTTTTTTGAGATGTATCTGATTTCTCTTCTGGCAATAACTGAGTTTTAAAGGTGCACTTCATTTTTAAACACGTGCTTCTGCATCGCTGAGGATCCGTGCCTTGGATAGTCACAGGTCGACAGCGTGGTCTGCTAGGCCCTGCTTCATTCAGACAGAAATTGTGCTTTTAAGTACACCCCAAGTAAAGGAGTATGAAGCTACACTGCCTGAGGGGGAATTGAGGAAAGAATTGTGTCTCAGTGCACAAGAGGAAACATGGCATAGGAACTACCAGACTGGATCAGACCCATGGTCCATCTAGTCCAGTATCCTGTCTCCTATCATGGCTAGCTGCTTCAGAGGAAGGTTCAAGACACATTGAAGCAGTTATGGTACAATGTGTCTACAGGGAAAGTTTCTTTCTAATGCCTACTAGTTAGAGTAGTGCCTTTCAATCTCTTCCATTTTATAAATCCCTACCACTCTAACCCTGGGCAGTTTTGTTATCCATATAAATGTCCATTCTTTTTTGGAAGGTCTGTCAAACTGTTGGTCTCAGCAATACCTGGTGGCAACGCGTTCCACGGGCTTTAAAAATATGTCCTTTTGTCAGTGTTAAATCTGCTGCCATTCAGTTTTGTTGAATGTCCTCTTGTTCATGTATTATGAAGAGACTATATAGAAGTGACCTTCATTAATTTGCATTCCTTTATGAGTTGCAGTAATATTTTAAGGTTAATTTGATATTGCATTATATAATTAATCACTACAATTTTCCTTTCAGCCAACCATTTTTAAAAATTTTTTTTACTGAGATAAACAACATGCACTTGGCTGTGTTTGAGGGGAATGAGTTTATTTTCCAGAGACCTGTCTTCAAACTTATTTCTGATGATTTCAGAGATTCAGATGAACAGTCCTGGACTGGAATGTTTTTCACCTATCAGAAAAGAGAGTTAAGTGTTCGTCAGTTTTGTCTAAACTGCTAGGTTTTCCTGGAAATAGCACTAGGTTTTCATAAGCCTGGAGACATGACTGTCATTTCAACCTCGTTCAGTTTATTATATCCTGCCAGCCATGTCCAGATAAACTGTAATGAAGGCTGCTACCGCCGTTATAAGCCCGCATCTGCTCTGTCAACAAGCCTTCAGCGCCATGACCATTATAAGAGACCTAAAATTTGAGCTGCCATTGATGATAGGCAAGTTTCAATTTGTGCTTGCTAGCGTGCAAAAACAATCTGCAAATGGTGTGTGTTTGAGGCTGTGATTTTGTATCCTGCAGGCTGGTATGAAAGTTCTGTCCCCCTTCTCTTCAATGTGAAGGTCATCTCCCCAGATCAGAAATTACAGTCACGCCAAGAATAACGTGGGACCATAACGTAAAGCTTAATTTAAAAATAAATAAATACAGCCAATAGTGTTACAGCGATGTGTCCATTTAGTTTCTATCATTTGCTAAGATGATGCCGGAGGTCACGATAAATGTTTAAGGAAATGGTTAATCAGAAGTATTAAACTGCCCTGCTTGATGGTTTATTCCCCCAAATCACTCCCATTTTATTTTTAGTACTAAACCTCCTCCACCCGTGCCTTTTTTAAGACAGGGACACTTTTCCTCACCACTGGCCTTCTTAAAGCTGTTCTTTTTACAAAGCTTTCTTGAGACAAAATCCTCCCTGTATTACAAATCCATGTCTCCTTATGTTGATTACGCTGGTTCCTAAAAGGCATGAGTGCTGATGACTGACCATGTTTAGTCATTTGACATAACTAGAAAGCATAGTTATCTTGAGGATGTGAAACAAGTTGCGTTTTAATAGGTTTAATGTAAAGGTATCTGTAAACAATAGTTTGTAAATTAACGGTGGGTGTGGGGGTGCCTTTTTGAATCAATGCAGATTGGATTTTGGCTTACACTGTACTCGCATAGTAGCAGAACAATATCAATTTATCTGATGCAGAAAACTCGCTGAATAGGAATCGTTTGCATTTCTATTTAAGCAGCCTGGAGACAAATCTAACGAAATGAATAGCCTTTTAATTTAATTGGCTTCCTATGTGAGTCTGAGAATAGACAGCACAATACATTTCACAGTTACTGTAGAAACGGTTGAGGTCAGAAACTCAGCATGGAGACCCTGCATCAGTCACTGCTGCTCTTGTGCAATAATTTTTTTTAAATTCTCGTTGCATCTCCATCAGGCCCCAGGAAGCCAGAAAATTCCACGTTAGTATTTCAAGTGCAATTGCTGCACCATTTGTCATTGGTCAGATCATGTGATGGAATCCAGTTTTAAAAAAACCCTGCCAAAATGAAAAACTGCATTATATCAGTGTTCTTTTATATCATCAACAAGAAAAAGATCAGGCCAAAATATAGGAGACGAAAAAAGGCCTTCAATTTCCTTATTATAAAAGAAAGAGGGACAGAGGAAGGCAAGAAAAAGTGGTAGAAAACAGATAAGTCTGCCAAGAAAGCCTTTTTCAAACAAATCTTTCTCTTATAGATTACAGATTAGTTAAGGTTTATGTGCAGTTTGGTGGAGTCACCCTTACTGAATGCAGTGCAAGCAAAACAGGTAGATAATATCTTACTAATATTCAAAGCTGTTACATGCTTTTATTGCAGAAATAAAAATATAACGTACGTGTAAATGCTCAACTAGCCCGAGAGCCCATCAAGGAAAGTGGAAAACCCTCACATACACGCACACTGCGAAGTAAAAATGAAGGCAGCATTTCAGAATTTGGAAAAGGGATTTCTTTACTATTTTTTTGGAAAGACTTGTTCATGATCTCTGGAACATCTTGAGCCTGAATTGGTTCATATTTTCCAGAACAATTCAGAACTCACTATTAGAGCGGGAAGAAATTTTTTTTTGGACAAAAATGTTTTCTATTAAAAGTGCAGATTCGGTGACACCAAAGTTTAGTGAATTTATGGTAATTTAGCTGAGTTGTTCACTTAGGAAAAAAAATCTGAAAAAAATTAAATGTCTTGGGGCAACGTTTTTGAAACATTTCAAATTTTTTGGTTAGAAATGATATTTTGTTTCAAAATTTCCTTTAATTTTATTTGGAACTGAAATGAAATGTTTCCTTCAACCCAAAACTAAAACTTTTTAAAAAAATGTTTGATTCACTGGAAATTTTGAAAATGTTGGTTTTTGATTCACTCCAACTTATTTCCCCCCCGACATTTTGAAATTCTCAACAAATGGAAAAATCCATTATTCACACAGCTTTACTTGTGATTTCTTGTGCCAAACCTACCTGGTTGCCCTGATGTCATAAATGACATGAAGGACTCAAATCTACAGTGAAATTGACTGTATCACAGGATTATGTTACAACTTCCACTCATCGCATTTTGTCTAACTTTTGAAATTTTGACTGAAAAAGGAGAGGAATTTTTGACAAGACCTTACAAGAAAAATTGTTACTATTTTTGACTAACTCAAATTATGCCATGATAGTCCCGTGACTGTGTTATAACCCTTGATCCTCTTATTTTCAAGATCATGAGGATCTTGGAGCTTTTCTGTTGGGGTATCATACTTCTCGGTTAGCTTTACAGCTTACCATTAGCGATGTTCCAGAATGTCTGATGCCCCATGGACACTGCAGTGCCATTGAAACCTTGCACTTCCTAGCACACTAATAATAAGGATGTCTCAGAGAAGCATTGATTTCAATAGCGTAATAAAAGGACCCAGAAGAAAGCTTTCTTGATCTTGCAAATACGATGTCTGTGGCCTCTGCCTTCTCCTCCTGTTGAGGTTAGAGGGAAAAGGTGGACCATGACCGCCATAAATGATTTAATCTCCTCTAGCTGCTTTTGGTGGAAGGAACAGAGGGTTAAATGTTTGCTAATCTCCTTAGTCACTTCCTTTAAAACTCACTAATACGTTTATAAGTCATGTAGCGAGAGCTGTAGATTTACACAGTGGCTTACACACATATAAAGAGACACATTCCCGTGCTAGAAAGCTTACATTCCAAGGACCCAGTTCTGCTACCTTTACTCATGCTGGAGAGCAATTAACTCCACAAGTAGTAAATATTTAATTCAAAGGGATTACTCCCAAGTCAACAGTAAAAGAGGAGGAGGGTACTGCTAAGGCTATGAAGGAGCTTTTAAGAGGAGATGTGAAAGAGGGGAGAGAGAGTGTTTGAATGAAAATAGGAAGGTCATTCTGATCTCAGGGGCAGCATGGTACAAAGCACATATCTGCGAGTGGGAGAAAGAAATAAAGGAAGTTGTAGACCTGGAAGATTGAGGAGAAGGAGTGGGGGAGTAAAGGAAATGAAATCAATGTAGGTGGAGCAGTGGTTCTTAACCTTTTCCATACCACAACCCATAGAACAACAGAAAAACTCGGCAGGACAATGCTCCCATCTGGCCATGAAAAAGGAGGGTGGCCACAACCTCCAAACCAAGAACCTGTCATGTAGTGGGAAGCTTGTGTAGGTGATGACCAGAAGCCTGAATATGATGCAGTGAGTCCTGGAGTCAACGGAGGGATTTTAAAGGGGGATGATCTGTTCTGAGTAGGTTATAGGTTAATGTTCAGTGCATCCGACCAATGATGTTGTAATCTATATGGTACCTAGTGCCTTGGTCAGCTATGGAAGCTTGATCTCTTGCCAGCTCTTCCTTGGTAAGTATGGAAACAGAGGGCCAAAATTGCTCTCTCACCGGTGTAAATTCAGAGTAAACCCCACTGACCTCAATGGGATGTAGACCAGTGGAGCAGAGAATTGGGCACAAAGTAAGATTTAACCTCATAATAGAAACTCTACAGGTGAGCGAGTTTTGCACATCAATTCATTATGATTCCTCGCTCCAGCCTGTCTCATAGACTTTATTCCTTTCTATTGCCTTCCTCATTTCCTTCTCCCACACAGTATTGGCCGCTTTTCACCACAATTGAGTGCAAGAGCATTTTCTTCAACAGTTCCTGCCATGTAGAATAGTCATCCAATATCTCTTCACCTCCTCTCCAACCCATTCCAGATCTTAGCTGAGAACATCTCTTACCCTTTCCCTAATCCCTTTATAGCTCTGCCTCTCTGCAGTTATTTCAATTTACATGTCATTACCTTATTTAGCTCCATAAAGTTTTTTGGGGTACCATTTGTGTAATGGAAAAGATCACAATTTTCTATCTACTTGTTGACATCACAAGACAGCCATGGATCTCTTCATTTGAACAACCCCTTCCAATAGCTTGTAGGGAAGCTCGGCTAATAGTAAATGACTGTGAATGTACATTAACTCACAGTTGATGGAAGGGGTGAAGTTAACACCTAATATATAGACAGGACTTGTGCATTAGTCAGCTCCATCCTTTAATTTATAACCTGTGGGATCCTTTCTTGACTTTTTCCATTCACTGCTAATCATAGTGCATGAGTTTGTATAACTGTTAATTGATACACTTTGATTTCATAGCTTTTCTAGATGCACTCTGGATAAACTCCTTTAATCGCAAAACTCACAGGTCAGCCAGAGTTCAAGTTCAAATAGTAAAACCATAGAATGGCGTACATAGCTGATCAGGAGAATAAAATGTAAGACTGGCTAAAGTATACAATGCTATTTCTTCCCCCTTTTCTTTCATCTTCTGTCTAGGCAGGCATTGAGCATAATATCAAATCAAAGTTGTGGCTGAAAGTGCCATAACCTAGGATTAAGGTTTTGACATAAATCCTCACTGGGCAATACAGAGTGTAAATGTTAATGATACCATGTAACAAACTCTCTTTCAAAGGGCCAGAAGCTTGGCTATGTAACCCTTATATTAACACAGGTCAGCAGAAATCTTTTTAGTGTATTTGTTTCTGTGATGTTAACACATATTATAGTGTGTGATAATTTAACCCATTACTTCTCCCCGGTCGAAAACTGATGCCTATTCGTCAAATAATATTAGAACTGGGCACTAAGAAGGCAGCAAAAAGGAAAATTATTCTTTCTCTTTCAATAGAATAGAATAGCTAGAATGACAGAACATGGAATTCTGATCTTTTGCTAGAGGTAGAATCTGGCTTTACCACAGACGCTTTTCTTCCAGCACCAGCTGGTCCCCTGTTTCTAAGTATTATAAGCAGCACACCTTTAGAAATGAGCAGCAGTGTAATGACCTTTGAGTTTGTATCCCATGACATAACCTAATCCATCATGCATCCCAGTTTTAAAAAAATGCTTCCTTTAAAAGTGGGTCTGGTAATTGCACAAAGCCGAACATTTGTTTTCCTGCAATACAAAGCGTTTCACACTTGGCATCTCCTCACTCTCCAGTATGCTAAATAATACATGCATTTTTCCAAAGGATATTAAAACACAGCTTTAAAAATGAAACAGAGGAAGCAGCTCATAACATAGTACAGTGGGGAAAACAATCAGTAAAGAATAAATGGAGAAAATGTTAATGTCAACCCTCATGGCAATAACAGTTTCATAACCATCTGATTGATGGAGCAGATAGTTCCAAAGGCAAGCTGTGCTGATATTAGCTGCAAACAGACAGATGAAAGAACAAAAAACACACCCACCCTAGATCTGCACAACAACACCCTAATATTAGGAAACCATTTCGTAGCCGAGAACTCTATTAACTGCTTTGATTAAAAGAACATTTACAAGGAGATATTAACGATTCCAGGTATAGTAAGAAACAGAGACGCAGCTGCGGTGTGTCGCCTGCCCCATGCACATGGCGCATGCTGCAGCAGAAGCAGTTAAACCAATCACAAGGCAAGTACTGCGTGCTGAGACGTCTCTGAGGAAATGAGGCATGTTTCCGACGATGATAGCACTGTGGCTAAGCATATGATGGGGTGCTTCTGTTTGTTTGTGGGGGCTGAATCTCTTAGGGGTTTCAGTCTGGAATGCTATTTGTCAGTCCAGGTGTGAATTTTACTTTAGAACATTTTACCTCATTTTAGACTTTTAAAAAGTTGAAACCCTGCCCAAAGAAACATTGTTTTTCTGTTGTTTTGTGATTTCAGCAGCTTCACTTCAGTCAGACTAATTGTGTTAGAAAAATATTAAATTTGGAACAGTGACTGCTCTTGCATTGCACTTGTAAATCGGGATATAATTGTATCGTTACCACACTGCCGTTATTTAAACATCTCCCAGCTGTTATGGGTGCTGAGCTGACAAAGCTGGTACCGTACCAGCTAAAAAAGGATATATATTTTTAAAACAATGTTTCATATGCTTTAAAAACTTTACTTTGAATTCTCTGCCTTTCAGATGTCTGCTCTCCCTTTAAAATTAGCAAGCCAGATTCTCTGGTCCCACTGAGTTGTGGCTTTAGGTAGCCTTTGCAGCCCCTGGGGCCTCATCTGGTATGGAGCTGGGCTGGCCTCCAAACACAGATTAGAGAAGCCTGAAGACTGCTCTAAGCTGCTGCCTGCCAGGAGCTCTTGGGGGCTGTTCTGGCTGCCAGTGATATGGGGACACAGAGGGTCCCCCAGTCACATTTCCTATATCAGGGTTGTAAATGACTCCAGGTGCAAGGCAGGGGGCTGTCACGCAGGCCCTTGGCTACACGTGGCTCTGGCTCTCCACGTAGAGGCCGGTCGTCTTGCTCAGCAGTGGCCTCATGGGGGGCCACTGCTGATATTACTGTGTAACCAGCCTGGATGTGGTCCCAGGTGCGAGGGGCTTGCCCATGTTGCTGGCTCCACCACGAGTGGCTTCTCCAAGGCCAGGCCACAGCAACTCCAGACACAGCCCAGGCCCTGCAGACAGGGACATTCCAGGGCCCACTCAGAATGGGCCAAGCAGCTGCTTCCGTCTCCTGTTGCCAAGGGGCCAGCAGAGATGGTGTGTGGGACAAGGTGCTGTAGGCTGCAACTCTCTGGTTAGATTCCCATGAGACTACTCTAGGACGCTAAACTCACGGAGACTCCTAAGGAATAATCCAGGACTCTAACCATGGAGGCCCAGCCTATAATATAGTCTCCAGCCATAGAGAGATAGCAGTGGGACGGAGAATGATGATATGTGGGCAGTCACTCTAACTATATCTCCTATGCATGGGACAGTTTAAGGGCCATGTCCTAGGCAAGGTCTCCACGGTCAGGGAGCACAGCGTAATAATGAGGGGGAGCAGCAGGGGGAAACTTGAGGCAGGATTAGGCATGGGGGCAGGGGACATGAGGAGGGAAGACCAGGTAGTGGGGCCGGGGAGGAGTGGGGCTCAAGGGAAATGGAGCAGTTTCAAGGAAGGAGCCAGAGAGAAGGTGGAGGGAACAGGGGGAAAACGTTGGAGAGAGAACGTAGGTGTAACCCACATGCTTGCCTTGAAGCATTTAGGGTTGGAAATAAGGGAAGAAAGCATGGGAAGGATATAGCTTCTTGTTTGGGGGATTCTGAGACTGCAGAGTGACTCTGTTGGCCGGGCTAGAATCATTCAGGAATTGGGTGTGGCAGGCATGAAGCATGCTCCTTAGCTGTTTTAAGCTACTTCAGACTTCCATTATGGGCAAGCAGCCTGACAGGACACACTCAGGGTCACTCTGAGAGTAGAGCCAATGGGAACACAAAGGGGGTGGGGGTTATAAATAGTAGGAGTGGGGGCCAAGAAGTCAGTGTTGGAACCACATAAGGACCAGAAGGGTGTGCTGTAAGGATTGTGTTCCAGCGACTTTGCCAGTTTATTGGATTAGATACAGGCTCCCTCACCCACTGGAGAAGATGATGACCAGAATTTGCTGCAGGCAGTGCACCTTGCAGACTGTTGTTGCAAAGACTGCAGGGGAGTTTGAAAGCGATTGTGGAAGTATCCTTTGTTTCCCATCTTTAAGGCGTTTGCATGCCCCTTAGAGGGATCAGACCCCATTCCACAGAGAACGAGAAGATTAATCCTCCCAGAGAAAGAGCCGTGTATATATGCACATAATTATATTTTCATTTCAACTTTGCTAGTAACAAGTACTAAAACGTCAGGAACCCCTGCCTCAGAAAGTGTCTGTAAACAGGACTTGCTGTTGACACTGTACCCAAGGATTTCAAGGGTAAACTGTTTTAGAGAGAGAGAGAGATTGATTCAGTAAATGTTATCTTTTAGCGATTTTGTGTCACTCCCCTTTCATCAGACAATTAACTGTATTGCAGGCCTGAAAAGACTAAACTCTGGTTTTTGCCACAGCAGAGGTAAACTGAAGTATAGGAAGGGAAAAGAAGCATCATACCTAACATTAGCATCACGCTTTCCCCAAGCCTGTTACATATGCAGATGAGTTAATGCCTCAGTATTATCTATGAAAAGATTTATAATTAGTAACAAGAATTAATCAATTATGCAAATTACATCATTGCACTTTTTGTATCAAATGTCTGGATTTCTGGCCCTCCAGCGATGCTATTTATGTGTTGATCATTCAGCATGAATGCATGAGGAGATGGGAGCATGGTGGACAAGAGTCATGGTCTTGAAATGAAGGAGATGGGAGGGTGGGCAGAAGTGGATGATTTTTGAAAAAGGGGAATGGCTGGCAAATGTTCCGCTTTCCTGCCATAAAATGCTAACGCCAGCTCTGCATGCCCTGCTCTGAAATGGCTCCACTGGACAAAGCATCACTGAATCCAGACGCAGGGCTGTCTCCAACTCTCACAGGAGGCGTTGTGTCTATTCTGAGCTGTCTCAGTGTGGGTCTTGTGTCTCACTGGTACAGTCCAGGTCCTAGGGGGAGAAAGAAGGTTGGGGGATGAGGGAACAATTAGAGGGAAACATTGCTGAGAGGGCAGGGTCAGGCAGAAACCGAAGAGAGAATGAGAGAGAGGAGTGAAGTCGAGAGAGGCAATGAGGATGGAAGCAGACAAGAAAATAAGCATTGAAGGAAAAGAGTCCCCAAAGAGGAGAAAACAGAAGATCAGCTTTTGTACGTGTACCCAACATCTTTCCTGAGTGTTCCCCTCCCACCCACTGCCCTGTAAATTCACTGGATATTCTATATTTAATATTTTCACAAAACTCACACATATCATGATGGGCATGTTCCTTTGGGTGGTGTGTGGCTTTGTCTGGAACTGGAGCTGTAAAAAGCAAGCATATGAACAGCTCATCTGGTAACAGATTCCCATTATGTTTTCTCTCACAGCAGGTAGCCTTTCTGCAGAGAAGGAGAGAAAGTAAAGAGAGGCCCCCCAGGCACAACCCTTCAAACATAGAATTGCACAATGCTTGGACCGTTGCCCATCTCTCCACCCCCACCTCCCCCCAAATCCAAAACCAACCTCACACAATAGAAAACATACCCCACCCCTTCCATATCCAGCAGTGTGCCACTCAGAAGCACAGATGCAACCCTCCATGAACCCCTGGGTTAATATCCTGCCCAAACCTGCCAAGTATCACATGTCTCCTGTGACATTCAGGTCTCTTGCAGATTTCACAGGGAGGGACAAGTGAAAAGAACACTATAAATCTCATACATAAACATATGAAGAGATATAGAAATAATAATGCTTTAAAAACGCTCCCTTTAGGTAACAAGGAAATGCTGCATAGTCGAAATCCCAAATGTATCATTAATTGACCACTGTGACAAAGCTCATATCATGCATTATCAATGCACCATTTTAACTGAACTATTATTAGTTAGCTGATGGAAGGCATCATTGTTATTCAGTCTGATCTCAGTTAACACCGAGGATGTTACACCCCTCACAGTCCACGTGTTTTTCCTTATGCAATTTTAAAATAGCCAGTTTGGCCTGACCAATTGAAAACGTGGTTAATCAAGAAATATATTGTGCCCACCAACTATCAGCACTTAGCAGCCTAAGTCCCACAGGTTGGTTTTTTCCCCAAATTCCTAAGTGCCTAAGTCACTTCTGAAAATGGCATGTAGGTTCCTAAACCACTTTAGCACTTTTGAAAACGATACACAAGATTAACCTCTTACAATCTTAACAGAGCAGAGAGAGGTGTGTCCAGTACTTTAGGTGGTAAAAGGCCCTTTTCCATCACGACGACTATTGCTGTATGACACTTACAGCTGAGGGGCAGCTCCTACTCCCAAATGAATTCCAAGATGACATGTTTTGTTAAAGATGATGCGTGTGCCAAAATACAAAGTCCACAAGGCAAAGAGTCAGTATCTGGGGCTTTACTAGTAGACACAAGTATCTCAGAGATTCATACAAAAGTTTCTGCTGATGTCGATTCTTGGAACAAAATAAATCTCTGGGTATAATTGAGTCCTGTAACAATTCGATTTAATAAATTTAATTAATAGAGATATCCTGTCTCCTAGAACTGGAAGGGACCTTGAAAGGTCATTGAGTTGAGTCAAGCCCCCTGCCTTCACTAGCAGGACCAAGAACTGATTTTGCCCCAGATCCCTAAGTGGCCCCCTTAAGGATTGAACTCACAACCCTGGGTTTAACAGGCCAATGCTCAAACCACTGAGCAATCCCTCCCCCTCATTTTATTGAAGTACCGCTGGGAAACATGTTCAGGAAGAAGGAGAGGCATAATGGTGGTTGGCCAAAATAAGTTGGAGTCTTGATGACTCTAATGAACTTGTATACACTCATTTTGAAAGGCTTGTAAATGATCTAATCTAGCCCCTGAAATCTGGTTGGAATTAGCCTCCAGTCAGTAGTACTGCTTGACGAATGGATGAGAGACCCTCTGTACATCAGCCAACTGAAAGGTGTACAGAAGGGCAAGCAATTCCCTGGCTGCTTGCGGGCAAGACTCCTTATGGTTCCTATCCAAAGTATGATCAACAGTACAGTTAGTCTCCCCTGACGACAATAATGCCTCCAGGGTCACAAGTAATCAAGGCCTGAGCAAGCAGCTGCAGAAAAAGAACACAGCCCCATCACCGAGTAGAAGTTAAAAACTGTCAAACGCCAAATGTGTTTCCAGCTATAGGAGAGTCTCCTGTAGGAAAAGGAGTCGTCCCTTCATACCATGGGAGAGGAGAACAGTCAGCCCAGAACTCGCACTAGAATCAAAGTTCAGAAAACCTCCCTCTTCCTGTTCCCTTAACTGGTCATCCCGATTAAAGATCTGAACGGGTCTCTTGTAAAGACTACATGGGCCCATTATCCTGTTAGACATTCATTTTAGACATTGATGGCCATGTATAATAGCAGTGCATAGAGACGCAGCCTCGGTTTCCACTGTACAATGAAAGTCTCTGGATCATCCTCCAAGGCCATTTTTGGCAGCTAATGCCCTAACCAGCTTGAGCTGTCCTCAGCAAGCCCAGCAATTGTCTCTGGACCTCAATCTGTTAAAAGTAGCTCCTTGACTTGGTATGGCTGGGAGACTTAGCATGGGATCAGAGTAGCACCATATTGATGAGAAGGAAGAAGAGGGCAGATGGAGCCAACAGGTGCTATTTCCACAGTTTGCATTATATTTTAGAATCCGACATGGACACATGTGAATGGCTGGATTTGTGCACAAATTGATGTCACCCCATTCTATAGCGTTTTGTTGTTTGTTGTTATACCAAGTGTTTATCAACTTTGTTGTTTCCCCCTTTGCATTCTGAACACTAACTAAATAAGCGTTTGCTTTCACTCCATCACTATGCTGTTGCACTTCCATTTAGCAACAGTTTATAAATCTAGGGTGCTTCGGTACCAGTTCTCATTAGCTAAATCTTCCAGCGTTTTAATAGTTTTCCCATGTTTTTCTTTTCTGGGGCATCCAACTTTTTTCTTTTGTAGCTGACTGCTGCAGAGATATATTTTCCCCTGCTAACTACTTCAAACGTTTCCCAGAGCAGAGAAGGGGAGTTAGCTGAGTTTAATTGGTTTGGTAATATCATTTCTCATTTCTGCAACTTGAAGGTGCCTGACATTTTGTTTTGAGGAGCATTTACATCACTTTTTGTTTTTTTTCTGAACCCAGTGCTATTTTACGTTCACATTTGTTTATATGACTTTATATATGATGAGTTATATTTGAGTATAACAAAACGGCTATTAAAAATCTATAATGACAAAACTTAATAAACAATTGGAGATCTAGCATGTTAATTGTTAGAAACCCTGGCGCACGGTCCAACCCAGTTATTGAGCTGATTAAAATGCGAGGGATGGGATTGTTTGTAAATCTGGTTAGTTTTGTGTTGCCAAAAACAAATGGATAGTTTATGGGGTAAGAGGGAAGAGGAAATGCTGTTGGGCAAACATTTGACATCTAACCAATTCAAGATCTATCTCTAATCCTCTCTAAAGGCCTGGAGTATACTGACTGTTTTGGAGAGGCTTGTGGACGGGGACAGACATAGTCTATATTGTGATTCCTCTGGAGAGTGGTTAAAGTTTCCTCCATTGATTTTTCCTTTGTTTTAAATAAAGGGTTAGGTCAAACATTATCAGTGCAGAATAAAACTTTGTTTATTTGGTGCATACTGTCTGCAGTATGTTTTCTATATTTGTCACTGTGCATTGATTTCTACTAGTTTTCCTGCTTTTTCTTTTATTTATTCACCGATAGGTACTTTGAAGCCTTTTCTGTATCAAAATTGTTAATGTTATGCCGCACAGCAGGGGCAATGATACACCACCCAACTCATCCTCTTTCAAGTTTTTGGCATCCTGTTTAGTTCATATGTTTTTCCTGTAACAGGACTAAATCCGATGACTTCTTTACATTTAGTCTTTTTCAGAATTATTGTAGTAAATTTAAGCCAATTTAAGGTGAAGAGAGTCTTTTCAACACTGCTGCTTCTGTTTCAGGGCCCCAGAAAGAGGCTAGTTTGAGAGAGATGTGCTATTAAAAGACCTGAGAGAAATCTGGGGTGAAATCCTGACTCCATTGACGTCAATGGGAAAGCTCTTGTTGACTTTAATAGAGTCATGCTTTCACCCTTTCACTATAAAACTCAAAACCATGCAAAAAGTTGTTTGATTTAAAGTTTTGTTGCATGCTTAAAACTAGCAGAGTTGGTCGAATAATGAAGAAAAACAGATTTGCAAGTATAGTCATGAATATTTGACTCAAATTGAAATTGCAACTGGCCATTGGGTCATAGTATTCATTATTCAAGGTTTTTTTTTTTCCAGCTAACGGCTAGTATTTGTTAAAATATTCACAAAAGAGTCCCAAATTGGACCGGAAGTGAATTATTCACTGTTTACCAATTGTTATTCAGTATTTCCCTATTACAAGTAATTCAGTCATCCAGCTGGGAAGAAGAAACAATTTTCTGATCAATCACAGGCACCACGAATTGTGCATAACAAACAGCAATTATTTCAGCAACGAAAACGCTGACACGAACCCCCGTGAAGCTGAATTGTTGGGGGTTTTGCACAGCACTACCATATAGCCCTGTTAATCCTTTATAAATAACTTAGATCCTTTTTAAAAAAAATGCCAGTAGGCAAACACATACTTATATGGAGTTGAACATACAGCATTCAGCCTTTTTAGACTATAAGCTCATTGAGACGGAGGGCATCTATCTTTGTGTTTATATAGTGCCTCGCACGACAGTATCTAGCTGCCTGGTGCCATTGAGTGATACTGTAACATAAATAATTATAATAAAGTTACATTAGACAAATTACTTCCTGTATTATAACAAAAACCAGGAGTGGTGCAGCTGTGCTGGTGCTAAGGTCCTAGCATAGACATAAATCACGTATTTTTACCATCGTGCCATAAAAACCTGGACACAGCAGTACAACATCTGACTCCTGTCTACATTAGCAACACTGCTATCTCTGGTGCAGCTGCACCATCGGCAGTAACTTTTCAGGAACTAACTTCTCTAATGTAGCCAAGGCATCTGGGACTTGAAATTAATGTTGGAAACTCCCGATAGGGAATGAAACGTGGCTGTTGAGTTACCACTCCTCCTGCATTCTTCAGGAAAGTGAACATTTAGTAACTTCTGTAGTTCTCGAGGCTCTGGTCTTCCATTCCAGGCAGCTTGAGGTGTTCCAGGTAGAGCATCAAGCAAGGTAATGTTCTGAGCCTTAAGTTCTTTTTTGTTGTCTGAGGAGTCATTTCCTCTTTTTACAATTTCCCTGCCAGAGAACTGGTACAAAACCATTCTGTCACTTAGGTTAGAGTGTTCTCCTTTTGATTGGGATAGCCTCCTGATCAAAGCAAGATTGGATGCCTTTCTGGAAGATATGCTTTAGCCAAATGCAAGTTATGGTTTAGTCCAACACAAAATATTGGGCTCAATACAGGCATAACTGGGTGAAATTTAATGACCTGTGTTATACAGGAGGTGAGACTAGAAATTCTAATGGTCCCTTCCAGCCTTAAAAATCTATGAGTTCATTTGCCTTATAGTTCAGAAATTTGGCATTAACAGTTCGGAGTCGTTGTTGTTCTTAGGGAAGGTAAGCCAGTCAGGGTTCAATGGCACCTTTTAATTACAGGAATGCTGATTAATTTTTCTACCTTGTTTGTACAGTGCCAGGGACAATGAGGCCCCAATCCTGACCCCTTGGCACTAGCATAATAAATATAATGAATAATAATAAGAGCACCATGGCCTTTGAAACCTTTGGACATACCCATGGTGTACGGGTTTGGTCTACACAGAAAATGAGCCCCACATTGACATTGTCCAGGTGCAATTTTCTGAGACAATGTGTCTGCAGCGTATAAGCAGGACTGAAAATCAAGCATGTAAATTACTCATAGATGCTGTGTAGAATTTGAAATTTATCACATCATCTAAATCAGGGGAATGGCCCTTTAAAATTGAGTTATACTTTACTTCATTTACAAACAAAAGGTAAGTAGCTTTAAAGTTCTAACTTAAACAGCTAAAAGCAAGGAAGTACAGAGTTAAGGCTGCAGCTCTATCCCCTAATACACAGTATTGTGCTGAAACCCACTGGTGCAGTCACACATATGTTGTATAAGGTCACGTACTGCTGTCAGGCCTCTGTTGTATCTGGGCATAACAGCGTGAGTTTTATAACCTTGTTATGAGAAGCAATTAGGGGCAACATCCAGTTTTGCAGACACATATCATACAGAGATGCAAGGAGCTTCCCACAGTGAATTTAATTAGCAGCAAACACAGAGTACTCAGTGACCTGCAATGCAGATAACATAGCAATTACTGTCCAATGATACCAATTTATTATTTTTTAAAGTATCCAAAAATATTGTGATACTGTGTTTCATGCATTATATTAGATTGGGGTAGTATGGCATTGTAGTGATAATTGACAATCAAGGCTGAGTCACAGAAAGAGACTCCTAAGACTAAGGTCTGCTGGTGACTTGCTATATGACCTTGGGCAGGTAACTTTCCCTCGGTGTGTCTCACTGTTCCCCATCTATAAAACTGGAATAATTGCCCCTACCTTCCTTTGTAAAGTGCGTGGCGATCTACAGATAAAAAGTGCTACAAAAGTGTTGAATACGGATGTTGCTGTTAGCCAGAGTGGTGTGTGTGTTGTGGAGGCTGGGGAGAGAGGCTGCTTTATCTTACACTGTCCTGCTAGTTATTTTCCCTTCGCCACCTGCTCATTGTAAATTAATCTTATTTTTCACATGTTCTGAATGCCAACATTGGTGCAAGTTTCATTGCTTGGCCTTTTAAACCCCTTAAACTTATTTTCTGACCAGTTTATATCCCACGTATAACTTACAGTGCCATTTACGTTATCCTAATTGACCAAGAAACTTATATAGGAATTGCTTAATGTAAGCTGAATTTAGCTGAATTTGACCCAACGTGAGGAAAAGACTTAACATTTTTATTCTTAAATCTAACATAAAATCTGCGTTCAATGGATGTGGAAGAAACACATGGGGTTATAAAACAGGAGATGGACTATATACATACTAAAATAAAAAGAAAAGCACTGTGTATACAGGAAAAATATTTCTAAACTTTTATTTCCCCCTCAAAAGATCACTAGTTCTTGTTTGAACATATTTCTGTTAGAATAACCAAAGGCATCTCTCACAAATGTAATTCAGCTTGGACATATCTGAGTGTTTGTTCGGACTTTTTGGGTAATTTCCAATACTTTGCTCTTGAGTCTCTCCAGTACTCTCAGGGAGGAGGAGTTGGCCCAAGGCTACAACTTATTTTATAATTCTCCAGGTGGCCCAGTTTAATTCTAATACTACTTCACCATCTGAGCAAAACAGAGCAATCCAATCCCTTCACAGTGTGACTTTCAGTGCTGAACTTCAAACAGTACGTTAGTGTAATGAAACGGTCTGACAGACTGACTTCGGGTTCCAAATTGCAACTTGGGAGCAATTAGTCTATAGATAAATATAAGGAGAAGAAAGTTGGTCCCGTGACCTTGGGCAAGTCACTTAGCCACTCTGGGCCTCAGTTCCCATCTGTAAAATGGGGATAATAGCACTACCCTGCCTCACAGGGGTGTGGTAAGGATAAATAGAGTAAAAATTGTGAGGTGCTTAGATACTATAATGATGTGGGCCATATAGTGCCTAAAATAGATAAACTGGACAGCATGTGTGGTCATGGACATACTATACAGACATCTCATAAGGTTCTGTAGCCCCTGGCCAGAACCCGTCTATGTGAAAATGGCAGAGAGGTGTTTGTGACTGCTTCTGGTATGCATGTTGGGACAGACAATGCACATGCAAGATGTATACGGGTAGAGGTAAACCGTGTGTCTATGTATGTGTGTGCAGACTACAGTTTTCGTGGAAATAAGAAGCTATTCAGAACTCTGGCTAGATATACACTTCCCTTGGAATTTATTAGTTTAATTTGAATTCAGTTTACAGTCAGTGCACATGAGAATTATTTTGAAGGTTTAATTTTGCTAGCTGCTGAAAGCAATAAGGTGGTTATCAACAGAGACAAAATAGCTTGGCTGTTTGTTCATGCTCTTGGACTGTACTGTAACTACCCAGGACAGCTGTAACTGTATAGGATCAAATAAAACATGTAACCTAGTTGCTTTTTAGGATTATTTGTTTTACTATATCAATAATTTTTATTCTATTTCTAAATATTTACAGTTAAAGTCTTTTCTGGGAGAGGCAGGTGAGAATCTCTATGGATCCTCGGTAACATTCAGTCAGAAAACCATCCGGAAAATGTAATGTTTGGTCTGTTATTAGTAACGAAAACTTCATTACACTTATTATGTTTGCATTGATGCTAATTTTCTGGCCATTTTAATCAGCAAAAACTACATTGATTGGCCTATGTTTGGATTGGGAATTTAGCTTGTTAAGATGGAGAAATCTGATTTTATCTGCTATGAGCAGCCATCTGGAGTAAGTTTATTTGTGTTACGTGGTTTGCATGTGTTTATGCTTCAGACTGAAATCGCTTAAATTGAATCCTGTGAATTTTTACGTGTCATATAAATGACATTTGCTTGCAACAGAGTGGAGTGATTACAGTGAATCCTAAAATGGAAATGTTATGCAATGAAAAAAATTACACTGTATAATGAACACATTCATTTACTACAGCGTGTAAATTTATATTATATAATGAAATGTCTACACTGTGCAGTGAAATACATCTTGTGCCTATTGAAATACAATTAGACGGCATTGAAACTTGTAATATTTCACACAGTTGACATTCTATTACATAGCAAAAACATAAGCGTATTTGTGAAATGTATTATTGGTATAATGCATTTGACAGGCTGTGTATATGTCCGCATGGAGAGCCCGGCATTACTTTTGGGTGTGGACCAGAGGATTTTAAGTTGAAGCCCTATGAAAAGATTTGGCCTTATTCAAAACCCACACACAATAGAGATAGGGCTGTGGTGCTATTCTTACGTCCTCTTAAATGTAAGAGGAAATTTTCCTCACCATGTGCCTGATATAAAACCAGTTCAGCGGGCTTAGGATCAAGTTTCGCCTGCAGTAATACACAATAGGTTGCTCATTTGCCGAATTTCCCACCTCTGTCAGTACTGGCCACTGCAGAAGGGAGAGGACCAGACTAGACACACAAGTCCCGAGTTCCTTCTGCATGATTCGGATGATGTATAAACATCTCACAGCACTTGTCGTAAAGGATAGAAGAAAAGGCTGCTTTCCTGGTCCAGTGCTTTTCTTTCATGGAAGCAGGTCTCGCTGTAAATAGCAGGGTGTGAGCTGCATCTGAGCAGCTAATGGCTGGCTTTGAATATGCACTTTCATCACTCCCTTACCAGCATCCAACGCTCTCCCTGCTTTATCAAATACATTTGTGATCCCTTGAGTGTTCCGCTCTTTACAGACATGGTAAACAAGCCCTGGGTTGGAGCTATTACTTAACATCTCTGGCTCACGCAGAAATGGTTGCAGCAAGGAATAGAGGCGGCCGCAACATGCAGCGTTAGTCGAGAGCGTTCTGTGCACAAATATGCTGGCAGCAATGCAAATTTGAAAGAAAACCTGAAAAAATAGCAAAGCTCGTATCATATTGGACATGTATAGAGTGGCATCATCAGTGGGGCACTTTAAAAGACAATGGCAACAATGCAGTCTGATCTCTTATAAATCTGAATTCTGTACATATGCACAGGGGATTTTTGTCAGCCAAATTCAGGAGTGTTTTAACAAAGTGTGCATGGAATCTGCATTAGCCCTCTAGACTGTAAGAGTGCCAGTGAAGCATGGAGTTCCTAGCTTGGCTTTTTCTTACTTGTCTCTATTTTGTTTTTCTTAGTCAGACACTTACAAAAAAGATTTCAAGTGTATGCTTGTGAAGAGTGCCCGGCTGTCAGTCTCGGAGACTGAAGTCCTCTGTCCGTAGGACACGTGTAGCCGGAGCAGTGGCATTGCAAGCTTGCCCATACTTCCCTTCTAATGGGCTTTCCTCTCAGTTCTGGGAAGCCTTCCTCTATGGGCGACAGGGTAAGGTAGTTCAGTTTTCATGTCCATTCCATCATTGGCCAGGCTGTTCAGACAGCCATCAGCAATGCCAGTTAACTTCATTCACACAGCAATTTAATTTGTCTGTGAACAATCCACAGGGACCCCAGGGCTCAGTTGCACTGTGGTTGTTAACCAGCCTTAAAGTGGGTATAGTTAGCCCAAGGAGGATTACCTCACTGTAGTAGCAGCTCTAATATCAGCCCTTCCTAATGGCCAGCATAGGGAGTGTGGCTGGGGATTCCCTGGGCCTCAGCGATCCCCAGGTCTGAAAATGGTCTCTTGCAGCCATTGGCAATTGGCATAGTTTACAGCAACCTTTAGGATACTCTAATTTGTGCCAGGGGACCTGCCTAATGCACACCCACTCCAGGATCAAGGGAACACAAAGGTGGCTTAAAGCCACATTTGCACCTTCTTCATGAGTTGTGCTGAGTCTTTGACCTCTGCCAAGGATTAGGGTCAGTCACTTTATGGTCCCCTATAGTATATTTTCCGAGCTTCGTCACATTCTGTCTTCAATGACTCAATGGGTTTCCACTGCTTCCCTTGGGAGACTACTCCATAGTCTAATAGATGGCACTATAGTAGGAGCTTTTCTGATGAGTTAGCCTAAATTTTCATCTGTAGACCACAAATTTACCTGTATTTTATCTGACTACTAAATCCAGCTTTATATACATTATTATATAGTTGGGTATAGTTTACTTTCTCTGTCTAGCGCTGTGTATTATGGATTATCACTGCTAACTAACATACTAACAAACATCAGCTCGGCAATCTTTAAAGTCTTTTTTTCCAGGGGCCGGAAAACCCCCCACTCTCTTACAAAAATATTATGGGCCAGAACTTCAGCTGGTGAAAAGTGGCATTGCTTTATCTCCATAGATATACACCAGCTGAGTCTTGGGCCCCATATGTCTTCATCATGTTTTAAATTACTGACTACACATGACTGACTTATTACCGTTTACATGGACAATTTTTTTCACAAGCATAAGGAGCCATATCTATCAAGGGCTAACAATTGACTTGTCCATTCCCATCTTCACTTCAGCTAAGAAAGTCATTGTGTAAAATAACAGCTCTCCCAGAGAAAATAAGTGTATATCTCTTGACAATTAAGCAGGGAGCTGTCATTTCATTATTTCAGACCATCCGCTCATTATGCTCCTGAATATAATGTTCAAAGACATGACACTCCAAAATGACAAGGCCCAGTTCTCAGCTGCACTTTGATACCTCTCCTAAAGCGGGGAATACCTGCTACTTGTTCTTATCATGGAATGCCAGCCAAAAGGCTAGTAAGAACTAGCTAGACAAGAAGGGCTTATGTTAGGGTGGGGTTATGCTGTAGATACGTTGTTAACAAGAGGGTGTCTCTGAAATTCCTGTTTGACCTGTATGTCAGAAGTAGTAGTACATTGATAGGTGTCCTGGAAACGCCTAGATACCATAGATACATGCCACCCCTAACCCAGGAGTGCAGAAATACATAGCAAAACCTGATGGGCAAGCCTCAAAGAGGCTCAGAGTTTGTGTTTGGTTCAGATAGGTAGCCAGATGCTTCAGTGCTTATCTGAACCAATAAATACCCATAATCCTCTTCGAACAACCACCACAACAGAGCACACAAAGGGGGCTGGAAAGCCAGAGACTATGTGGAGAAAGGGACAAACAGCACTCAGAGGAAGGTGGCATCCTGTTAGGGGGAATGGAACAAGCAAATGAAAGAAGGAATGGGGGAAACAGAGCAGCCAATACTGGGAGAAGGCAAGGGCTTGTGTGTGTATGGAAGGGACAGAGTAAAGAGAGAAAACAGGCTAGTGGGGAGGCAATCCAGGGTGGGTGGGTGGGATACATAGGATTTATGGGGGGGGAACAGAGCACCCAAAGGGAGGGAAAGCAAGGGACTGTAGTGGGGACAGAGCACCTAGGGGAGTGAGAACAGGGGGAGGTGGAAAAGTACTGGATACAGAAGACCTGAGGTGAATGTGGAGGAGAGAGAGGGTTTGTGAGGAAAGACTTTGGATGGGGGATGCAGGAAGAAATAGAAAACAGGGAAGGGGCCATGGCATCTCTGGCAAACGTGCATATACACGCTGCCGTTGTATTAAATACAAATTCCTGTGGTCAACGTCACCTGAGACGCCACTGTGGAGCCTTGAGAGGATGGCAGAGGGACTCTCACACAGCTGACCAGGACCAAATAGGGGGAAGAACCTCATCTGGGTCACCACAGAGCCAGTGTGACATGCTTCAAATTCACGTTCTGGTCGTTGAAGGTACAGGATTTGTTTATTACTTCAGGTAGTACAAACAGAGCTGTAATACAGACCAGAGCGCGAGAGAGAAACACACGCAGGGGACTGTGTGAAACAGGGCTCAAACTAAAATGTCTCAAACAGTTTAACATGGCAGTACGATTTGATTCAGTAGCCTAATAACAGTGAGCCACGCGGATTAAGCTTTTCTGCTCCTGTAGAGTCCATAGCATTCAAGGCCAGACCTAACCAGAGTAAAAAAACAAACTGCAACTTATTTTCTGTAACTGAGTAGTCCTACTACTTTGAAGCATTTTATATATAGGCAATACATGTTTCAGAACTCTTTAAAATATAAACTGATAGCAATACCTGTAACGCAGAGCAGAACAGAGGTCTGTATGAAACAGGGGTCAAACTAAAATATCTGCCCCATATGCTACAGCGAGGAAGGATATGGAGTATCTAGAAATTATAGCCTGGGGGGAACACAGTGTGTGTGTGTGTGTGTTGGGGGGTGATGCTAAGCCCCATATTCTTCATAGAGATATTGTTGTGATATGAATATGGCATAACTAAGTTGTATTTTATGCAAGATGGGTCATGTGAGGTATCATTGGAAAAGTTATGATGTACTGACTATGATTATCCTATTTGTATGCATGTATCATTTTTGTATCTAAAGTTAGGAAGATGGACTATGTTTCAATTACAAAAGTGTTTGCACCTGGGGAACACCCACCAGACAAAATTCAATCACTCTGGCTGGTTAGTCAATGGGCCATTAGGGAGAACAATAGGATTTGAAGATGCTAATCTTCCAGCTTCCTGGGAAGTCTTCTTGAGGATTTATGGCTGCTTTGACACGGCAGGGTCATGTGATCATGTCATCTGTTACTGGACTCCATCTTGGACTGCTAGTATTTTTCCACAAAGGGAGTGGGGCTCAAACTGGGAAACAAAGGATTCCCAACAAATATAAATCCTATTTAAGGCAGGGAAGTGAGTTAATCAGGGTCAGTTCTTCACTGAATCCCCAAGATGACTGCTGAAAACACCAAAGACTGATTTGGGAAAGAAAGGACTGGACCCAGGCTAGGTGGTGTCTGGCCTGTGAATGGAATATCAGGAGTTCTAAACTGCAAGCAAGAGCAGTTTGTCTTCAAGAAACCCTGAAACCTGCTTTAAACAACATTTAGGGTGAGAACTTATTACTTGTAGCCAGTTTTTTTTAGTGTATTAAGCTTAGTTTGCGTGTGTGCTTTATTTGCTCAGTAATCGACTTTGGTCTGTTTGCTATCCCTTATAATCTATCCCTTTGTAGTTAATAAACTGGTTTTTGTTTTCTCTAAACCAGTTTGTGCAATTCATAACTGAGGGGGCAAAAAGCTGTGCAGATCTTCCTCCACATTGAGGGAGGGGATGAATTTCATGAGCTTGTGCTGTACAGATCTCTGTGCAGTGCAAGACAGCACAATTTGGGGGTTGCACCCCAGAGGGGCTGTGCACTTGAGTGCTGGGCAATCCCCTAGCTGATTCTTCCCATGCAGAGCTGATTTCAGTGTCTGTGCCTTTCTGCAGCTGGGTGTGGCCCTACCTGGGTGTGCGCTAGAGGCTTGAAGTGGGCTCAGTGGTATCCCACTACATCAGGTGGTGCCCTGGAGTGAGGGAGTAACCTGTCACAGGGGGGTTGTCCAAAAAGTTATCACTGTAAAAACTTCAGTTATCAATGTAAGTTAACATCATAGTGTTAGAAGGGTCATCTAGTCTAAACCATCTAGTTTGTTGTGTCTAAACCATCCTAGACAGATGGCTATCCAGCCTCCTTTTGAAAACCTCCAGGGAAGAAGCTTCCACAATCTCCCGAGGCGTCTGTACCATTGTCCTACTGTTCTTACAGTTAGGAAGCTTTTCCTGAGATTTAATCTAAATCTGCTGTGCTGTAGTTTGAACCCATTGCCTCTTGTCCTGCCGTCTGTGGCAAAAGAGAACAACTTTTCTCCATCTTTTTTATGGCAGCCTTTCAAGTATGTGAAGACCTCTATCATATCCCCCCTTAACTTCTTTTTTTCCAAACTAAACATACCCAGTTCCTTCAGCCTTTGCTCTCATGACTTGCATTCCATCCCTTTGATCATCTTTGTTGCTCACCTCTGGATCCTTTTCAGTTTCTTCGTCCTTTTTATACTTGGTGACCAAAATTGGGCACAGTACACCAGCTGAGGCCTAACCAGCGCTGAGTGGAGTGATACTATCACCTTCCGTGACTTGCTTGCTGTGCCTCTATTAATGCAACATAAAATTGCATTTGCTTTTTTTTGCAATAGCATCGCATTGCTGACTCATGCGGAGGTTGAAATCCAAAACAACTCCCAGATCCTTCTCAGCAATGCTGCTGCCAAGCCAGTTATCCCCCATTCTGTATTGGTGCATTTGGTTTTTCTCCCCTAAGTGTTGCACCTTACATTTGTCTTCGTTGAGCTTCATTTTGTTGTCTGTAGCCCAGTTCTCCAATTTATCAAGATCCCTCTCAGTTTTAGTGCTATCCTCCAGAGTGTTGGCAACCTTCCTACCTTTGTGTCGTCTGTAAATTTGATCAGTGTGCTCTCTATACCTACATCCAGGCCATTAATAAAGATGTTAAACAACACTGGACCCAGAACAGATCCCTGTGGAAGCCCACTTGAAACCTCCCTCCAACCTGACATCACTCCATTAATAGTTACTCTTGTTTGTAATTGTTTAACCAATTATGTATCCACTTAATGGTAGCTCCGCCAAGCCTGCATTTCTCCAGCTTCCTTATCAGTACGTCACGTGGGATTGTGTCAAAAGCTTTGCTGAAATCCATGTATATTATGTCCACTGAAATCCATGTATATTATGTCCACTGCATATTAAAAATGTACACACTTGGACTGAGGTAGAGATGGACATAGGAGATGGAAGTGTTGAGAGTCTCTGGGTTAGGCTAAAAGGGGTAAAAAACAAGGGTGATGTCATGCTAGGAGTCTACTACAGGCCACCTAACCAGGTGGAAGAGGTGGATGAGGCTTTTTTTAAACAACTAACAAAATCATCCAAAGCCCAAGATTTGGTGGTGATGGGGGACTTCAACTATCCGGATATATGTTGGGAAAATAACACAGCGGGGCACAGACTATCCAACAAATTCTTGGACTGCATTGCAGACAACTTTTTATTTCAGAAGGTTGAAAAAGCTACTAGGGGGCAAGCTGTTCTAGACTTGATTTTAACAAATAGGGAGGAACTCGTTGAGAATTTGGAAGTAGAAGGCAGCTTGGGTGAAAGTGATCATGAAATCATAGAGTTTGCAATTCTAAGGAAGGGTAGAAGGGAGAACAGCAAAATAGAGACAATGGATTTCAGGAAGGCGGATTTTGGTAAGCTCAGAGAGCTGATAGGTAAGGTCCCATGGGAATCAAGACTGAGGGGAAAAACAACTGAGGAGAGTTGGCAGTTTTTCAAAGGGACACTATTAAGGGCCCAAAAGCAAGCTATTCCGCTGGTTAGGAAAGATAGAAAATGTGGCAAAAGACCACCTTGGCTTAACCACGAGATCTTGCATGATCTAAAAAATAAAAAGGGTCATATAAAAAATGGAAACTAGGACAGATTACAAAGGATGAATATAGGCAAACAACACAGGAATGCAGGGGCAAGATTAGAGAGGCAAAGGCACAAAATGAGCTCAAACTAGCTACGGGAATAAAGGGGAACAAGAAGACTTTTTATCAATACATTAGAAGCAAGAGGAAGACCAAAGACAGGGTAGGCCCACTGCTTAGTGAAGAGGGAGAAACAGTAACAGGAAACTTGGAAATGGCAGAGATGCTTAATGACTTCTTTGTTTCGGTCTTCACCGAGAAGTCTGAAGGAATGCCTAACATAGTGAATGCTAATGGGAAGGGGGTAGGTTTAGCAGATAAAATAAAAAAAGAACAAGTTAAAAAACACTTGGAAAAGTTAGATGCCTGCAAGTCACCAGGGCCTGATGAAATGCATCCTAGAATACTCAAGGAGCTAATAGAGGAGGTATCTGAGCTTCTAGCTATTATCTTTGGAAAATCATGAGAGACGGGAGAGATTCCAGAAGACTGGAAAAGGGCAAATATAGTGCCCATCTATAAAAAGGGAAATAAAAACAACCCAGGAAACTACAGACCAGTTAGTTTAACTTCTGTGCCAGGGAAGATAATGGAGCAAGTAATTAAGGAAATCATCTGCAAACACTTGGAAGGTGGTAAGGTGATAGGGAACAGCCAGCATGGATTTGTAAAGAACAAATCATGTCAAACCAATCTGATAGCTTTCTTCGATAGGATAACGAGTCTTGTGGATAAGGGAGAAGCTGTGGATGTGGTATACCTAGACTTTAGTAAGGCATTTGATATGGTCTCGCATGATATTCTTATCGATAAACTAGGCAAATACAATTTAGATGGGGCTACTATAAGGTGGGTGCATAACTGGCTGGATAACCGTACTCAGAGAGTTGTTATTAATGGTTCCCAATCCTGCTGGAAAGGCATAACGAGTGGGGTTCCGCAGGGGTCTGTTTTGGGACCGGCTCTGTTCAATATCTTCATTAACAACTTAGATATTGGCATAGAAAGTACGCTTATTAAGTTTGCGGATGATACCAAACTGGGAGGGATTGCAACTGCTTTGGAGGACAGGGTCATAATTCAAAATGATCTGGACAAATTGGAGAAATGGTCTGAGTTAAACAGGATGAAGTTTAACAAAGACAAATGCAAAGTGCTCCACTTAGGAAGAAAAAATCAGTTTCACACATACAGAATGGGAAGAGACTGTCTAGGAAGGAGTACGGCAGAAAGGGATCTAGGGGTTATAGTGGACCACAAGCTAAATATGAGTCAACAGTGTGATGCTGTTGCAAAAAAAGCAAACATGATTCTGGGATGTATTAACAGGTGTGTTGTGAGCAAGACACGAGAAGTCATTCTTCCGCTCTACTCTGCTCTGGTTAGGCCTCAGCTGGAGTATTGTGTCCAGTTCTGGGCACCGCATTTCAAGAAAGATGTGGAGAAATTGGAGAGGGTCCAGAGAAGAGCAACAAGAATGATTGAAGGTCTTGAGAACATGACCTATGAAGGAAGGCTGAAAGAATTGGGTTTGTTTAGTTTGGAAAAGAGAAGACTGAGAGGGGACATGATAGCAGTTTTCAGGTATCTAAAAGGGTGTCATAAGGAGGAGGGAGAAAACTTGTTCACCTTAGCCTCTGAGGATAGAACAAGAAGCAATGGGCTTAAACTGCAGCAAGGGAGGTCTAGGTTGGACATTAGGAAAAAGTTCCTAATTGTCAGGGTGGTTAAACACTGGAATAAATTGCCTAGGGAGGTTGTGGAATCTCCATCTCTGGAGATATTTAAGAGTAGGTTAGATAAATGTCTATCAGGGATGGTCTAGACAGTATTTGGTCCTGCCATGCGGGCAGGGGACTGGACTCGATGACCTCTCGAGGTCCCTTCCAGTCCTAGAATCTATGAATCTATGAATCTATGAATTCCCCTATCCACCAAACCAGTTATCCTGTCAAAGAAGAAAATCAAGCTGGTTTGGCCTGATTTGTTCTTGGTAAATATATGCTGGCTGCTAGTGATCACCCCTTCATCCTGCAGGTACTCGCAAATTGAATGTTTTATACATTTCTCTAGTAGCTTCCCAAGTATCGATCATAGCACTCCCTTTTTGTGTATGCCTTATACCAGCGCCTTGCTCCATCCCTCCCCACCACTTTAGGGCTAAAATTACTCTGCTGCTAATAATGCATCTGTGCTGAACAAACAGATATGTATACATCAGAAGGACAAGATGTTCAGAACCAGCAAATTCACACATTTTTTTTCTTCGCACCTAAAGCAAATTTAGATAGAAACACACCCCGCTCCCCAATGAAATAGGAATAAATTGTACAAAAAGAGCATTACAAAACTCCAGAAGAGCCAAGTGCATATGTCAAAGCAGCTTATACATGAAACTTTGAATTAACAAGCTGGTTTGCTACACTGATGATACTAATAATAAACAGCAAGGTTCCTCCAAGGAGGTCTTTTTCTAATTGCTTTGTTCTGTAGCATAATGAAAGGTTTTATTTTTACATCACAGAGAAGTCGTCATTTTATCCACAGAACAGGGACAATACAAGCACGGAGCAGCCCAAGCTTTGCCCACCCTTCTCAGCCAACAGGCCTTATTGGGTCGGACCCCATCTGGGGAGAAAGGATCAGTCAGACTCCATCCCCTTTGCTTCAACACTCTGCTGAACCTGCCAAAAAGGGTTCCAGATCTGGGTGGAGTGAGAGGGGTGGGGTAGCTGCTATTGGGATGTAAGGGTGTGGAAGGTATCTGGAGACATCACAGCAATGCAGGGCACATTGGGTGCTGTTCAGAACAGAGATCTGCTGCTGCTGCTGCCAGAGCAGGCTCTGGTTTGTGAGCTGATGGGGGAAGTGAAGAACAAAAGAACATCTTTGTTTAACACAAGCTGTCCTTGCGGTAACGTCAAGAAGGAGAACACAGGGTGCTTTGGGGGTGTAAACACTTGGGACCAGGTTTTTAAGGTATTTAGGTGCCTAAAGTTGCAAATAGGTGCCTAGTGGGATTTTCAAAAGTGCCTAGATGACTATCTGCATCTTTAGGTGCCTACATACCTTTAAAAATCTGGTCCTCCAGATTCATTCCACATAGGGCCACGCAAAGCCAATGGTAACATTTTTGGTCACTGCTGACCTGAGCTGGATTTGAACCCATAACAAGCTATATATACCATAACCAATCCACTGGGCCATTCAGTTCCCTCTAGTGTCTTTATAAACTTCCTTCGTACCAAGACACACATTCAAAGCACTAAGCTAGAAGTGACCGACTGTCTATGCCATTAAGCTACCCAGGCCTTCTGAGGCCCCATCTGCCCTAAAAAATGGAACCATTTCTAACCAAACCAGTTGTATTCTGCTGTTTTTAGTGCAAGCGGATCAGCACTCACACTCGTGTTAAGAAGCTTTGCATGTTTGCCCTGAAGACCAGCACTGCTCTAAACCACTGGTCTGAGTGACCTCTCCACAGTTCCCAATATGACTCCCAGAAGCCGTGCATTCTGGGAGATCACAAAAGGATACGAGTGCATTATGTGACAACAGCCAGTAGTCTGTATCTTCAGACTACCATTAACGTGGGATAGGCTGAGAAGGCTCAGTCTTGATCTGTATTTTAGCCCTGCTAAAACATATTTTGCTCCAAGCAGATTTAGCAGGCTGGTAAATCATTTCAAGCATTCTAAGTGTGGATATAATATATGCTGCCATAGTTATAGGGATAGCACAGTACATTTCTCTAGTGTAGACAAAGTTGCTATGAGCTCTTGTATCAATATTTTCCTCAATAGATATATACAGAAAGAGGGCTTTTTGACGGCATTGAAGGTTTTAGCTATACAGTATTAATAAACTAAGTGGCACCTTTAATACTTCTACAGTGCTTTCTGTGTTCAAAGCACTGTACAGACAGTAACATATTCATATTTACAACATGCTTATAAAGCAGGGGGATCGTCTTATTAGAATTAGTTAAAATAATTCTGTCAAGGTTTTCCAAGTAAAATGGCTTTTTTCAGGGGGAAAAACATTTATCTTGTGAAAAATTTCTGATTTGGTCAAATTTTGGGGATTTCATTGTAAAACAAGAAATTTGGGTTTTAAACTTGAAATTTCCAATTCTGAGTTTTCATTGAACATTTTCAGGTTTCTGTCAAAACAAAGAAAAATTTAGATGAAACTGAGGGCATGGTCTATATGGTAATTTAGTGTGCAGCGAACTGTAGTGCAAATCTACAGCACTCTGGCCTGCTGCAGGCTAAGTGGCCATCGGGAACCAGCTACCACATGCAAAAAGCTCTGTGGTGCACTCTGATCTACTGCAGTAAGCATGCTATAAAACTTTTAGTTCACAGAAGCGGGGTCCATATCCCCACATAGTGCATAGTAGGCTGGAGTGCTGAAGAGTCACATCCCAGCTTGCCATGCACTAAATGGCCATCTAGGCAGGCCCTCCGGAAATAAAACATATTTTTTTCCAAAACTTTCATCTGCAATAAAAACAATTTCCCAACTAGCTCCAATTATTATCCCCATTTTAGAAATGAGGAAAGTAAACCAACGTGGAGTAACTGGCCGAGTCATGATTAGAACTCGGAACCACCAGGCAGCCAGTTGTGTAATCTGAAGGCATGGTAACACCATTTTGTAAATGAAGTGGCACATAGTGTACATGTTCTTTATCAGCGACAACAAAATATCTGTTACCCATGTGGTTAATGCAGACACACTATGTACAGATCTAAATGCAGTCTGAGACTCTCTTACAAAATAATTAGACTTTGTAAATTTTAATCTCATGTTAACAAGACCCCCTCCAATCTTTGCTCTCACAGTCAGGTTAGAAATTGATTTTATAATTAATAAGAATGGTAATGCCACTACCTTTATACAAAAGAGATCGCTGGATATCTCCCTCAGGAGGTATAGAAATATTGAATACCTGGGTGAAAGGTTTAACCACTGTGTTTGCAGCTGCTTTTTAAGGAAAAGTGGTTCTTCTAATGTATCAGGACTTATAATGTCTGAACAGGAAACTATTCCATGTATGTCAGTAACGTAGAATGGAACTGCACAAGGAATACTGTGCGAGCTTGAAGATCATGCCTAATTTACATGAAAACTAGAGCAGATTGCAGCTGCCCTTGTCTTTATGTAGACCATAGAGATCTGCTATGATCCACTTGGGACCACGCAGCTGGTAGTCTTTGTAGGCCACACCTCTGTACTCAAGAGAAGGGCAGACACCTATTAGAACTCCACAGAAGTAGAGTAAAAATGATTAGTTGTGGCTAACAGATCTTCTTTTTCTTGATTCTTTTTCAACTCCGAGTCCCCCCTCCCAAAAATGACATTTCTATCCTTTAACTATTCACATTCTTCAAAAATCTGGGACTCATTAATTAAGATCTCATTATTCATCATAAATGCAATAGGGAGGCAAAACTATAAAGACTTGTTTCCAGAATTCTTTATGGGTTCATAAGAGAGCTGGAAATAAGCACTGTGTAATAATTTATTTCAAGAGAGCTAATTAAGTCAGTGCATTTATTTCTCAGTTATCTAAACCTGGTTTAATCCCGCATACTCTTAAATCCATCTGACCCTCCTGACTTCATTACTGGTTTAGGGTGACCAGATGTCCCAATAAAATCGGGACTGTCCCAATATTTAGCCCTTTGTCTCGCGTCCCGATCAATGTATGATTGGGACACCATTTGTCCCGATATTCAGGTAAGAAGGCGAGCGGGAGGGAGGTGCTGACCCCATGGGTCCTCCGGGGCTGGAGCACCCACAGGGAAAAATTGCAGCCAAGCTCCCCCCTCCTCACCTCCTTCTTCCCCCCTCCTCTGAGCGTGCTGCATCCCCGCTCCTCCCCCCTCCAGCGCTTCCCACCACCTAATAGCTGTTTGGCAGTGCTTAGCACTTTCCAGGAGTGAGGGGGGAGGAGTGGGTATGCAGCACGCTCGGGAGGAGATGGAGAAGAGGCAGGGGATAGGGGAAGGGGGTAGAATGGGGGTGGAGCGAGGGCAGTGCAGGGGTGGGAAAAGGCGGGGGGGTGGACGAGCACCCACCCGGCAGAGGGGAAGTCGGCGCCGTAGGGGTGAGTGGCAGGCGGGGGAGTGAAAAGACAAGCAGCGGGCAGGCTAGCAAGCGGGCGGGGAGGTGAGTGGTGGGTGGGGGACTGAGGAGGGACGCAGCAAGCCAGCAGCAGGCCGGGGGATGAGGAAGGGCGTGGTGGAGGGGGCCGAGCAGGGAGGGGGTGGGACCTGGGGCAGAGTGGGGGCAGAGCCTGGGAGGAGCGGGGGTGGACTGTGGGCGGGGCTGATGGCACCCCAATGTGTCCTGATATTTTTGTGTGGTGATCTGGTCACCCTAAACTGATTTGAGTTAACATCAGGCGAAAAACAGAAATTGTTCCCTCCTGTTAGCAATGTGTGTGAAAGAGCATCTGGACCATATTTCTTAAATAGGGAAGATATTTATTATGTTAATTCTTGGTCCATCTTAAATCTGTCTCCAGACATGTGTAAGGTGAAGCCCTGGAGAATAGGGAGCAGGGAGGAGAGTTGATCAGGGCCATTTGAGAAGTGTAGGTGGACATGGGCTCCAGAGAGGAGGGAGCTCTCTGCCAGCACCTGCTGGTGAACAAGGGGAAATGGTCAAATGCACAAGGCCTCATTTGCATTTTAGTTATGTGACAATTTGGTTAAAATACAGTTGTTTTGAATTTTGGGGTAATAAAACACTATTATCCCTGCTGGGAAATTAAAGGACAAGAAAACTGCACCAAATGTGCTTGAGGTGAGAGGTCACCCTGACTAAAACCACAGTCTGGTACAGTTGAGACGTGGTACCTGGACAAAGAAAAGGGGGCAGAGGTAGGGAAAACGGTTTCTGTCTACGGCTGGAAGCGTTTCCCTGGTAGCAAAGATATTGTTCCGGATGCTATATGCCAATCATCTTTTGTTGGCTCAAGCTGAGCTTGAGGCTAGGTCTACACTGGGGGGGGGGGCGGGATTGATTTAAGATACGCAAATTCAGCTACGCGAATAGCGTAGCTGAATTCGACATATCCTATTCGACTTACCCCACTGTGAGAACGGCAGCAAATCGACTGCCGCGGCTCCCCCGTCGACGGTGCTTACTCCTCCTGACGAGGTGGGAATACGCGCGTCGATTCAGGGATCGATTTATCCGTCTAGATGAGACGCGATAAATCGATCCCCGGGAGATCGATTTCTACCCGCCGATCCGGGCGGGTAGTGTAGACTAGCCCTTAGTCTCAAAGGGAACTCCAGATCCGAAAACCCACCTTCATCCCCAGGCTTCGAGAGCATTCGGTTCTAGAACACAGGTGTGCTGCTTGGGCCCATCTCTAACCTCATCCAGAAGAGGAAGGGTCTGTGCACAACCATTGGTTGCTTTCCTCAGATATTGCATCAGTAGGTGATGATTATTTAAATAAAAAACACATAAAGAAGTGGTATCTATTGAGCCTTCAGCTCCTTTTTGCTGTTCTCAGCTTGGTAGCCACTCATGCACTTGTGTTTTTGGGCAAGGTGTTTCGTGGGCAGCATTTGGGGGAAGAGGTGGCATGGGAGCCACTATGGTGGCTTTACACCACTGGAGGGGGCTGGATCGATTACATTTGCCTGCTTTGCACTGAAGACTTAATGGACCTAAGCATCCGAAGAAGTGGGTTGTAGCCCACGAAAGCTTATGCTCTAATAAATTTGTTAGTCTCTAAGGTGCCACAAGTACTCCTGTTCTTTTTGCGGATACAGACTAACACGGCTGCTACTCTGGGACCTAAGCACTGTGCACTGCATGTTTGATTCCATACTCCTATCACTATGGCCTGATTTTCAGAAGAGCTCAGCTCCCATTTAGACACTTAAATAAGGGCCAGGTTTCCAAAAGCACTCAGCGCCATCAGCTCAGGTTTTGACACTAATGGCCTGGTTTTCAAAGGAATCAGCACCCGGAATCTTAAAGCTCAGCTCTATTGAAATCCCGGCCCAGTTGTTGGAAATTCTGGTCTTGGTGTACAGAAATTAGAGCTATATAACTACCTAAAATGTATACACTGGCAAGGTGAAGGCTGCATGATCTCCAGAGATGATGTATGTTAGGCAAATATAGGGCTAATTTATTTTCTTTACACACAAATACAGCTGGCACTATAAAACTCACATTTATTTCAGTCTGTCTCTAATTTTAACTGCGGATTAGCACTTTTTAATCTGATGCCGCACTGTTTCTTTTGGAAATCAAGTATCGGTTCTGGGGGATTGGTATGAAAACACTGTTTTAGGTAACCCTAACGAGATTTGCAGGAAGCCTCTGCTTCGGAAGGAAGGATGGATGAGGAAATCTTTTAGTTTATGTGTTACCGGTAGTGGGAAGAGGAGTTATTTATTGTCTAACAAATGTAACAGCACAGTGTAATTCTGAGAAAATGAGCTGCTTCTTCTCTGGTTTACATTTGAATCTGCATCTCTGTTTTCTTATGAGCTACAAGAATAATGCCACATAATCCATGCAGTGGTGTTGGTTTTTTTATGTCTCCGAGGCCAGTTTTTCAGTAGTTGGATACACACACAAAGGCTGGATTTTTCTTCAAGAATCCTGTAACTCAGTTCATGTTTTGTTGCAACATATGGTATAGCTTTTGATTAACTGTTTTTTATGTTAAATGTGTTAAGGATCTCCATTAATAAATACCGACATCCAACTGATTACGCATCTTTATTGCTCCTGCTAAGAATATATAGTCAATTAATCCCCACTGCCTTTCCAAGGGCAAGCAATCTACACAGACTTCTAATAGTAGCAACACAGTGTGTTGTTCCTTTGTTACTAAGGTAGCAATTAACAAGTTTCTAATGGAACAAAGTGCTCCCAGTGACAAACACAGCAGGATAATAGGAAGGTGTCTGCTTTTGACTTCTAAACATGGTGAGATGTTAAATGAAATACCTTGGTTGGTACCTGGTATGGGCTTTTTATTCCTGCACTTTCTGCCACAGTGCATCTAAAAAGAATATTGATACATGTTCAATTATTCCAGGATTCTAAAACATAAATTTAAACAGCAATCGTTTTAGAAGCAATACGTGGTTTTTTTTATACCAGAAAAGAGGAGGTGCAGTCTTTTTATTTTTTTTAGATCTCAGTGGTGCAGTTGTATTCTGCAAAGTCAGGTTTTGTTGACGGAGTAATTGTATTTTAAAGTGTTTCTCTCCATTTTTAATGTCTTGTTTATGCAAATTAAAATACATAGAGAGGAGGGGAAGTCAAGAAGAAGAATTGTCGTCTTCCCAAAATAATCTAAATTATTTTTTTTTAATAAAAATCTCGGTTGGGAAGTGATTGCATCTGTGCATGAGATTAATAATCATTAAGTAATTTACTTTTGTCTCTCATTAAGCAAGCTAGTTTTCATCAGAGTGATTTAAAAGTCTGTCGGGTGCCTCTTGAAATTCTGGGTGACGTTTCAAAAGTAAATTCGATGCACTTACTATGTGTTAAGAGATGCAAAACACAGTCTTTCCTAATGACAGGTTTCAGAGTAGCAGCCGTGTTAGTCTGTATCCGCAAAAAGAACAGGAGTACTTGTGGCACCTTAGAGACTAACAAATTTATTAGAGCATAAGCTTTCGTGGGCTACAACCCACTTCTTCGGATGCATATAGAGTGAAACATATATTGAGGAGATATATATACACACATACAGAGAGCATGAACAGGTGGGAGTTGTCTCACCAACTCTGAGAGGCCAATTAAGTAAGAGAAAAAAAACTTTTGAAGTGATAATCAAGATAGCTCAGTACAGACCGTTTGATAAGAAGCAAGTGTGAAAATACTTACAAGGGGAGATAGATTCAATGTTTGTAATGGCTCAGCCATTCCCAGTCCTTATTTAATCCTGAGTTGATTGTGTCTAGTTTGCATATCAATTCCAGCTCAGCAGTCTCTCGTTGGAGTCTGTTTTTGAAGTTTTTGTAAAACAGATAAACTTCAAAAACAGACTCCAACGAGAGACTGCTGAGCTGGAATTGATATGCAAACTAGACACAATCAACTCAGGATTAAATAAGGACTGGGAATGGCTGAGCCATTACAAACATTGAATCTATCTCCCCTTGTAAGTATTTTCACACTTGCTTCTTATCAAACGGTCTGTACTGAGCTATCTTGATTATCACTTCAAAAGTTTTTTTTCTCTTACTTAATTGGCCTCTCAGAGTTGGTAAGACAACTCCCACCTGTTCATGCTCTCTGTATGTGTGTATATATATCTCCTCAATATATGTTTCACTCTATATGCATCCGAAGAAGTGGGTTGTAGCCCACGAAAGCTTATGCTCTAATAAATTTGTTAGTCTCTAAGGTGCCACAAGTACTCCTGTTCTTTTTACAGTCTTTCCTGTTGCCCTTCTACATTGCCAGGATCTAAGTAGCTAGAAGGAGCACCTGGGCCTAATAAAAGGCTTAGGAAAGCTTGGTTGGGGAAGTTCCTGAAGAGAAAGGAAGCCTGGAGGAAGAGGAGGTCCCAGGGAGCCTGAACTAGGAAGAGGAGACTAGGGAGAGACCTTGAACAAACAGGGGAAAGACTGCAGCAGTGGAGAAGTCTGAGGCCTTACAGCAGAAGGAGCTGCTCCTGCAACCTAGAGACTTTTGATTTGGGATGTTTAAGTTTTAGCTGGGCTGTGAGGTAAGAGCTGTTAATACATTGTACAAGTGCTTCTTTTGGAAGGCTTTATTAAAGGAGATGTGCTACTGTTTGGCTCTCCTTGACTAGGCTGTTTAGGTGACCTCGTGGGGGGAGAAGGGGAAACTGAGGCAGGCCACAGCCGAGCCATACTTAGCCAAAAGGGGGTGCTTGAGAGGGGATGGTGCCCTTTCTACAGGGATGTACTCAGTTTACTTCTTTTCAGACTCCTCTAACCCTCCAGCACTTCCCCCCTACACCTTTATTTTTCATGTATCTTGGGGCCCTTTGCTTTTAAGATCAATTGTGTTGCCGCTTGAGCCACAACCTTGCTGTCCTTTTTGGATGCTGTACCATACGTGCGTCTCTGTTTGCAGCATCTACGCCTGCTAGCAATGGGCACATGTGCCGAAATACTCAGCAGCCGCATGATAAATTCTTTACCTGCTGCCCGAGTATGTTCCATTGATTCTCTTGGCCACTGCATGAGCCAGCAGGTTGGCACTTTCTTTATTAAAACTAGAAAGAAACCTGTGTAGCAATGGAGAAGAGCCCAAATCAAATCCCATGGATATGAACACCCAAAGATCTGAGGTTATGGATCTGAGCTTCATAGCCATTTCTATAATTAACACCATTCTCCCACTCTCCAGTCCAAATGCTCTCAGTCTTTAGAGAAGTTTGGATCCACATCTGAAGTTGGGGGCTTGGGGCCCTTTTCTTACAGATTATCAACAAGGAGATGATTTGATAGCGGCTAATGCAAATAGCCAAGGAATTAAAAAAGACTTACCACTTTCTGCTATCAATCTAATATGTGTTGGAATTTCATCACTGAGCAAGTACCTTATTGCGTGACAGAATTTAAAAAAAAAAATCTGTTTCTAACATTTTCATGCTGTCATTGTGGACAGCTTGTGGGGGAGGGAGAGCTATTCTCAATATGCAGCAGCCAAGATAGCAAACAATCTCAGTACACTTAAAGAATGGGATCTAATTCTGAGAACAGTGTGTGCAGCTCTGGTCAGCCTAGCTAAAAAAGGATCGCAAATTTAGAAGGGCTCCAGAGAAGTTCAATTAACATGCTTAGAGGCAGTTGAGAGACTTCCATACAATTAGAGACTGGAAAATACTGGCCTGTACAGTTTAAACAGATGTATCCGAGGGGGCGTGGAAGAAGTATATAAACATGAATGATAGAGGAAAGGTGTATGTATCGATATCCTATTTGCCCTTTCTCATAATACAATAATAAGGAAACAACCCATGAGATTGAGAGGCAATATATTGAAAACTGATGGGAGGAAATATTAATTATAAAATACATAATGAAGCTGTGGAACTCACGGGAACACCATATCACAGGTTAGAAGGATCTAGAAAAGGATTAGACACTTACATAGACTATAAGAACAGTGAGAATTCATTGAGAATCCACAGTTACATTAGGATGTGGAGAAGACAGAGGGAAGAAACCAACACTAATTGACAGGTCCAGAAGAATGCTCCCCTATGAGCTTGTTATTCCATAATTTCCCGCCTTCGTGCACTGTCTTCTGAAGTATCTGGCCCTGGTCCCTGTTAAAGACCGGATAGGGGACTTGATGAACCATGGTCTGGGTTGCTATGGTAATATCTATGTTGCTATTATGTCACGGTGTACTGCACCACTTCAGATGATGGTCCGTTGTAACATCATGATGTTAGAAGCCTGCCTGTGTGGTGCAATGAAGAACTGTCATCTGCAAGATCATCTCCTCAACACTTAGTATTTAGGTTGAGAGAGTCAAATAAGTTGCCACCATTAGAACGTAAACAGAAAATCCCTCCCGTTTTGGAATCCAACCCAGTCCAATGAGCCTGGCTGTGGAGCCCAATCTTTCCAAAGACCTTGCCTCTCCAAGCACTACTCTTACAGCACGTCTCCAGCCACCTTTACAAGGGGAGATGAAGTCAATCCCTGGCTCACCCGAGATCAGGTAGTGCCCTTGTCACGGTGCCAGCTCCAGTGGTCATAGGCTGGAGTCCCTAACGCAGGCATTAACATGGGGAGTGTGGATGCAAGGGAATTTGGGTATGTCAAGGCTAATTCCCCACTCTGGTCTTTGAGTGCAGAAGGTGGGGGCCCGCAAGGATTCTAAAAATTAATACTGGCCACTCCAGGCTTTTATTAAACTCCCAAAGTTACAGCTTTTCTCTGACCTTGGATGGGTAGATGCTGCCACCACCCAAGTGCAAAACCTCTTTGAGAACCCAGGAAGGAACACTTGGGAATTCCTTCCTGTGGGGTACCCTCAAGCCCTTTCACCCCCTTCACGGGGAAGAGCTGAGAAAGAAGAACAAAGGAAATCAGCTGTTGCCACCAGCTAATTAAACAACATGTGTACAAACCTCTTAGGACACACAAATCCAATCCTGTTCTTAAAAAAGGTAAATTTTATTAAAAACAAAAAGAAAGAAAATACATCTGGAAACTCAGGCTATTGCTAGATTTAAAGAAAAAAACACTTACAAGGATTAAGCACCAAGAATAACTTTCTTGAGGTCCAGTTTAAAGGTTACAAGCAAAACAAAAGCATTTGGGATTAGCACAGAGGAGTCCACAAGCCATAATGAAATAAAAGGAGATAAACCTGATTGCATCTTCCTAGACATTTCCTGATCTACTTCCATGAGTTTCTAATGAGTAGTTTCTAGGTATGATACTGATGATTTTTCATACCTGGCCCCAAGCTTCTTACAGCATAGTTCCAGCCCTGTCTGCCTTTCCCCGAGAACAACAGACAGACAGACAGAGGGGAAGTTTTTTCTCAATTTTAAAAAGTTTTAGCCTTCCCATTGGCTCTTTTGGTCAGGTGCCCACTCCCTTCCTTTTACCTATGCATAACAGTGATACCTTTTAACCCTTTACAGGTAAAGCACGTAGAGAACAGCTACTAAGAGGGATTTTATAGCTAACTGGCTGGGTGGGTGTCCATAAAAGGGAGCTACCTTCCTCCCCTTCATTTATCACAGGGTAAAACAGTCCCCGCATTCATTAACTCTGGCATTGTACCTCATTGCTGGGAGTTATACAAATCATTGCTGACTGGGTCATTCCAATAGCTTTATACACCTGCGTTTTCTAATGTGCTGCACAGTTAAATCATTTAAAACCATCTAAAACCTGCCTCCAATAGGATATACAAAACCACATTGATGCTGTTTCTGAGAGAGGAGTGAGCTATTGTCAAATTCCCTTCCCCATTCTTCAGAGCGAGTGTTACAATTCCAGATCTATTGAACTGCACTCCATTATCTCTTATTAATGGGAAACTGTCCATAAATTGCTGAGGCGTGACTTGCTTTATTTTCCCCCCAACACAGCTGCAGCCTATTTCTTCGGTGATATTCCAGCCTCTGGATGATAAAAAAGGGAAAACGGTGGGGGATTAAAACCACTCAAACCAGCACCTCCCATCCCTCCCTGAGAAGAGGCGCTTCCTTCTTAATGCTGAATCAGCCCAGCATGGGCACTGGAGAGTGGATCAGTAGAGTCAGCAGCTCGAATGAGAGTCTCAAATATATGGAGAGTGGAAAGGTGGGCAGAGGAGTCAAGCGTTTGAAGGAACAAATGCATTATTATTGCTTAGTATTTGTGAATGTAGATGGTCTGGAACAAAGCGGAGTCAGACCAGAATGTTGGTTGCATGTTGCGTGATGACTGCACGTATCACAATGGGGCTGCTGGGTGCTTCTGAAAATCTGGCCCTATGTCACTTAGAGATGAAGGCTGATGCAGTGTTTAGGGCACTCGCCTCAGACACAGGAGATCTGGGTCAAGTCCTGGCTTTCCTACAGCTTTCCACTGTGAGCTTGAGCATGTCCCTTTGGGTCAGATTTGCATAGGTATTTAGCTACCCATAGATGTGGACGGTGCCTAATGAGATTTTCAAAAATGCCTAGGCACCTACTGCCCCTTGATTTAAATGGGATTTAGCAACCTAGACACTCCTTAAAATCCCACTAGGCAGCTACCTGCTTCCTTAAGTCCCTAAATGCCTTTGAAAACCTGGCCCTTAGTCTCTCTCTGCCTCAGTTCCCTATCCATGCAATGGGGATAATAGCATTGCCCCACCTCACAAGAGTGTTGTGAGGGTAAACACGTTAAAAGACTGTGAGGTGCTCAGGTACTGTAGTGGTGAAGGCCATTTACGTACCTTAGATAGTTCTGTCCAGCTCTTCTCAAGTGCTCCAGAGCCCCCTGGAGGTCCAGAGACCACGATTTGGTAACCACATTATTCCGTTCAGCTGTTCCCATGAAATGAGGACCAGAGACAGCCTCCGGACCAGCTTGGAACAGCGCCATAGAAAAATGGCGTGTTTAGGAAGGCTTATGGGGGGCAGGAAGTATATTTAGCTGACAAAGTGGGAGGCCCGTTCCAAGCCTAGAAGGTGGCATGAAGTAAGGTTAGAGTGAAGCTGGTGCTCTGTTTGCTTTATCAACTTTCCTTTTTCCCTCTCTTTCTCCCCATAAGCAGGAAATGGTCCCAGCCATCTTTTCCCGCCCACTCCAATCAGCCCTCTAATTTCTGGAAGTGATGGGAATGTGCTAATTCATGTGATTATTATTATTATTTGGGACAATGCCATTGCAAGAGTAAACCGAGCTGACCAAAACTCGTTTCTTCTGGAAGCCAAATCCAAATGTGAACCTGGAAGCAAAAACCTAACCAAAAATTGCTTTAAACAACTGTGCCTCTTCAATTGCAGCAAGTGATGGTGCACAGATACACTTGTCCTATACATACATGTTACACAAGGAAGTGCTTTAGGATCAGCCTTAATGTTGGCTGTTTTACTACATCATAACATCATAACTCTCCAAATATACAATATCACATTCACCTTAAAAAGGGTGAATTTAGCTGAAGCAGAAAACAACATTTACTGAACATTTTGGTGAATCAAAAAGTTTTTTAAAAAATCATTTTTGGTCAAACTAAAGGTTTCCTTAGACACAAAATGAAATATTCTGTTTTGAGTCTCAGCATTTTTTAACATATTTAACATGCATTTTCAAAAAATTCAAGGAGACAGAAACAAAGTCATTTCAAATGGAAAAATTGAAACATTTAGATTTGAAAAAAGGTGTGTTTTTTTCAGTCCAAACAACTCAGTGACATTGACACACATCCGTGAAATGTTTCACTGTCACCAAATCTGCATATTTCATTGAGGGGGGTGGGTGGGAGAGTTTTGGTTGAAAAATTTTGCCCAGCTCCCTGCTTTGTAAAGTGCTTTGAGATCTAGTGATGAAAAGTGTAATATAAGCGCCTAGGATTATCTACTGAAGAATATATAGAGAAAATGGACGGGTAGAACATAAGAGTGGAGGCAGCACTTTGATGTTGCATCTCAGCCTGGAGTCTGAGCTCTGAAACCGACCCCTCTCCAAAGGTTTCAGAACCCATGCTCCGCTACAAGCCGCAACTTTTATGTTGTAATTAAGTCTGTGACCAGGTGTGAGGGGAGAATGTATGTAGTCTTTGTGCCAGGCTGACACAAAAGCCGTGTACTGGTGAAGGGCACCACTGACACTCTAAACTGGGATTTGTGTAATTTCATAGTGAAATATGATCAGAACATCACCAGTGCTGTTATCTTCAGGTTCCCATGACTACCTTTCACTATAGCGAACATTACAGTACTGTAATGGAAAGGTTAGTTACCCAATAATAAATATGTGTCTGAAGCCTTTGAGGTCTGCAATACGAAGTTCATCAGAAAAACGTGTGTGTGTGTGTGTGTGTGTGTGTGTGTGTGTGTGTGTGTGTGTGTGTGTAAAATTTATATATATAAAACCTGTGAGTGCATTCCATCTACACTACCATCAAGCTACCATCTGCAAGGTCCTAGATAATTTGTGAGCTGCAAAAATAGATCCAGTCATCCAAATTACTGTAGAGTATACTTTAGAGCAATGAAAGGATTCTTCAATCCCTTGAAGAAAATTATGGCATGGAAGAGAAGAGTGGCTTTTAGTCCTTTGATACATAATGGCTTGCAATGGAGTGTAATAGGGTTCTCGCCTCCCCCTCCCCCCCGCCAAAGGAGGTATGTATTCCCTTATGTGCTGTTATTTGGCATAAATTCAATATAAAAGACCCCTTTATTTAGCATATCATGTGTAGCTGAATATTTATTATAGTCCAAGCAGCAAAGAGTCCTGTGGCACCTTATAGACTAACAAACGTATAGGAGCATGAGCTTTCGTGGGTGAATACCCACTTCTTCGGATGCATTCACCCACGAAAGCTCATGCTCCTATACGTTTGTTAGTCTATAAGGTGCCACAGGACTCTTTGCTGCTTTTACAGATCCAGACTAACACGGCTACCCCTTTGATATTATAGTCCAGATCCTCAGTTGGTGAAAATCAGCATTGCTCCGTTGAGTGCTATGCTGATTTACCCCGCCTAAGGATCTGGTTACATATTCATTTTTCTCTATTTATTTCTTTCAATGATCCATACAAACCTCTCCTGTATTCCAAGTCAATCTGTAGACCACTGTGCAATACATTACATAAGTTATTACATATGATTCTGGAGATCAGAGTTTGGATTGAGCTCAGACTCTCAAAGACTCCTGTCACTTTGCAGTAGCGTTCTGTGACATGTGACGGAATGCTGTTTCCCCGTGCAGCAATTTTGTAGTTACTCAAGCTAGAAAGAAAAGTGGGAAATCCATCACCAGGCAGACTTTGTTATGACACAAGATAAAAATCCCTTGGGAAGTCAGATTATATTTCCTTTGAAAATAAAATAAAAATGACACTACATTTGACACCAGTAGAGTTCTTGTAGACTTCTATCAGAAACTCTACTTTAATACTTTGTCAAAGCTTCATTAGACTTTGAGATATGAGTGACAAGGAAACTCATTCTCCGAGTCATTGAAGTGGAAGTTTATTAGTAAGTTAGGATTCCATTGTTTGAGCTAGAGCAAAGCAGTGTAACTTCATTAAAATGTTTGGAGGCTGTATGGGTACTGGTCACCTTGCTGTACTTCACAAAATCATCAAGCCAAATTGCCAAACACTTCACCATATGGTGAGGTCCCATTGATGCCAAAGGGACTTAGAATTAAGCACATGTTTTGCTGAATTAGGACAATGTCCTGAAAGGTGCTGAGTACCCTCAACTCTCAATAATTTTAATTTGCGTTTAGGGTGCTCAACACATCATAGGACTGAGATCTATCTGTGCCAAGGGCCTGATCCACTGAAGTCAGTGGAAGACGCTCATTTACTGTATTGGGCACTGAATCAGGTCTCAAGAGTGTATATCCCAGAAAAAATGGACAAATAAACCGGAGTTTCCTGATATTATTATGGTGATTTTTTTCTGAGATTTTTTTGGTCAGTTTGGGGAGCCATTTCTGAGGCTGAAATAACATGAGATCAGGTCTACTCACGATACTTCCACTCTCTAGGAACAATACAGATGACATTATTTTATGGCTCCCTGAAGTATTAATGAGAAGCTTGTGGAAAAACATGAACACAGAGCGATACTAGACCCCAAACATACTCACCTAGGGTAGGACTGCAAGAAAATTTTGTGTGTGTAGATCTTTACAGAAGCCTGTCCAGTGGCCAAAAGTGAAAGAAACAAAGGAGCAGGGGAAAAGAGGGTTAAGAGAAACTGAAAGGAAGGAAAGCAGAAGGGAGGTGAAAGAGGTTGCAGGATAATCTAAGAAGAAAGGAGATGTGTGTCTACATTATAGCCACTACAGCTGTGCTGTAGTAGCACTGTAGTATAAATGTTTTCTACATTAATGGAAGGACTTTTTCCATCCACATAGATAATCCACCTCTCTGAGAGGCAGTAGCTAGGTTGACCGAAGAATCCTTCTGTTAAGCCCAGTGTAGCCACAGCTAAGTAAAGTCCACCGAATTATGGTGCTCAGGTTGTGAAATTTTTCACAGCCCTGAGCCAAGTAGCTGGGTTGACCCAAGTTTTAGGTAGGTGTGGACCAGGCCATTGGCTGGTACTAGGAGGTTAAGCGAATACTTTTATCCCCTAAAAGTTCTGCTTCTGAACATGCACTCTCTTATGGAAAAATTCACAACTGGAACCAAAATCTCTCTCAGAGTCCCTGGCTCCAATATGTTGGGAAATCTGAAAGATTAGTAAGGTAGTATTAAGATTCAATTTAAATATTTTTTCTCTCAAAACTTGTATAGTACTTTCCTAAATGAATACCCATTCAAGGGATAGAACTATTAAGCCTCATTTCCCACAAAATATTAAATCCAATAAGGTTTATGTCCTGTCATTCTGAGAACAGCAGAAAGCCTATGAAGTGTGCGGAAGAGTTTTCAATCATCTAATCATTTGTGTCCTACAAGACATAATGCATGCAATATACTCTAGTTTTTTCATAGGTAAAATACAGCTTCAGACTAGTTTAACCTGGCCATGTATCGGTGGCTCTGGTACCAGCAGGGCAGATACAAAGTGCATTTGCTCTTGTAGTGTTATCCATGATCAGTCCTTCCCAGGCATTCTCTAGTCACTCTACCAGGCATTTTACTTCCTGCTGCTTAGCCTGTTTATTTTACAAATTAAAAAAAGTGTTAATTAAAAAGCTGATTCCTATTTATGCTGGTCTGCAGGAATTGGGAAATATAAAACATTAACGCTCTCTCTATGCACAGTATATCAAAAAGACCCTGGATAGAATGCTGCCCTGTTTGATCATGCAAATGAAGAAAAGTTGCCGAGGCGTTGTTTAATGTTGTCACTCCCCTCCATCCCCACCCAGGACTCAGCCATGCCACAATGAGAATTATAGGAGCTTCTTGCCCTGAGGCGGGGCCCAGAGAATGAGATAGGAGAAATGCTATAAACTCTTTCTTTGGATAATGAAGAGTTTTTCTCCTCTGGCCAGAAATGACATTTGTGCTACACCTAATGATCTAAGGTTGGGATTTTCACAGCTATCTAATGTATCTTTTTGTCCTCCCCCGATTCCTCACCAAGTGGTGGTCTCCTATTCTCACCTCTGGGTCTCCTCTCTGGCCACACAGAGATCTTTTTCAGAGGCCATACGAGAAGGAATGTCTGGACCTGCCCCACCAAAAAGTGAGAGCGCTTCCTTCAGACGGAGCAGGAGACTCCCTATTGTTGTGGCTATTTGCTCTTCTCTCTTATCCAGGAGGTCAAGCTCACCCCACATGGAAATGGTCAGACTCATCTCCTGTGTGCTTGACCATAGATGCCTGCATTTCTGAGCTGGAATCAGCAAAGCCAAGCAGAATTTTCTTGATGCCCCTAACTTGATACCGCCATTGCATAGTGCTGCAGATGACACAGCTGTGGGCCATATAATGAGTGACAAGGTCATCTAATAGCCCTCAGAATGTCTAGCTGCATCTTCAGGGTAAGAAAGGATAAGTATTAACAGTAGGATGGATGGTCCAGTGGTTTGGGTACTAGTTTACCCTCAGGAGACCTGGGTTCAAGACCATACCCTATCATATGCTTCCTTTGTGAATATGGGCAAGTGATTGAGGGTTAGATCTTCGGTGGTATTTTGGTGCCTAGAGATGTCGATAGACATTCCAGTGAGATTTTTAAATCACCTAAGCTGATTAGGTGTCTATCTGCAATTGATTTCAAATATAGGCCCTTAGTTTCTCTGGGCTTCAGGTCCATCTTTAAAATAGTCATACAGCTCTTCCCTGTCCCAGGGGTGTGTTTTGAGGATAAGTGCATTAAAAACTGTTCACATACTGCGGTACTGGCAACGGCAGAAGTAGCATCGAAGTAGTTTTTCCGAGAAAATCTTGCCCTGGCAAACCCAAAGTGATGCTCATGTACTAGTGCAGCCATTGTAATATATTATAGTGTGTGTGTGTGTGTGTGTGTGTGTGTGTGTGTGTGTGTGTGTGTGTGTGTAGGTAGTAAGGGATTTTCAAAATATTTGTCACACTGTCAATTATGATGGGGCTTATATATTGTAACCTAAATGAATAGTGTATTCATTTAAACCTATAGCACTTCTTTTCAGCTGTCTTCACAGTAAGGAGAACAGGAGTACTTGTGGCACCTTAGAGACTAACAAACAGATGGCCATCATACCAAAAGGACTAAAGGTAAAAAATCCATTACAATCTACATATCACACAGACTATGCTGAGAGACTGTGCCACACACTCTCAAAGAAACTGCAAAACCACCTGATCAACATCCTATATAGCAAACAGGGAAAGATTAAGAATGAGCTCTCAAAACTGGATACTCTCATAAAAAAACAGCCTTCCACCCAAACTTCCTCATGGATAGACTTTACAAAAACTAGACAAGCCATTTACAACACAAACTTTGCTTCTCTACATCTTCCTTCACAGTAAGGGAATCAAACAAGTGGCAGAGGATTTTTGGATGACTTTTATTTATCCCACTCGTATGGTGGGACCCTGCCATGAGCGGTGTGCTGGTGGGTACTCATGAAACCCCTCCAAAAGATGCAGGGCCTAAGAAAATGGGCTCTGCTGCCTTCATTTTAAGTTTGTAAAGAGGAAGTAACTACATATGTTACCTTCACTACTTTTATTCCATGCGGACAGTTCTGGCGCTTGTTTCCTTGTCCTGACTTCTTGATTTGCCCTCTCAGTAAAACATAATCAGTGATTCCTAGCTTGGGCTGACTACTATATGAAGATTTTGTGTGGGTGGCAGTGCTTAATTTGTGCCAGGGCCTAGTCCCGGCACCTGTAGGCTTGGCAGTTCATAGCCCTGGCACCTCTGGGCTTGCTGCATCAGTTGTGAATGTAAAAAAATTCCTTGAGCCCTGGCATCTAATTGCTTAAACCACGGCACCTCTTTCATTACAAATTAAGCACTGGTGGGTGGTCAAATCCCCCCCTTGATGAGGTCCCATACAGTAGTTCCCACTACTGTTGATGGGAAGAGTAATACACATGCATCAAGGAGAAAATATTTTTATTTCCTTCTTTCTTTCTTTTTTTAAAGCACTGTTTTCTGATAATGTGATAAGAATATTTGCATGCTAATGTGGTGGCAGAAGCATCTCTTGCAGTAAATCCAACTAGCCGGTTTAGAAGGGTTTTTAAAAATATATTTATTATTTGTACAGCAGTAGCAGCTAGGAGCTCCAGTCATGGCCTATTGGGCTAGTGCTGTGCAAACACAGGGGGAGAAATGCTTTCCTCGTTGTTTCTGTCTGTCTCTCTCCTGCATTTTTGTATGCACATCGTTAGGGCATTCATGGACATTAGCCATCATTTGTTACTTTTTATCCTGTGAAACTCATTTGAAAAATTAAATATTAAAATGTGTGCACACCCACAGCCGTATGTAGCAAAGGGAATATGAAGCTGAGACAAAAAACGGAATCCAATTTGAATAATAAACTGAAATATTTCCCCCAACGGATTTGTTTTCTCACTAATGCATGTAAACCACATGTGCAAGTGTTCAGTCCTCGTTCAGCCTGCCAGAACCAAGTAAGGTGTGATAATTTTGTCATCTGTGCCATTTGGTTTTCTTGTGCGGTAGCTTTGCCTCTAAGCTACACACTAGATTTTCTTTAAACATGCTGGTAACTCAGGATTTCCAAACAAAGAAAAATAAAATTACCTCCCCCCCAAAAAAACCTTGGATTTAAAAATAAGTCCCATCCTCAGCTAATATAAATCAACATAACTACAGTGGCTTCTGGTGTCAGTTGATACAGCTCCACTGAAATCAATAGATCGACATCAGTTTGTGTCAGCTGAGGATCTGGCCCTGTCTGACTTATTTTTTGCTATGGAGAGATGTCTGTATTACTTTGCTTAGAAATGTCAGAGCTTGTGACAAGCACTCCCTGAAGTCAAAAACCTACTTCAGTCAAATAGTAACAGTGACCTCATTGGGACTATTCAGAGGAAAAAGATTAACAGGATTTGGTGCTGGGAAGGATCAGATGTCTCTATGTCAGCATCAGTATGCAACATGAGCAGATAATTTGATCACTGCCCCTCAGCCCAAAAAAGATACTTTTACCAACAGGGAAGAAATGATGGTGGATGGAAAGGTCCTAAGGAAGTTCTCATTACTAACCTAACATGAAACAAATTCAATTTAGGGGTTAATCATCCAAAGAACGGTTTAAGAAAGCAAATTTTGGGGGAATTAAAGAAGCTAGTGGGCCAGGTCCAGTGGGAGGATGCATTGAAACCTAAAGAGTTTTGAAGAAGGCTGGAGGATGCTGACTGGCACAGTAATTAAAGCAGAACCAATTCCAGTTCCTTTTGAAAAAGAGAAGCTGCAAGAAGGAGGAAGCTGCCATTCCACAAGGGACTACTCCACGGTTGAAAGCACAGAGCAAGCTGTAATGGATTTTGTTTTATTTGGGGTGGGGAGAATGGCGGAATAAACCAACTAGAAAGCTAGGGAAAGCCAGAAAGCACGCTGAGTTACAGTTACTAGAGAGAAGGGAATAAGAAAAGCTTTTATTTCAGGATTTAAAAGAATCTGAGCGTACTCTATGCCTACTGACAAATGAGGACTCTATAATGGAAGAGTTAACGAACTGATATTTTATATCTGTCCTTGATTTAAAAGAAAAATTAAGAAAAGGAGTACAGCCAGTTTAGCAATAATGAGGGACCAAGATAATAGAATGGGAGGATCTAAAAAAAAGGGGATAAAACATTCTTTAGAAAAACTAAATAGTAGTGAAGAATTGGTCAGAGTTCCTTCCAAGGCTCCGTTTGAGAGATGAAATTGAAAAGGTTTGTATTGTAATACTGCTAAGCCTTGCTGGTGGGCTGTGTGCCACAGACTATTTTAAAGGGATCTGCATCTTTTGGAGGGTGCAGAGTCATATTGGATCCCACACGGGGTTACTGATGGTCTTGTATCTTCATTAATTATACCAAAGAGGCGATTAAAAAGCACGTTCAATAAATTAGTCGGTGACACAAGCCAGGAGGTGTTGCCAACTCCAAAGAGGACTAACTGTGGTCGTGAGATGCTCCACCTAAAGAAATTAGGGAACGGGACAGGCACTAACAGAATGAGATTCAACCTAGGAAATGGAAATTAACACATGTTGGTGGGGAGGGTGGGAAATAAAGTAACATGGAGATAGGAATTAGCTGGAGAAAAGCTTGGAAAGCAGAAAGGCCTCCGTGTGAAAGAAGCTGATAAACTAGGTATGAATTTACAGTGTAACATGGTGCAAAATAAGACAACGTTTTATATGGAGGGGTTAAGATACTTAGGCCTCATTCTGGTTAGGGGGCTCATCATCTATCACTGAAGTCAATGGGAGTTTTCCTGACTGCGAGGAAGGGTAGTGGAATCAGGCCCAATGATTGTATATTAACGCTAGGGGCAGCACACTGTCCCCTTGCTCCCCCGACTGCGTTGTCCCACAGGAAACATGGTGCTTTTAGAAGTGATGTTTCAGCAATGGAAACAACTATCTGCTAGCCCCAAGCCATGAGTGTCACCCTAGGGCAAGCCAGTAGGTGAAACTGCAGTTAGCTGCATTGTCTGATAGGCCCGGGATGAATATTCTTCCCTCTCGCTGGAAGGACCCAGAATCTTTCACCTGGGCTTTCATTTGCAGCAGGAGATGCTTTACGAGTGGGCGGACGGGGTCTGTTTAGAGGGCCAGTTCCATTTCTAGCCCCTGGTGTGTTTCAGCACTATATGGTGCCATTCCCAGGCGCAGCCCCTGCATTGTGGGTGGGGCAGAGACACATCACCTGAGTGCAGAGCCCCAACAGGCATTGTGTGGGAAGCTCACTCAAGGTACATCTACAAAGGGATTAAAAAACCTGCTGCTGGCCGGGCGGCTGACTCGGGCTTGCAGGGTTCAGGGCTGAAAAATTTCTGTGTAGAAATTTGGGCTTAGGCTGGAGCCCAAATTCTGGGACCCTACAAAGGAGGAGGTTCCCAGAGCTAAGCTCCAGACCAAGCCCGAACGTCTACACTGCAATTGTTAGCCCCACAAGGCCAAGCCCTGCAAGTCCATGTCAGTTGACCTGGCCAGCTGTGACTGTGCCGTGGGTCTTTTATCCATGCATAGATGTACCCTCAATGACTCCAGGAACTCTGGGAATGGCTGGGTGGTGGAGATGCTGTGACCTTTTCAGGCTTGTAACGTGCCCTCCACAGTCACAGACAGCTCTATTGGCCAGGGTAGACCAGAAGCCAAGTTATAGCCCTGTTTTAACCCCTAGTGCCACTCAGGCAGCTTGCCTGGTTCTTCATGTGTACCAAGCCCAGCGCCTAAGCAGAAGGGCAAGTGATGAAGGCTTATTAAGACCCTTCTTGCCCTCCCCCATCACATGCTTCTACCAGTCCTGGACACAATTTTGCCCATAGTGGGTTGAATAGTGATGGCAGTGAAGTCTGTATGGTTGCTGGAAACATCTTACTACTAGATGCTTTCAGTGTGTGGTTAAACCTATGGAATTCTCTTATTTAATATTTGGTCTGCTTCCAAAGGCCCAATTCTTCTCTCACACCAGTGTAAATGAGGTGCAACATCATTGAAATCAATAGCGTTACCCAGGAGCAAAACGTGACTGAGAGCAGAACTAGACTCAAGTGACGTATACATATATCTGATATGACAAAAGGCCAAACCAACCCAGCGTTAGGTCACACTGTCTGTATTGTGCCTCATCGAATTTTTATCCAATGTACTGTATTGTGGTGGAGGGCCCACAGCCAAAAGCTGTAGTAATTTAAGAAATCTAAGCACTGGACTTTGGGGGGATCACATTCTGAATTGTGACACTTCTGGCCAGATTTTCAAAAGGAAAAACAGCCAAAGTTAAAATCCGAAGCTAGTTGTGCATGCTGAATAATTACAAAATTTGGCCCTCGGCTCTTCTGAACATCTAGCCCTAAAGGCATGAAACCTATCCCTGAAAAATATCCAGAACAGACTTTCTATATTTCAGCATTATTATTTTTTTGTAAAACTTTAATAAACGCCCTGATAAAACCATGCAACAAACTGTTCTCTTCAACACCCAGCCGTGTTCTGCTTCTTCTGATGTTTACTTCAGTTTCTTCTTCACCTTTTGTTCAATTCTGCAATTAACACCTATAATGAAAATGAGGGAGATGACATGCTGTTGATAAATTCTGGTGTTAATTAAAATTAATGATGAGAGAAAAATAAGCAAGAAATAAGGGGGAAATAACAGCACTTAAAAAAGCACAAAACCATTGTGGAGATTTAAGGTAGACCAAAGCAGAGAAATACCAAATTTGCCCTAGAGTTCACCACAAAGCATGGCCAAAATAACATGAGGGAGAAATTTACCCCAGTTCAGAGGGCCAGCAACCCTTAACCTCATTTAAGTGGGATTTAAGGGGTGCATGGGCCGTTCCACGGGGTGAATTTTGCCTGTTTGAGGATTACTCTCAATACACACAAAGGTTGGTATAATACTTACAGAAGGAGAAAAGGGGAGTGATGGACAGGAAAAAGGGAGTGCATCCATCTCAGGGGGGAGAACCTTTGGCATTCGAATGACCTGGACATAGGTGCCTAACTCTCTGAGGGACAGAGCTTAGGCTGTCAAAAAAAGCCCTCCTCTCCTCTGCATTTCCTACTGGCAAGATTAGCTTTTGTGGATCCCATGCACTGTCTAGGGAACCTGGGGCTGAAGATTCCATCAGGTGGCAGGAGTTAAGTATTGCAACATTGTGCTGATGTCCCCTTTGTGGATCAAGACCCTGAGGCTCAAATCCTCCAATGAACTTGGGTGCCTAACTCCCTTTGACATCTCTTTTTGAAAAGGAGACTGAGGGCAGGCCTACCCCTAAAATGCTGCATCAGTGCAGTTGCACCACTGTAGTGCTTAGGTGGAGACGCTCCTACGCCAACAGGATAGTTTCTCCCGTCAGCGTAGTTAATCCACCTCCCTGAGAGGCGGTAGCTACATTGACGGGAGAAGCTCTTCCATTGACAGTGCTGTCTACACGGGGCGGGGGTGGGGGGGTAGGTCGGTATAAATATGTTGTGGATTTTCCACACCCCTGAGCGACATAGTTATGCCGATATAGGTCTGTAGTGCAGACCTGGCCTTAGGCGTCTAAGTCACTTACACGCTCTTGACATTTTACCCACTCTGCATAAAATGACTATTCATTGCTTTTCCAAAAGCACGCTTTTATGCACTGCATAATGCCAGGGGGCATCTGTAAAAGCAACAATGCATCTGTACGCAAAAGAACACCAACCTCTCTAATATCCTTCTCTGCCTCAAACAAAGGATTTAACCAATGTGTTTTTTTAACATCTTTCAGCTTCTTAATTAACGAGTCACATGTCGGGAAGTGATTTATTGTTCACCCACTGCCAGCGATGTGGCATGCTGAAAAGGACCCTAAAGTTTGCTGGGTCTTTATGTTGGAGAAGAACTAAACTTTAATTACACAAACCTACTCAGTAATGTTTCTGCACTCAACTTTACATTCAGTGACCATACTTGGGATATTTTGGAATGCAATTAACTGTCCAGATGATAAAGAGATTATTGGTTAGCACGGCTTATTTACTATCCACCTCGTGTAGATGCTGCTTGATATGTCATGGGAAATCCATAAGGATTTTTCTTGGCCCCTAAAAAATCTCCAGTTTTCAAACTGTTTTCCTCGAATAGGATTTTCCTTGGGGAAGTCCCATAAAACAGGCGTTCTAACGCGTTGTATTGTGCAGTATGAGAAGAGGCTGATAAGAACCCCCCGAGAGGTCCCAGATCTCTGATTTTAAGCAATCTCTGCAGATTTGAACCAGTCAATCTAGTGATGAAGCCCACTGTGCTTTGCCAGAGAAGGATACAATAACTATGTAAAAGCATCCCAGGATTAGAACATCTTTATCCAGCCATGTAACTTCTTAACACTCAAGGGGATAAAGATAGCAAAGCTTGATGCAAAGCATCTGACCCAAATTAATTGCAGTGGATGGAAGCAGAGAAGCAAGAAACAAAGCCGTCGGAGGAATGAATCCCACAGTTTGATGATTTCCTTTCTCTGAGCTGATGGGTTTGTTTCTAATTTAGAACATCTTGGCTCCTTTATATTCTAGCTTGATAAGCCTCTATTTATGACAACTTTCCAGCTAGTTTTCTATCTGAATAACTAATTTCCCTCTTCCTCTGTCTCTGCATCATCTACTGAATAAAACTGTTAGGAATAAAAATCCTAGGACCAAAGTCCTGGGTCGACCACTCAGTTTTGAACTGGTCATTACTCACGCAACACTCCCCTTGACTTTACTAGTCCTTACCCAGGTGAACTCCCAGTTAAGAGCTCAGGAATTTGACCCCTAGTTAACAAGTTAGTGAGACATGTCTAATGTATATCGCCCCCATTGCCATATCTGAGCCCCTCACAATCTTCATGTATTTATTCTTGCAACACTCCCATGAGGTAGGTTAAGGCAAGTGCTATTAGCCCCATTTTACAGATGGGCAACTGAGGCATTGACAAATTATATAACTTGCCCAAGATCACACAGGACGTCTATGGCAGAGTAGAGCTGTGAACCTAGATTGTAGGCTAGTGCCCTATCCACTGGACCCTCCTTCCTCTCTGAGATAGTGGTTTAAATTACAATACAAATGTAGTGCCTGGTAAGTACAGCTGCTGGAAATGTTTTGAACCTCTGTAAAATTTGAAAATCAGACAGGAACAATTTGAACATGCGTCTTGCAGATTATTCTTCCATTTGTCACCCGTCTCTAGTGCTAGCTGAAACTTGTCAAATTCTGAATTATTGAAATATGTACAAACCCTGCCCCCCTCCCTCCAAAAAAAAGGTTGCAAAATGTTTTCCAGCCAGCCTACTGGGAACCAGTAATCCTAGGAGTATCCTTCAATATTTAGGTATCCATTCTATGAGCGTCCCCTGAGCCAAACACAGAGCTGATGTGCAAGGTGGTATGTGTTAGCCCGCCTTGCGGTTCAACTCATCTTAGGCTGACTTATGAGTGAGTTATACACTACGAGATGGGAGAACGTATGGGTTAAAATAAGGGGTGGGCTATCTTAAATGAGACTCTTACAGCATCCTGTAAGTTGCTTTTCTTGCTCCACTCCTCACTCTTGGCCCCTCGGTGCAAGTCACAGCAGTCTAGACTTCCTTTGAGTTCCTCACCCCCAGGGGATGGCTACACTACAGCTTAGGCTGATGTAACGTATGCCGCTCAGGGGCGTGAATAAGCCACCCCCCTGAGCGACGTCAGTGACACTGATCTAAGTGCCAGTGCGGACAGCGCTATGTCGGTGGGAGAGCTTCTCCCACTCACACAGCTACCGCTGCTCATCGGGGGTAGATTTATGCCAATGGAAGACCTCTCTCCTGTTGGCTTAGAGCATCTGTACTAACAGCGCTACAGCGGCACCGGTCCAACTGCGCCCCTGTACGCTCTGTAGTGTAGCCATCGCGTCAGCTGGGACTTGTCTACATTAGAAAGTCTTTTCCCCCCCAGTATAACCTAAGGTGTGAATTTAAGCAGATAGGCCTAAACCTATGTCCTTCTGTGTAGACATTTTTGTTCTGGTAGAAGAGGGGCTTTTTTCAGTTTAACTTATTTTGCTTGGGAAGGGTTTAAGTTAACCCAAAGAAATGGCTCATATTGGAACAAGAGTGTCCAGACTCTGGGGAGGAGTTCGTACCAGAGTAACTGGTAGAACGTTCCCCCATTGACAAAGTGGGCTTATTGAAATGTGGAGTGTGTGTGTGTGTGTGTGTGTGTGTGTGTGTGTGTGTGTGAGTGTGTGTGAGAGAGATTCTTTGCTTTGTTCTCTAAACTTTATTTACTTCTGTTCAGAAACAAGAGGGAGGGAGCATGGGTGACACACTAGAAAGCAGCCATAAAGGCACTAATACATGGCAACCAGAAGGAGAATGCTGGAAATGGGTGACAGTTATGGTAATAGATTACTAATGTATCAGGAGGTTGTGGGCGGGATTTTCAAACACACACAGTATTGCAATCTATGAACCTTACTATTGATTTCACATGCTGACTGCTGTTGACAATCTTGCCCTGTCTCTGTAATAACTGAACCGAATCAGTTGTGTTGGTCTGGTCCTTCGGTGGTTTCTGAAGAATCATTTTATTCACATGCTAAGGAAGGACTTTGCATTGAAACCAGTAGGGCCCACTCTGGTATTGTCGCTGAACTTTCCCCAAAGAACGCGCTCTATACCTGTTTAAAAAATGCTTTTGTAACCGGAGGCTCTTTCATTTTCTGCTCTGCAGCTAGGAGGTCTCTCTCTGCTATCAAGAGATGAGCAATAAGCTTAGATTATTTTTCAGAGATAAGTCTCTGTCTAAGGGCAGGTCTACACTTAAAATGCTGCACTGCTGTAGGGCTTCAGTGAAGACACTACCTATGCTGATGAGAAGACTTGTTCTGTCAGCAGAAGCGCTCCGCCTCGCTGAGAGGCAGTAGCTAGGTCAATGGGAGATTCTCCCATTGACTTAGCATGGTCTACACCGGGGGCTAGGCTGGTTTAACTGGGTCACTTAGGGGCGTGGATTTTTCACACCTCATAGCAATGTAGTTACACCAACCTCATTTCCCTAGTGTAGTCTGGCCTAAGGGTATGTCTACACTGCGATTATAAACCGAGTCTCAGAGCCTGCATCGGCTTTGGGCTGAGAATAGCTGTGTAGACGTTCTGGTTCAGGCTGGAGATGGAGCTCTGATACCCTCCCCTCTGTGGGCTCTCAAAGCCCAGGCTCCAGCCCAAGCCTGAACATCTACACTGAAATTTTATAGCCCAGCCGACCTAGGTCAGCCAGGGCTCTTTTATTGCAATGTAGATATACCTTAAGATCCTTCGCTTGCCGTGTGCTCTACACAAACAGATCCCAGCTGGCTAGTGGTTGTTCTTATTTATCCCAATGCAAATCCAGAGAAACAGCCCCTCTTTCTAGACAGCAGAAGCATCTATCATTTTCAAAGAAGGGGAAAGATTTGGGGGGGGGGGGAGAGGGAGGGACTGGCAATGTGCCACAGTAGCTAAATACTTAATATGCATGTTGCCCATGTACCTATTTAATAACATTAATGAACTCAACAGGCAAAAGAAGGCTTTCTGCTTTACCAGGAACAGAACTGAAAGAGGCTGTGACTTGCTTTGAGCAGAATTGGGAGCCAAAGGCGAAATGCTAATTTCACTGAGATGTTTGGGGACATGAATAAGTGCCAGGGCAACACCTGTGTGCATGATTAAGGATGGTCTGGAGCATGTATGGGAAGAGCACATAAAAATAACAGAATTTGGAAACACTTATACCAGAGATACAATAAATGTCATGGCCCAAATAGACTGAGTAAAAAATGGTTATTGCTCTCAGGCTGGTCTTCATAAAATAATAAATCCTTCTATCTAATCCATCAATCAAGTGAGTTCAAACTCATGTTAACCCAGATGCTAATAAACTACCTTCCAGATAGAACCGAATTTGTGATTTCTGGGACTGGACAGAAGTCCTTCCCGTAAAGTTGCTGGTAGTTGCCAAGAAGCTAATAACATTGTATATTGCTGTAGAAAAGATAAGATAGGATCAGATAGGGTCTCTGCGCTGCATGGATTGGGCAGAACGATCCTCTCTCTTTTGGTCCCCATATGGGGCTAGCCACAACTGAAGCCCTCCCTCTGATCGGATTTCAAGGTCTGCTCCAGGCTACCCATGCAGACTTCTCTAGGAGGGAAAGGGAGGGCCAGGAAGGAAGCCGGCCATGATCCCAATCCTCCATGCCAGCCAGTATTATGACAGAACTGGGAAACAGAGTCTAAAGGATGGCAGCAGAGGTAGGCTTATTAGATAGACTTCTAAATATAATGACCAAAAAATAGCCTCACTGAAACTTGCCATCCAGCCCTGTCATTGTGTTAAAGCCGGACAGCTGAAAGTCAGCAGTTTCAGCACTACTTTAGGTAGCAGTTCAGTTCACCTTAAAGGTGGGGTGGGAAATCTTGTTTTCTGAATGAAGCTGACCGTGGAGATAAGTGAAGCCAGGTGGTAGGTATTATAGGGTATAACATACCAGCATTGATCAAGGGGAGCAGTAAAGATGCACAAACTTTCCATCAGCATTGCTTTATTCATGGGCCATATCTTGAGTGACTTACTCAGGACTGAGTTAGTCGTTACTCAAGCAAAAATCCCATTGACTTCAAGGGACATGTTGCTTGTGTGAAGACTGAAGAATCTGGATTGCTGTATGGAACAAGTTAAGATTTGTTTTAAGAGTGTTCTAAAAAGTTCACAACGTGAGGTGATTTAGAAGGAAAAATCCTTTACACGACCTCAGCCCTTGGAAAGCACTTATAGACAAAATTGATATTGGCTTGGGGTACTGTGAGTTAGCCAAATGTAACGTTACATCACATTTCATCATGTCGTGCCATAAGAAAATCAATATGTTGTTCAGATCAATTAAAATGAAGCAAAATTTACAACACTGGATATCCACTAAAGCATGAACCAGTTGTGCAGCTTACATTTTTTGGTTTTAAAAATCTATGACAAATTGTCCTTTATTTTCCGGTAATTGCAGTATTCTAACTGTCTGGAATACCAGTTATACAGTGCATATAGAAAGACTACATGATAACTTAGGACATTGGTTAACAGTCAACTTTGTAGGAGGGGCAAGAAAAAACCCATTAATAAGATTTTAGGTCTGCCAAAAGAAGACATAACAGCAAAGATCCAAGCGGTGTATACTATTTTAGTTATATAGAACATAACCTGCTTGTTTGCATCTTTTATTATAGGCAGAGCTGGTAGCAGTATCTATAGTTAAGATTGCATAACACTTTCCATCATCCATTTTCATTGGCTTATAACTCTGTCAAACTTTCACTGTTCAGACTAAAATTTTCCTTGCCAAGTGTTTGCATTCAGGTTTGTTTTTTTAAGGTTCAGCAGAAATGGTCTCGCAGTTTCTAAGAATGAAATTAAAGAACCATACATTGTTTTGCCCATGTGAAAATTTTTGCAGCCATTTCCCTAAGAAACTAGTACCTCCATGGCTTGGACCACACACTTGGCTTTTTTTAAAACTTAAGAAATTGCATTTTTGAAAGACATTACAATAACATCGAGGTTGCATGCTCAACTGCTTAAAAACTTAGGAACTGCCAGAATTAAGGTTTCTAAGCACATGCAGCTGCTCAGCAGCTCCCCCTCTGACCATCTGCTACATACGAGTGAGGTCTAGAGTATAGTTCTGTCTACTCCATTGCTTGCTTGCTTCCCTCCTGGGCTGTGGGAGTACTGGAGAGCGGGAAAGGCGCTCTGCTCCTTCTACCTAAGACTAGGAAAATGGCTAAAGTGAGAGGTCTCAACGCAAGGAGAGTCATGGCCACCTTCCCTGGCATTGTGGCTAGATGCACAAGGGCAGCGGGATCTGGAAACCTTTTGGGATCACCAGCTGGGAAAGGTTGAGAGCCCCTGAGTTAAGGTATTGATTGTGGCCTCTTGATTTTCAAAAGAGCTCAGGGGCTGCTTTTAAATTGCTCAATGCCCTCTTCCCAAAGGATTCCATAATGCTTTGCTACCTATACATGCAGGAATGCATCATACCACAGAAGTGCAACCACCTCTAGGGTGTGTCACAGCAGCTGTGAGCTCCCTCTGCCCTTCCTCATCTTTCCTCCTGTCCAGTGTATGGGGCCAGCCTTTTCCTTCGAAAGCAGGGACAGTCCAGCTGCTGTCTGCAGAGACCTAAGGATGCCCTATGGCAAAGAGTGTGTCTCCATCCCTAGGGCCAGACATGTCCCACCCCTCCACCACATACACAGCCATAGATGCTACAATAAGTGATAAGACTAGGCTTTTTTCTAGTCACAATCCCTCAAATCTTAGCAGTCTGGGGGGGGGGGAAGAGATAATTTCACTGGAAAGTTTTAACTTATGAAGAGAAGAGAATTATTTCCAATCCCAAAAGAAATCAGAAAGTTTGGGGATGCTGCCTCTATTTAAAAATGTATCCCATCTGGGAATACAAAGCTAACGCTAAAGCCAAAGCCAAGTGAGGTTATTTGGCTTGGAGACTGCTTTTTACTATAGCTTGAGAAGCTGGAATAAAAACGTAGAGAAAAACAGAGCACTTCATTCAAATGCAGCTTGAAATAAATATAACTGATTTCCAGGTCAGCTGGGGTTCGATCTGCAAAAAGGAGGCTTCCCATAAACTCTACCAATTGCCTAGAGGAAATCAATATGCAATCAATTGAGAGCACAGCACAACACACAATCCTTGCAGAACGTAGATACTGAATGGCAGTGATACAGATAAAAAAAGAATCCTAGGTTAAACTGCTGCAGACAAGCATAGGCACTTTTGAACGTGCCTAACTGCAGATGGAGAGGAAGGCCGGTTTTCTTAAAGCGCTGGCTCGGGGCTCTAAAGAGTTGACTCTGCCTCATTTGTGACCTTGAACGAGTTGCTGAGGCTCTCATCCTACAAAGACTTGTGCACATACGTGGTGAGTAGCCATATTGACATCAATAAGACAACTCATAGTACATCAAGTTAAGTACATGCAAGTCTCTGCAGGACTAAACCTCTAGTATCTTTGATCCTCCATTCCCACTCTATAAAAATGGAGATAATATTTCCTTATCTTCCAGGGGTCTTGTGAGGATAGATTCATTAGTGACTGCGAGGCATCCAGACACTAGAGTGATGTGGCTCCAGAGATGGCTCTAGAAGATACAGCAACTTTTGAGAGTCTTACACCAGCATTGTTGATCTACCTCACTGGACCAGCACTGGGTGAATGTAACATTAAGAGGTGGTCAGGAATTTTTCCAACAATGTTTTTCTTTGAAAAATGCCAATTCATTGAAACCAAAACTTTTTGCAGGACAGGGTCAGTTTCAATAAACTTCTCAACTTGAACTTTTTCAGAAAAGTTTTGAAACATTGACAGTTCCATTTCAACACTTTGAAAATGTGAAATACCGGTTTCCCCCAGTTCAAAATAGCTTACGTTTCTTAGCAAAAACCCAATCAGAGGATACTTCTGTTTAAAAATAAAAACTGAAATGAAATGTTTCAAAATCTTCAATGGTTCATTTTGATCAACTCAAAGTGAAAATCTATTTAGATTTTTGGTTTGCAAACAAGAGATTCTGACTTGTCCCAATGTGGGAGGGGGTGGGTGGGAAATCTTTCAAATTTTGATTTTTTCATTGGACAGGAAAAGCATTTCCCACCCAGCTCTAATAACATTGCAGTAAGCTTATTTGGGATTGAGGAATAACAACAGAGAAACTGGTTAGAAAGTAGTTTCTAAGCATGAGACCATAATGTCTGTGGTAAAACAGGAAAAAATAAAACAAAATCCAATTTAAACTGCTGCAAACCACCACAAATGCTTGTAAAAACAAACTAGCGCCCCCCCCCCCCCCCCGAGTTAGTTTTGGGGCATTTTAGAGGTTGTGGAGTGGGTCCCATTGGTGGGAAGTTCTAGCTGGATGGGACTCTGAGGCCAGCTCCCAACAGGAAAGCAGGATTTGGAAGACATCTCTTAATTAAAATACTAAATTTTCTAAAGCACCACTTGGCAGTGAAGCACCTGACTGAGGAAAAGACATTTTCCGAGTCCTACAACCTGAAGGGTCATTCAAAAACTGGGCAGTGTGGAGGCATCCGTGTATGTCTCTTCTGGGCAACTTGTTAGAAATGAACACTCACTTGCTGCAGCCAGTCGATCAGGAGGGTTCTGGGCTTGTGTGTGACTGCCTCTTCCAACTGGCTTAGCCAGATGGGGAAGCAGAAATTTGTCTCTCTTAATAAATACAAAAAAACATTGTAAAATATTCTATTTGGTATGTATTGGTTGGCTGAGATTTTCCTACCTATCCTAACTATTAGAGATTATTTTTCAAAAGCAGTAAGAGGTAACCTGGATTTTGCAGCCCGTGTTCCCTCTCCTGTAGATTAATTCTGTATGCAGAGACGTGTGTGATATGTGGACATAAAGCAGCTGCATATGCCCACGCAGTCATGGCATTTAGTGCACTCCACAACCAAATTCTGCCCTCGGCTCCTGAATTACTGAGAACAAGCTACACCTCTACCCCGATATATCACGAATTTGGATATAACGTGGTAAAGCAGTGCTCCGGAGGGGCGGGGCTGCGCACTCTGGCGGATCAAAGCAAGTTCGATATAATGCGGTTTCACCTATAACGTGGTAAGATTTTTTGGCTCCTGAGGACAGCGTTATATCGAGGTAGAGGTGTAGTTGTGGGGTTCTTTTTGCTTGGTTGACTTTTTACACACTTGTCCATCATTTGCAGTAATTCAACAGTTTTCATAAGCAAATTTAGCCTATAATTCGGCTGCTCTCTGTTGGGGCGCTGCAAATGGAGGCACCTTGGGGGCACAGGGCAGAAAGAGGAGCAATTTCAGTGAAGAGAGTTGCATGACTCTGGATCCACTCTGACTGCCAACTGCTGCTGTGGGTAAAGCATTTAGCAGCTCCTTGAAATTCACTCTCCATCCCTGCTCCAGCTCTTGAGTACAAGGCTACTCATTGCTGGCCCAAGCTCTGACTCTGCTATCAGCTCATCCACTAGAGCAGGTGTGTCCTGGCCCCACAGGATGATCCATTGACAGCCTCCATTCTCTGTGCAGCAAGGAACCTTCTGAGGGGGGTGAGGGACCAACCAGGGGAAGGGAGCAAAAAGGTGAGAGAGGGAGCAAACTAGAGGGGGAACATGGAGATGGGGAAGGGATAAATGTGAGAGAGAATGGGCAGAGAAAAGTAGAAATGGCAGCTCTTTTGGGAGTTTAGCATAAAGAGATATGGGGTGTGGGAATGCTGGGGGTGCCCTTCCACCACGCTGTTGCGAACATGCCTCAACTAGGGTCCCCTTCTTGTGGTCACTGGGGAAGGGGACATGAAGTAAGACACCTGGTTCTTATGCAACCCTTTTCATTTGTAAATCTCAGTGTTTTACAAAGGAGGTCAGTATCACTGCCCCCATTTTGCAGATGGGGAAACTGGGTGAGTCACGGCCCCTCTGTGCCTCAAAGTCACTCAGCCAGCCAGTTGCAGAGCTGGGACTAGCACCATGTCTACTGAGTTCCAGGCCAATGCTCTGTAGCTAGGCCATGTCTACTGAGTTCCAGGCCAATGCTCTGTTGCTAGGCCATGTCGATTGAGTTCCAGGCCAATGCTCTGTTGCTAGGCCACACTGATGGTCAAGTGTATGAGACTGACTCAGCCATACATTTGACTCTAATTAGACTCTGTGGTGCCCCCCCCCCCAAAAAGTGCCAGCCTAGCCATACTGAAGCCTCACTGAAGAAGAGCCAGAGTGGCATTGCCACAGAAGCAGATGGCAGATGCAGTGACATGTCTGACACAACCAGTTTATTTAGAGCTTGGAATGGGAAGAGTTTTTTGAGGAACTGGGTATCAGACAGAAAGGGGGTGGGAGGGAAGGAAATGCCCGTTTGTATGTTGTCCTAGGTATGGTGTTCAGCTCAGAAATTCAGCCACGCTTTATCATTCACTTAGCGGAACTTACGGCTAGAAAAACACAGAACCCAAAGCATGGATACGTTTTGTCCTGTGGGGATGTCTTGTTGGCATTATTGAGTTTACAATCCCACGGGGAAAAATCCAGTCACTTTCATTTTTGGACTCATAGGCTTGGTTCTAGTTTCAAAATGTCCTGCCAAGGGGTCTGACCTGCCATGACACAAAGTGAAGGAGTGTGAACTAGTCCAGAAATAGGCATTGGCCCAGATCTCAGCTTTCATGAGTATCTCTATTGAACACAACCCTGCTTGAAGGTTCAGCTCAGTCTGGATAAAATAATACCTCCTTTCATCTGAGGAGGTCAAAGCACTAAACATGATCTAATCAACCCCCACAATGCACTTGTTAGGTAAGGGATACCAGTACATGAGAGGTCCATTTTGCCTTCTGATGAAATGTAGTCACCTCTGGAGCAGAACATGACAGCTTTTTTTATAGCATACAGCAATACTATGCTACACTTAAGATAGAAAGGGAAGAAAATGACCATGCTGGAATTCACAGCCACCACTTCCTGCAGTAACTAGGTGTTACAGCAGGTCTCCCATCCACATACTGACCCAGCCCAGCCATGCATAGGTTGATTAGCTGCAACCATTAGGAAAGTGATAATGCTTCATTAAGTTCCCCTGGTCTCTCAGAACTGTACCTAACCAAGCCAAGAAAATCCCATATCTCAGCAGCAGCTTTGGCTGTTGGCAGCTAACCCCCAAAGCTCTAATTCCCCTTCCCAAAGATAACTTCCCTTTCCCAGTCCCTTCAGCAGATTGTTTTACCAGATTCTCCTCACTGCCATTTATCACAGCTACCCTCTGTGTTCCTGCTTCTCTCCAGTGTTGTGTTTAGTCTGTGCTCAGGCATCCTTAACTCCGCCTTCTCTCATTCTTGTGGGGTTTTGTTCTATTTCCTTTGGCCGGGGGCTGACTGCTCAGGAGATGATACTTCTTTCTACAACTGCAGATCGCTGGCTTTTTGCTCCCTTCTCCACCTGCCCACCACCTCTGCCTTTTAGGGTACCAAGTGTCATTTATACAATTATAGGCAGAAGAATGTGTGTCTGTCTCTGCTGGTGATTCCCTGTGTTCCACACACACGCCTATCTACTCTCTCTCCTAAGCAATATACATCCTCAGCTATGGCTCAGCCAGACTATTGGAGACTTAGCAATTGCCCCTACAAAACCCAATCCCCTGGCCTCCCTCTGAGTTAGGTAAGACTTGTATTCATTTGGATGGAATAGATGGGTCCAAAGGTGTTAACGTGGGCCTGTCACTGTACAACATTAAACAGTGTTAAACAAGGTTCGGGGGACGGTAAACAGAGATCTCAGTCTGCTTACTACCATGGCAAACACATCATTGAACATCTTTTAAACCTTTTATTAGTGATACAGAAAAGAAGGTAAACCAGTTAAAGCATCTGAAATGTAAGGTATTAAGTAAGGATTTTATTTTAACGCCATCCCTTGCTCCCTTCCACTTTAGCTGGAGAGAGTCTTTAGAAGGAAACTCCCTCTTGTTGATAGTCTCTTACATGGTACACCTCTACCCCAATATAACGCGACCTGATATAATACGAATTTGGATATAACGCGGTAAAAGCAATGCTCTGGGGGAAGGGGGCAGGACTGCGCACTCCGGCGGATCAAAGCAAGTTTGATATAACACGGTTTCACCGATAACGCGGTAAGATTTTTTGGCTCCCGAAGACAGCGTTATATCGAGGTAGAGGTGTAATAACTGTCCTTCTGGTGAAAGGAGAATGTAGCGGAGTTGGGCTGGCACTGTTGCTGAAATCCAGCCCTGTTTCCTAGAGGGGAAAACAAGACAAACACCCACACAGGGAGAGAGAAGAGAACAGTGGCAACAGAAACTGCAGCCTCGGTCTCTGCTGTTGACTCTCACTTGAAACCTCACTGCTGGAAAAACACAGGCAAAGTACACAGTCTTATCAGCCACTCTGAGCCCTGGCAAACCAGGCTGTTTAGGGCCTTGCATTTAGCTGCCTTGCTGGTCACTGGCTTACAGCCATAGGCACCAACTCCATGGGTGCTCTGGGGCTGGAGCACCCACGGGGAAAAATTAGTCCCCGCTCCTCGGCCTATCTCCCAGCGTTTCCCGCCCGGCCACCGCCAAACAGCTGTTTGCATGCTCCGGGAGGGGAGGGGGGGAGGAGCGGGAACGTGGCACACTGAGGGGAAGAGGTGGGGCCGGGGCGGGAATTTGGAGAAGGGGTTGGAATAGGGACAGGGAAGAGGTGGGGCGGGGTGGGGCCTCATGGAAACGGTGGAGTGGGGGCAGGGCCAAGGCAGAAGGGGGGTTCGAGCACCCACGGAAAAGCGGGAAAGTCGGCACCTATGCTTACAGCAGTGTCGCCACACAAAAAAATGTTTTGCCAGACTCTGACTAGACAAGGAAAAAGGAGAGAGGGAAAGAGAAGACATACAGTAGAAAAGGAAAAGGGGGAGTGGAGGGAGAGAGAGACACCGTCACACATCCAAGGTGCTGTTCAGGATTTAGCAGGAGCTATGGAGGTGGTGATGTCATTTGGTTCCCTCTATCTGGCTCAGTCTGGTCAGGGCACCTCTCAGAATTAGGATGAAGGTCAGGGGTCTTCAGAGACAGGGATGTATAGCAGGTCTGAGGAAGCTCGCTTGTTCCAGTCCGCCAGCGTTGCAGTAACCAGCTTTCCCACCCCAATCTTTTCTTTGGACCACTAGAGGGAGTGATGGACGCAGTAGACCACCCCCTCATTATTGTGTCCACCAGTTAGGCCTAATTTCTTACACACTGATTTTGGTCCATCAATTTCTGGTTCCACACTTTTCTTGTTTACCAGCCATGATCTCATTCATTGTTTTAGGTTATCGTGTCACTTTATGAACCCTCATTCACTTTTTACCATGGAGCTCACAAATAGGAAAATGTATAGCCCTGATTCTCACAACAGGTACCCATTAGGCTTCCTTGAGACATTACAGTTTGCTTCTCAACTGGTAGCATAATCAAAATATTGTCTATTCTGCGCGTCTCCACTGATGGATAAAGCAAATCAAATTCTGTTCAGTCCTACCAATGTATATACAAAGTTACTTCCACTGACCCCTCATCTTTTTAAATACACACTCCTCTTTGCACCAGGAAAGATAATAAAGGGAGTAAAGATTCTGGCCTAAATTATCCCTTTCCACAGGAAAGGAAAAGTTGAGACAAAATAGCCATAGCTTGGAAACTGGAAATCTCACCACATCCCTTATTGGAGGCAGAGTCTTTGGCACTCAAAGCACCTGGATATCATGGGATCCCTGTGAAATCCCATGGGCCTCAGAAAAGCTGACTGGGCCTTCCCTGCTGTTCCTCACCCCCTTCCTTCTGATAGTATGTCTCCTTCTGCAGAGCTGTGCTGCCATCAGCTCCACCAGACATGCCTGTGCCAGCAGAAGTTGATGCAGAGTCTGTCAGCCACCATGCCCACTGGAGACTTAGTAAAGGATGATGCCTGTAACAGGGTGCTGGCCAGGAGAGCATGGCCAGGTCCCTTTTAGCCACTCTCCAATTAAGGGGATTAGTTGGGGCTGGCAGGGGAGACCAAGCCCTGATTACTTGAGCATCAGCACCTGCGGGCCTAATCAGCCAGCTGGCCATATAAAGCTTGCACGGGGGGGAGACACAGGAAGGGGAGGAGCATATGGCTCTAGGTCCCTGCTGGTAGGGAAAGCTAGCAGTCCCCCAGGGTGTTGGCCTGAAGAAAGTGTAAATAGCTGGTGGTAGGAACTAGCACAAAGGAATAAAAGAGCACTGGTGCATACACTTGAGGTGGTCTCCGACTAGTTTTGTGGAGGTGCCAGGAGGACACCGTTACAATGCCACATAAAGCAACTGTTCCCCAGCTTCCCCCTACTGCTTTGGTTAGCCATTCCCTCCGTTCTCCCAACCCGATGGAGCCCAGAAATGTGGTGAGGTATCTTTGGGAAGACATGGAAGCATGTTGCCTGTTTGGCAGTGTTCTCCTTACCAGCCAGATATCACTGGTATATGTGCAAGTTACATGTCTTCTGCACAACACAGCAGAGGGATGTGGCTCAGGGTATGTCTACATTGTGGGGACTATGCTGGAATAACTTTGGCACCATAGCTCTGCTGGCATAACCCCATAGTGAAGACGCAATCAAGACTGACCATTTTTCCATTGGTGTAGGAACATCCCTTCCCCGAGTGATGGTAGCTAGATTGACAAAAGAATGCTTCCATCATCCTAGCTGTATCTATGCTGAGGGTTAGGTTGGCATAACTGCAGCGCCCAGGGTTGTGGATTTTTCACACCCCTGACTGATGTAGCAATGTTGACCTAAATTAAATGTAAACCGGGCCTCAGTATGCGTTCCCAATTCCCCCTTTTTTGTTTAGATGTAACGACACAGGCTTGACAGCCCTGGGAAGTAAAAATCTTTTCCCACATAACCAATTTGCTGGTATACCCTGCCCCCCCAATGTGTTTTAGCAGAGTTGGAGAACTGACCCATAAGAATGATTGAATAGTCCGCATTCATTTTTTTTTATACCCAGCTGCTCTGACTGTCAACAGGATATCATTTAGCACCAGCTTTGTATGATGTGGAGAATAGATGTGTTTTGGAAGGCCCAGCTATCTCAAAGACTACTATTCCAATTATGTTTCTTTTGAAGCAATTTTTGCTTCAGAGTGGAGAGTATTGAATTCATATTTGCCCTTTTTAGTTGACTGAGTTTGTCGAAGTTCCAGATGGCTAACTAAACTAGTTTCTCTTACCGGTTTCTTAGCCACCCTGTTTGTCACTGCACTGCAGAATTTTTATGAACACAAGCCAACTACAAATCACCCTCTTGATTGTCACTCAAGTGGAATATGCAAAAGTTACATGATGTGAGCTATTACAAGAACCACCTTGATATTATGTCCTTGTATTCTACATGTTACTAATGGTATTGCAGTTGATAAACAGCAGGAAAAATGAGTGACTATTACATGAATGGCAGAAGATTGCTATGAACTGAAAGCTTCATTGATGGCCAACCAGAATCATGTGGCTAAAGGGCTTGTCAATGAATAAAAATATACCATGTAAGAGTGGAAATAAGATGCAAGAAATGGAAAAAAAATATATAGAGCCAGATTCTCACCTGGAGTAAATAAGAGTAGTTCCATGTAAGTCAATAGAACTACACTGATTTACACCAACTGAGGATCTGGCCCCTGGACGCCACTAAATGCTCTCCTTGAAAGAGGGACCAACTTTCAACAGGCCTAAAACAGCACTTCTAAAGATATTAGGTAACACGAGAAACTATAATTCTTTAATATCTCTCAGCAAATTAACTGTTACTGCTCCCTTATAATGACCAAACAAACTGCTTTAAAAGAAACCTGGACTATATGGAAAAAACTCATAACCTAGAACAGACATGATCTACATCCTTAACTTGACATACTAAAATAAATGGTATGGGGGAGTAGGTCCTGATCCTACAAAGATTTACGCACATAAGTAACTTTACATATCTGAGTTGTCAGTCACATTCAGCTGGTTGCTCAAGTGTTTCCAGGATTGGGACTTTATTTTGCAAGGTTTGTTAGATAGGGAACATCCAGGATTGAAGAGTAACAGGTACAGAGCCCACTCTCTCATCTATTAAAACCAAGGGCAAAAGTTCCATTGACTTGAGTGAATTAGAGAACTGATCCTGCTCCCAATGAATATTTATCTGTTAAATATTTATCTGTGCATAAGAACATGTGTGTATTGTCACTTCCTATTTTAGGAACCTCCATGTGGAATATCTTTTATTTATATTTTAAAAATTTAGACATCTTATGGGGGAGATCTTGCCCTAATTATATTTATTTTAAATTGCAAATGTCTTGCTACTTAGATGGTGCAAAGCATCTCATAAAACAGATTTATTCAAAGGGAAAGAGTATACATAGTAAATGAAATGAAATACATGTAAGGAGAGACTTAGAGCACAGGGGATTAAGGTATGAAGTGAGTATGACATGGGAAAGTCTGGAATGCCTGCAGGAAGGGATGATGGAAGGATTTAACAGCTATAATCCAGTTAAAACATTTTCGTTTGATAGAAGTTATGGCAGTGTGACCAAAATGCTGTATTTACTATTCAGAGCCTGGCACACTTATATGCTGCATTAAGTTATTGAGGATGGTATATTCCTTTAAAGGAAAAGGTAATTTGACCATTAGCCTTCTTACCTGCCACAGAAAGCTGGCTTGGGTAGCAAGTTTGAAAGGTTGTTTAAAGTTACGGTTTATAAATGAGATGAACAGGACTCTGAAACTTATTTAGAAGTTGAAGCTAGACCAATTCAGACAGGAAATAAGGTGTAAATTTTTAACAGTGATAGTAATTAACCATTGGAACAATTTACCAAAGGTCATGGTGGATTCTCTATCACTGACAATTCTTAAATCAAGACTGGATATTTTTCTAAATGATCTGCTCTAGGAATTCTTTTGGGAATATTCTATGGCCTGTGTTATACAGGAGGTCAGACTAGATGATCACAGTGGTCGCTTGGAATCTATCAAAAGGAATGAAGAGGAAGCAAAATTCACTCTATAATTATGCGGGCAATGAAATACGTATTTTAGTACTTAACAGAAGTAATTTTACTGTGCTTGCCATGTCACACACACAGAGTTACAGGGAAGGAAGATTAATGCCTTGCAACCAAGTATCCTCAGTCTAGGGTGCTTATCCAGCATGAAACTCTATTATTATTAATATCTCAGCGGTACGTTCTCAAAGATAAGTAAAAACTATTTGTGAATAAATCTGGGGAGTTTTGGAGAACTGTAAACCAGCTGATCTGAATGACCAGCTCCTGTCCTCTATGGAACAAACATTATTTAAATTCAGATCTCACAGTAAATTACAATTGTCTGAGTCTGTAGGCCACATCCATAGATGTACACTTTTTTTTTTTTTTTTTTTTTTAAACAGAAGCCATTAAGCTCAGTGGGATGGTGGTTTTTTGTTTGTTTGTCTGGGGTTTTTTTTTTTTAAACTTTGGCGAGTCACAGGAAAAGAGGAACTGCTTGTCACTGTATTCTAGAAAATTAAGGCCTGATTCTGCTAAAAATACTGGAATAATCAGATTTCTGAGAGGAGCCAGATTGTGGAAGCTCATCTTTCTTTCAGTGCTTCAACAGCTTTGTGTGGGTGCCTGCAGTGTGGAAAGGGTTGTATATGTGTATTTATTCATTTATTTTTTGGCAGAATCAGGCCCTTAGAATTCAACGTCCAACGTCACAGATTTGTTGCTTTCACAGTCTCCTTAACAATTTGGAGTTTCCTGTGCACTAAAGAGAAGATTTCTCTCTTTATCTGAGTAAGACCTTTACTGAGCTTTGCTTCTGACTGAGCTGAAATGAATTCATCACTGTTCTTCTTAAAGAAAGACACGTGGGCTTATTGTAAGAGGGTTTTTTTATATTAAAACAAAGAAAAGGGTCCTCGGTTAATGCATCAACATATGCTAGTGGTTATGAATATATCAATCAATCCAATTCCTCCAAATATCCTTTTCAAGTGTGGTAGGCAAGCTCCTGCTGAGCTCCATAAACACCTCTGAATTGCATCTTGTTTTCAACAATCACAAAAGGATGCCCCACTTGATCACCCTAGCACATTCAGAGCACGTACCTGGCGACAGAAAAGCTTAGGGCCAACAATCTATACATGTTTTGGTATATTGCATAGGACAGACATTGGAAATGACCAAACTAGCCCAAACTAGCTAGATGGAATGGGTAGCTAGCCAGGAAAAGAAACCTGCATACCCCAAAACACCAGGCATATGATCAATGCATCACTAACAGGATCAGTTGATTGCATACAGACCCTGGTGGTGTTAAAGGATAAATCACTAACAGGATGAACTGAATACACCAATTTGACTGCCAGACAATGCATGACTGAATGAAAATCTAGCTGATTTTCCTCTCAAATTACATTCAAACCCCTTCCTTTCATCTGTGGATCAAGTCTCCGTATTTCACCGATAACTGTCTTCAGATCCATCTGTTCTCCTTAAGTCCAGTCTTTAACGCAATTAAGCTTACACAGAAGGCTGTGAGGATCCATTCAATTGTGAATTCCTAACACTAAAGAGCAACAAACATGTTAGAAAGGTTGGCGAGTATGACCGTAGCCTAAGTAGATTTGAGACGAGGCACTCAGGAGTGAACATTATAAATGTCTATAAATATAGACACTAGAGGAGAAATAACATAAGAGAGAGAATTATTTAATAGTAATAAAAGGTGAAATGAGTTAAACAGCTCTTGGTTTATAGTTCCAAATGTTTTAATTAGATATTTATTAGTATCACAATAGAGCCGAGAAGCTGCAGCTATGTTCATTACTCCACTGTGCTATACATACACATATGCAATACTGACCTGAAGCAGAGCTCTGTGTATGCTCCAAAGCTTGTCTCTCTCACCAACAGAAGTAGGTCCAATAAAAGCTATTACCTCACCCACCTTGTATATACACATAGTAGGAGACAGTGTCTGCTCCAGAGTCTACAGTCCAAATAGACAAGTTCAGTTCCCTATGTGTAAAATAATAATGCTCTTTCTCCTGCTCTTTGTTTGCCTTGTCTACTTGGGCTATACGTTCTTTGCGGCAGGGACATACAGAACCCAGCACAATGGGCTGTCTAGTGCAGTGGTTTTCCACCTTTTTTCATCTGTGGACTGCTAAAAATTTTCAAATGGAAGTGCAGACCCCTTTGGAAATCTTAGACATAGTCTGCAGACCATAGGTGCCAATTCCATGGGTGCTCCAGGGCTGGAGCACCCAAGGGGAAAAAATGGTGTGTGCTCAGCACCCACCAGCAACCCCCCTATCGACACCTCTCCCTCCCTCCAGCACCTCCTGCCCACTGGCGGGCCCTGCCAACCAGTGCCTCCCCTCCCTCCCAGCGCCTACCACCTGCCGTGGATCAGCTGTTTTGCAGCGTCAGGAGGCGCTGGAGGGGAAGGGGGCGGAACTGGGTGGGGAAAAGGTGGCATGGGAAGAGGCAGGGCGGAGGCAGGGTGGGGTTGGGAAGAAGCAGGGTGGGGGTAGAGCATTGAGGGAAGGAGTGGAATGGGGGCGGGGCCTGGGCAGAGTCAGGGGGGAGCAGCCCGCAGCAGATTAAAAACTCGGTGCCCATGTCACAGACCACAGGTTTTAAACAGATGCTCTAGTGTAATAAAAATAATATAAACAATTCAAAAAATAGGATCAATTTAATGAAGCTGTATTAAAAGTACAAAAACTGATCCTTTCAATAGCTACTGTAGACTAGTATATAAAAAGAATTCTGTCCTAAATCAAGTGGCGTGTGTGTGTGTGTGTGTGTGTGTGGTGTGTTAACAAATCTTTCTGATTCTAACTTCTTCGCTGGTTCATTATCATTGTAAATAGAGCGCATGCTAGCTGTAATAGTGTAGGGAGATAATAGAAAGATAAAGTACAGCAGCCCTTCAGTAGAAAAAAAACCTGGGCTGATCTGGCATGTACAACTAGAACTGGACCAATTTTTTGAGAGGACATTTTTTGTTAGAAAATGCCATTTCATCAAAACAGAGTGTCTGTGGAAACATGTCAGTTTTGACCACGTTTCATTTTGGCTCCAGTTTGTGTGTAGAGAAGCCAATACCCACAAATAGTCCCAGTGCATTAGCAAGCCTGCTCATGTGAGTAAGGAGACTGGAATTTGGGGGCTCTTCCTGCTTCTGATCTCAATGACAATTTTGTAATTGACTTAAATGAAGCAGGATTTATTGATGATCTAGGGATCTTTTCCAGCTCTACAAACCCTTATCAGTCAGTGTGGATGCCCGGGAGGTCTGTATCTCTTTTTGCTCCAGGTTTTCTTTTTCTATTATATTCCCCTACAGTATGACACCAAGAATGTGCTCCATTTCCCCAACGGTATCTAACCAATGAAACAAACTAAATTTAGCCAGGGTTCTTAAAAAATTGATGTAAAGCGATTTTTAACACACTACCCCTCTCTAGTTCAAATAACCCTCTGTGTTCATGCATTCAAACAAAAACAAGTCTGTACAAAATATCCCATTTCCATGGAAATGAGTGTGTTTTTCTCCTCTTCTAGTCAGAGTATTTTGTTGAAAGCGAAATGGTTTATTTTTAACCGTTCAGACGGTGAAAGCATGCAGTGCTTCTTATGGGGTTTAGCAGGTTGTCCTTTGCTTCAGCAAGTCCTCGTGCTTCAACCTCACCTGAGGCAGGGAGGTGGACTGCGGAATAAATGCCTAGAAAATACAAAATCTCCTTTCCTTCCCATTCACACTATAAGCAACTGCCACCCCGATGCAACTTTGCCGAGTGAAGAAAAAAGAAGGTTTTGTTCTAATGACTGCACTTCAGCAAGCTGGGAGGGCGAGAAGGGTTGGTTTCACAAACTAGCGCTACAGCCTCAAAACATCAATAGCGGGGTTTGACACATGTGCAAAGCAGCCATTCTGCTGTGGTGGCTCAAAGCAGTAGGGTTGCTAGATTACCCTGGCCGCTGGAAGATTCTACTTCCATAAAGGGATTGCAGTGCCGATCTCCTGGCCCCCGGAGCAGGGGCTGTGGCTAGAGCGAAGGGGCCTGGCTATGTCCAGCAATCCCAGGTTGAAGAGCGACTCACAAACACTTGATTCTGGTGCCTACTAATGTAGAGAACAATGCTGTCTGGAATTGTGCCAGCAACTTCTGTGTCTGGCTCAGTGTAACTGGAGATTTTTCTAACTACTAGCAAATCCGTCACACTCAGAGCCATCTAGCTTCTGTACGTCTGTGGTTTCCATTACAGATCCATCTCTTTTAATGTATTTTATCCTCATAATGCCCCTGGGAGGTAGGGAAGCGTTATTATCTGTAAAATGGGGATGAAGCACAGACAGGATAAAGTCCAGAACCTCACATGTATTTAGGCACCTAAGTCCATTGATTTCAATGGGGGTTTGGCACCGAGGGGGGGATCCACGAAGGGACTGAGGCATTGCAATGTTAAGTGTCACACTACTGGTTAAGCACCTAGGAAATCACTGCTTGAGTTAGGCGCCGAGGATCCCTACACAATGAATGGGCCGAGAGAGGCGCCTTAGAATGCAATCCTCAAACGCCATCATGCTGGGCAAGGAGCCGCCTACGCTAGCTAGTAGGAGATGGTGACAGGAGTGTGTCCTAAACCCCCTCTCAGATTAGGTGCCCAAGTCCAGGCTGCAGGGAGGAGCCTATCTCTGCTTAGCGAGCCACCAACAGGAACCAGATATCCAGAGTCAGGTGGCTTAAGTGCCTCAGGCACTTCTGGAGGGAATGAGTTAAATGTTTGCCTTGCTCTGCACAAACTTGCTGGAGGGAGAGGGGAAGGTGGTGGCGCTACTGAGCCCCTTATCGCCTTTAGCCGGAGTCCCAAGTTTAATTCCCCATTCTACCAGAGGTGGGGAAAGGACTTGAACAGGGATCTCCCACCTCTCAAGGGAGTGTGCTAACCACTGAGCTACAGGATATTCTTATGTGGGGCTCTGTCCATCTCTCCTGCTGAAGTGGTTCCAATATGGATAAGTACTTATTGGGCCAGAGAGAGAAGGACTCCGTAGCCTGGTGCTTAAGGTACCTATCTGGGAGGTGGGAAACCCAGGGTCCAGTCCTTTTACTGCTATGAATCTTTCATCAGTACCTTTGTGGATCTGAGCCCTAGTGACCTGTCCAAAGCCCTACAGGAGGTCAGTGGTGGAGCTAGGAATTGAGGTAGGTCTCCTGAAGCCTATGTCAGCACCCTAACCAACAGGCCATCCTTCCTCCTAGCCAAAGGAGGTTCTTTCCATCTCACATATCACCAGTAATAAAGATTCTGCCGATGAAGTTACACCCTCTGTGACACCTGTGCAACCCTCATTGTCTTCAGCAGCATGAGAGAAATAGCTTAGCTAGGAATTCAGCTCTTACATAGACTTTGATTTATATTTCATAGGTGGGTTTCATGTTAAGAGGTTTTAAAATAACTTTTCTCTATTGAGATCAAAGTTTCCAAAGATAACCTATTTGATGTATAGCCGTGTTCCAAAATAGCATGACAATTGTAAATTGTCTTGGTAGCCAGAAGATTGATTACATCTGCCATAAGGTATCCAAACTTATTTTTAATTTTGCTGATGGATGAATGTTGCGTGGCTGGTTGTTGCTAAGGTAACTTTATAATTAGCTCTTTTATAGGTATTTTTGGTTCGAATTTTCCTTAGACTGATGATACAATGCTATCTCAAGACATTTCCACCCAGATAAGCTTGTCAGCTTCCTAAAATATGACCTTGTGTTCTGTAGTTTTTTCAATATTGGGGTGGGGGTGGGGTTTCTGTTACACAAACCACTGTATACTTTTTAAATGGATGGCTTAAGAGGGACTTTTCCCAAAATGATCTAACTTGAATCAGATTGGACCACGTTGCATGGATCTAAGGCAGGCTTTGCACTCAATTTGTCTGAAGGTCTTGGAGGGAGGTACTGCAAGATGGCATGAGGAAAGCTCACAAAGACCATAAGCTAAGCAGCCTCACCTTGCAAGTCAACCTGAGGAAAGAGTGACATTCCAGGACCTCTAAAAGCCAGCCACTTTGGAGAGAGATAGTCAAGACCTCAGCAAACAAGCTATGCTAGCCTTTGACCATCCTCCTGCACCCAAAGTGGGTCTGCTAACAAAGTGCTGTGCCCACAGCATCACAGTCTAGCACTTTGAATGCAGTTCCAGATCCAATTCCACAGGAAACTAGAATGCTGTAGATGTCACAAGCCTCCTGTTTACTTAGGTATCTTATTTTCACCTCTATTTGTTCTCTTGTTTTTATTAGCTGAGAGACACCACAGCTTTTATATCCTTTAATTTTAGGTTGTGAAAGTGTGGTTCTGCATACAGGTGCTCATAAAGTCCACACAGGAAAGGCACCAGAAAAAAGTTTCCCAGATTTAAATATAATCTCATAAAAACACTCATTCAGGTGTGTTCTGTGTAAAGTTCCCAAAACCTAAAACTGTCATATGTAAATTTTGGTACATAAGATTTTTCAAACTGCTGCTTGTCAGAGTGTTCTCTTACAGTCTGCATGGTAATATTTCAGTGTGAGAAGGGGAAGAAACGGATTAACCACCACACTAGAATTTTAATCTAAGGGGGAAGCTTTATTATTGCTCTGAGGTTGTGGTTTAGATTACACAGATAATAACTTGATTTTAGCATCAAAATATTGAACTAGCTTAAATTTACTGATTTGATTGACCTGGTTGAAATCCTGTAGTCAGGGTTTATAACCAAATGGACAGCCACCTCCTTACATCCCCTCTTAGGGTTTTTGAGGATTGATTTTTTTATTCTATTAATCTGATGATTTAACTAATTTGATTTAATTCCTACCCAACTGTAACAAGGATCTCCTGATCACCCACGCTCTATGGACCCCTGCATCCACAAATCAGCCAGAGACCTCTTCTAGGTTCAATCACCAGTGCCTTTTATTTACAGTGTCAGCTCCCACTGCCTTCTATTTACAGACCACTCCAAACTAGCAACCTGGGGGACAGCTAGCTTCTCCAGCAAGCAAAGATGCACAACCCTTGGATCCTCCCTTTCCTTCCTTCCTTCCTCTTTTTTTTTTCTTTTTTTTCTCCTCTCTCTCTCTCTCTCTCTCTCTCTCTTGCTCCCCCTTCACTTCCTTCCTGCCTGCCAGCCCTATATAGCCCCCGGTTTATGAGGCCCACAGGTGCTTCCCTTCTATCAATTAGGCGTGGCATACTCAGCCAGCCCCAATTAATGCTTCTTAATTGGAGCTGGGCTAACAGGGGACTGGCTCAGGACCTCTTAGCCAGCACCTTGTTACACCAACATTGAAACTAACTTTTTAAAATCAACTTGACATTGATTTGATAGTTGTACTGCTTTATTTTTAGTTTAATGCTAGTAACAGCAGCTTAGCTTTGGTGATCTCCATTTTATTTTGGTTAAACTGTTTTAATAACATTTTTGAAACTGATAGTCACATTTATTTCAGTAAGTGACAATAGTCCAGAACCTCTGGGGACCTGGACCAACTCCCACTAATTAGCCTTTGGTTCTCATAGGGGGCTTGCACAGATGTGTCATCAGCAGAAGTAATAAGAAGAAACAGAATTCAGTTCCCCTTTCCATAGCTGCATTAGCTTTGCATGACTAATCGGAGTAAACAGCAGGAAAACTCTGTTCTTGTGACTAAGGTCAGTACATCTGGCTCTGAACGCACACTGGCTCTGAATAAGGAGGTACTGCTGTTACAGCGTGGCTCTTCTGAGTCTGAGTGATATGGATTGCATTGAGTCTTCATGGTGAAGAGGGACCGATTTCAAAGTGTGCAAAGCATTCACCTCTAACTCTAGCAGTCTGTGAGACTATTGGCTGCTTCGACCATGCAGCAATTAAAGTGGGATAAAAACAAGATGGTATCAGAATGACCTGATTTGAAAGTACAAGTCTCACTCCATAAATGATTTCTAGTTTCTAATTTTGAATAATTTATTAAAACCTTATTACTATATTATACTTACTCATAGCATTCAGGGGTGATGTGGTCTGATGGCTAGGGTACAGCAGTGGCAGTTAGTAGGCCTGGGTTCTGTTGCTGGGTCGCCTAGGGACCCTGGGCAAGTCACTTTACCTCTTAGTGCCTCAGTTTCCCATCTATCAAAAAGGGGATAATACTTGCTTTCTCCATCTGACTTTTCTATTTAAATGGCATGCTCTCTCTTACTATGTGCTTATATAGCACCTACCTCAATGGGCCCCTGATCTCGGCTGCCGGCTCTAGATGCTACTGTAATATAAAACATGAACAGGTGTTTGAAACGCTCTGAAACTGGCAGGTGTTTAGGAAAAGGAAGCAGATAAGCAGGATTAGGGAATTTTAGAAGTTAAACTTTTTTCCTTCCTGGCCTACACATGCTTTGCCAGAGGCATTCCTAGAAAAATGAGGCCATTGTACAATTTATTGGCTTGGTTCAGCATTTATTTAATCACATTTACAAAAAGTAATTGTGTGGGCATGAGCCGCCTGCAGTGTTTAATTGCCTCTGTGCCAGGGCTCCAGCGAGTATCTTGGGAATACTTCCCCATATGTATTAAGCGGTATCCCCTCCCATATAAAACACACCACGTCTGCTACATTTACTGGCCTGCAGCTTTTCTGTCATCACCACAGCCATTGACAACAAGCAATTTAGTGCACATGTTTGGAGCCCTGGTTGTGAAAGGTACAGTCAGCTCCTTGGACGACTCATTTAATTACTTCTGTGCTAGTAATCTAGCAAGGGATTCTGAGATCCCGGTCACCCTGCAGTCCCATCCCTGTGAAGTACACCACTTCAGATGCATGGATTTGCAAGGGCTAGTTTAAAACGAGCTGTCCACAAATATTCAAGAATGTGAGTTTAACCTTCACTTTCCATGAGTTTTCATGATTGATGGGATGTTTACAGAATGAGAATTCAAAGGGGACGCACATGGCTGGAATCAATTCATTCTTTGATTTATGGAAAATATTTCTGTGAGTAGCCGAATGGATTCGTCTGGATTTACACTGACATATCTAAGAGCAGAACTGGTCTCTCAGACTTTGTTGCATTGTTGTTGTGGCACCTTGGGGTCATAGTCCATGACTGGAGTTCTTTTGTGCTTGGCATTGTACAAACAAAACAAAAACATCCTGCCGTAAATTTAGATCCTGGGAGACTTTATTTTAGTAATTTATTTTAAACCAGTTGGGTGCTGCTTTTCTATTTGAAGAACACATCTCTCTGAGTGCAGTACCCATGTGATATATCAGATTTTGATGGCCCCAGAGAATGAAGGTTCCTCTTTATCCACAGAACAGGGACAGAACTATCAGCACTAGCAATGCAAACTTTCCTCCACTGGCCAGAAGAGACATCTTAACAAGAGATGGTTGAAAAATGGAGGTGGGGAATGATTGTAAAAGATTGGCAATTTCAGTTTTCATCCTGCAGGACTTTTTGTTGGTTTGTTGGAAAGCCTCCACAAATATATTTTCTCTTTTTGCAATTTTCCTCTCCTCCCCGCACTCCTCTTTTTGCCACTGAAAAGGAGGAGGGGAAAGAGATGAGGAGGGATGAAGGAGGATAAAAGGAAAAACAAGCAGAAAAAATATATTTTTACAATTTCAAATTGGGTTTAAAACAGAGGGCGGCGGGGAATCTGATTTTTGAAAAAAGGCAACTTGAACAATTTTTAAAAACATTTTCTATCCTTTCTAATATTAGCCCTGATTCGGAGGGATTTGCTGCTAGGAGTGAGCTGACTTCCACTCTATTCCTGTTTTGGTTTTTTGGGGGGGCGGGGGTTAGGTTTTCTTCCCCCCTCATGATCACCCCCTCCTCTTGAAGCTCCCACTGTGATTCTTCAGTACAGAAATAATCCTCCTTCTCCGTTTCATCCCTGATGCCTCTGCTGAGCCTGTCTAGAAAAGCCTAGTAAGTAGGTTGGGGTGGGTTTTGAGATGTGAGCACCTGTCTTACTCATAGACTTTAAGAACAGAAGAGACGATCATGATTATCTAGTCTGACCTCCTGCACATCGCAGGCCACAGAGCCTCTCCTATCCATTCCAGGAGTAGGCCAATAACCTCTGACTGAGTTACTGAAGTCCTCAAATCATGATTTAAGTGACAGAGAATCCACCATTTACTCTTGTTCAAACCTGCAAGTGACCTTCTCCACACTGCAGAGGAAGGAGAAAACTGCTAGGGTCTCTGCCAATCTGACCTGGTAGAAAATTCCTTCCCAACTCCAAATGTGGTGATCAGTTAGACCCTGAGCATGTCAGCAAGACCCACCAGCCAGACACTGAGAATTCTCCAGAGCCCTCCCCATCTAGTGTCCCCTCTCTGGCCATTGAAGATATTTGCCAATAGCAGTCACGGATGGGCCATGTGCTACTGTGGGCAACCTCATCATACCATCCCCTCCGTAAACTTACCATGCTCAGTCTTGAAACAAGTCTGATTTTTTTTCTTCCAGGGCTCCCCTTGGCAGGCTTTTCCAGAACTTCACTCCTCTGATGGTTAGAAACCCTGATCTAATTTGAAGCCTAAATTTATTGATGGCCAGTTTATAGCCATTTGTTCTTATACCAATATTGGCTCTTAACTTAAATAACTCCTCTCCCTCCCTGGTATTTAATCCTCTGATGTATTTATAGAGAGCAATCATCTCCCCTCAGCCTTCTTTTGGTTAGACTAAACAAGTCAAGCTCCTTAAGTTTCCTCTTATAAGATAGATTCTCCATTATTCTGATCATCCTAGTCACCCTTTTCTGCATCTGTTCCAGTTTGAATTAATCTTTCTTAAACATGGGAAACCAGAACTGCATACAGTATTCCAGATAGGGTGACCAGCCAGCAAGTGTGAAAAATCGGGACGGAGGTGGGGGGTAATAGGAGCCTATATAAGAAAAAGCCCCAAATATCGGGACTGTCCCTATAAAATCGGGACATCTGGTCACCCTAATTCCAGATGAGGTACCACCAGTGCCCTATATAATGGTAATGACACTTCCCTATCTCTACTGGAAATACTTCATATGGTGAATTAGCCTTTTTCATGGCTGCATGGCTTATTGGTGGCTCATAGTCATCCCGTGACTGACCAATACGTCCAGGCCTTTCGGCTTCTCTGTCACTTCCAACTGATATGTCCCCACCTGATAGCATAAATTCTTGTTAGTCCCAACATGCATGACCTTGCATTTTGCACTATTAAATTTCATCCCATTTCTATTACTCCAGTTTTCAATGTCATCTGCATCTTGTGTGATATTCTGGTCCTCTGCCATACTGGCAGTCTCACCCAATGTTGTGTCATCTGCAAATTTTATTAGCATACTCCCACTTGTTGTGCCAAGGTCAATAAGGAAAATGTTAAATAAGATTGGTCCCAAGAGTGATCCTTGAGGAACTCCACTGGTAACCTCCCTCCAGCCTGACAGTTCACTATTCAGCATGGCCCATTATAGTCTCTCCTTTAACCAGTTCTTTATCCAACTTTCAATTCTCATCCTAATCCCCATTTTCTCCAATGTAACTAACTTCCCATGTGGAACTGTATCAAATATTTTACTGAAATCCAGATAGATTAGATCTGGAAAATTGGTTATCTTCTCAAAAAAAGAAATCAGGTTGGTCTGGCATGATCTACTTTTTGTAAAACCATGTTGGATTTTATTCCTATTACCATTTACCTCTATATCTTTAACTACTCTCTCTTTCAATTTTGTTCTAAGACCTTGCATACAATTGAAGTCAAACTAACAGGCTGTAGTTTCCCAGATCACTTTTTTTTAAATATAGTACTATATTAGCAATTCTCCAGGCATAGGGTATGTTTACATATTCATTACATATCCTTGTTATTGGGCTTGCAATTTCATGTGCCAGTTCCTTTAATATTCTTGGATGTGATTATTTGGGCCCCCTGATTTGGTCCCATGTCACTGTTTGAGTTTGACTTCCACCTTGGATGTGGTAATTTCTACTTCCATATCCTTACTTCCATTAGCCACCCTGCCACTACCCCTAAGATCCTCATTACCCTTATTTAAAAACTGAAGCAAAGTATTTGTTTAGGTGTTGGGCCATTCCTAGATTATCTTTAATCTTGTCCCCATCCTCAATGTTTGTCCCATTTTTTCTATCCTTGTTTTATTTTTATTTATGTGGCTAAAGAACCTTTTACTATTGCTTTAAATTTCCTTTGCAAGGTCCAACTCCACTTGGCTATGGCAGTTCTTACTCTTTCCCTACACTTTCTGACATTCAAGAGGTAGCTTTCTTTGCTGATTCATCCATCTTTCATTCCTTGTAGGCTTTCTGCTTTCTCTTAATAACCTGTTTGAGATACTTGTTCATCCAATTTGGTTTGCAATCTTTCCCTACAAATTTTTCACCTTGCTTAGGATGCAGGTTTCAGATACTTTATGCAACTTTGACTCAAGGAGCTGAATGTGGAGGAGGCTTGAATTACTTTGAGTTCTTCAGTCCAGTCCACTTCCCTAACTAATTCCCTTATTGTTTTAAAGTTTGCCCTTCTGAAATCAAGGCATGATTGCAGATCTGTTATTGTATAGCCTCTCATTTAACTGAATTAACTCACAAACACTTGAACCTAGGTTGTCCTCCACAACCAGGTCTTCTATAAGGTCCTCGCTACTTATCAAGGTCCTTGCTACTTACTATATCTAAACTGGTATCACTTCTTGTCGGGTCAGTGAAAAAATCTCTCAGCTATAATGTCCAGGAATATCTAGGCCCTACCATTCTTAGTAGAAATTAAAATCTCCCATAATCACATAATTCCCAATAGTATTTATTGGATTAAAAATATTAGAGGTCTCTATTCATATCCAAATTGGATCTTAAGGGGTCTGTAGCACACCCCAAGCACTATCCCAGTGGAGCCTCTATTATCATGTTTCCCCAAAGTGATTTTGACCCAAACACATTTCGTTTTATCCATTCCATCACCTGTAATTTCTTTACAGTCTACATCGTCATTAACATACAATGCTATTCCACCACCTTTACCTTTATTTCCATCTTTCCCAAACAGCACATACCCTTCAATACCTGTACTCCAGTCATGACTAATATTCCACCATGTTTCTGTTATCCCTATAATATCTGGTTTCATTTCTTGCGCCAGTAGTTCTAGTTCCTTCATTTTGTTACCCAGATTCCTTGAAGTGGTGTATAGACATCTTAGTTGTTTCTGCTTGTCCTTACCCAGAATCCTCACTTTGAAGAACTGGACTGAGAATAACTTTTCCCACATAAGCCATCGAGTAACTATCAGACGCTTAAACTTATTATCTTTCTAATAAAAAAAATGAAGTGCAAACAATCCTGAGTCACATTACTTTTCTGATTTAATATATCTTTATAATTACACACTATTAAATCTAATAACACTACTTGAAATGATGCCTTATGAACTTTGGATTTAAAAACCTGTCACTGTCTTAAACTATTTCATTATTAAAACGGAAAGGAAAATTAGCTTATTCTTCTGCTGCTGGCATGTTCACTGAGGTCAATGGGCTGAAGATCTGAAATTAGTTCAGTTGGACAAACACCCAAACATTCAGACACTTATCCTGAATCTCTTTGGGATGGGTGGGATTCTTACAAGTTTCCCAGCACTCCCAGGATTCATTTAGACTAGGAATAGCGTGGACCAAATCTTTATTGATGTTATGGGGAATTGCAGATCGTTAGCACAATATTTAGCCTTTGAGAATAGCCATCCTTGCAGGATTCAGGGATTCCTGGTCTTGGCCCAAACTACAAGTATGTTGGGTTGTGGGTTCTTTGTCCTTAATGTTTTCCAAAATGTTTCGTTCCTCAAAAAGTATTTTGGTTTGGTTCTTATCAAGGGATGGGCAAAGGTTCCAGATGGTTGTGATTTAGAGAATCATAGAAATGTAGGACTGGAAGGGACCTCAGGAAGTCATATAATCTTCCCCCTCCTCCTCCTTAAAAATCTCCAAGGATGGGGATTCCACAACCTCCCTGGGTAACCAGTTCCAGTGCTTAACTATCCTTAGAGTTAGAATGTTTTTCCTAATATCTAACCTAAATCTCCCTTGCTGCATATTAAGCTGATGATTACTTGTCCTGCCTTCAGTAGACATGGAGAACAATTGACCATCCTGTTTTTAACAATCTTTTACACATTTGAAGGCAGTTACTTTGTTCCCCCTCGTCCATCTCTTCTCTAAACTAAACATGCCCAGTTGTTTTAAACTCTCTTCATAGGTCATGTTTTCTAAACCTCTTATCACTTTTATTGCTCTGCTCTGGCCAATGTCCATAACTTGAATGTTAACCTATTTAAACTCCAAAGCTGAAATCAGAAGGGCCCAGACTGAGAGGAAATAAACCACAATGCCAAACACAGAGAGCTCTATTAGCCTAGGATATGATTATTACAGGGACCACTATCAAATAACTTATTATATTTCATTCAAAATTCATGTTAAGACATTGCTATGGTTAAGCACTCAAAAGTCAGTAAATGCCAACGTTAAGGCATATATAGCCTTAACTCTGCTCCCTTTACCTATAAGTTATTATATAGGCCTAATCCTGCACATTCATATGTATGGGTGGAAGCTATTATGATAATAGGGATCCTCATGGATGCAGGGAAGGTGAACATGTGTATGGATTTACAGAAATTAGGACATAGTCTTTAATTCCACGATCACATACTATAATTGTACTATTACCAGATAGCCTAGAAGGCCCAATTGAGATTGGGGCCCCATTGTGCTAGGCACTGTACATACACATTGTCAGGTTAGGGACAGTCTCCTAAGAGCTTGAAATATTAATAGACAAGACAGTGAATGGGTGGGAGGGGAAACACAGGCACATGAAGTGAAATGATTTGCCCAATCAGACAGCTGGCCAGTGGCAGAGGTGAGAATAGAACACAGATCTCCTACTTGCCAAGTCCAGCACCCAATGCACAAGACCACACTGCCTCTTAATAGATTATATTAATTCATAATTTTAAGTAATACGGTTTTAATAAGTTAATATTGAATAAATACTGGAAAGCCACTTATGAATTGAGCGACACCTATACTATTAAATCACGTTGTTCCGATTACTATCTTGTTTTCCCCACACTTACTCTAATTATAGCGCAATTTAAGCAGCCAACATTTTCACAAAATGCTAGGATTAAAGACAAATGCTTTACCCCATTTGAAATCTGGAATGATGAGATTTCAAGTGGTATAAAGCAGTGGTTGCCAGCTATACCCGTTTCCACAATAGAGCTCCATCAGAAATCCATTCAGAATGGAAATGGCAAAAGTAAGGCATGCTGTTCATCAGAATGAACCAGTTTTAAGGACTAAAATTAATGCTGTGTTACTGTAAATCTTGGAGTCTCGTTTTTTCCCAAAGGCATATAGTATTAATTTCTAGTGCTAGTAGTTCATGAGATACCAGACTTTATAACAGTTACTCATCCCTATGACGAGAAGCACTTCTTTGGCAAAAGTCCTGGAACTCCAATCAGTGTAATTTTTAATTCCTGATACCGCAACTAATTATACTATGTGCTGTAACATTACAACTAACATTATTCATGCTAATCTGAGTAGTGCTGTCACTTTTCTACATGCTGCTCCTCCTGCAGAGATTAAATTCTAAGGCTATTAACATGTTGATGACTAGTCAGTAATACTAAATTATCCCTCAATAGTAACCCTGTTCTACCAACCACTATGATACCTACTATTAATTGAAAATACAACCAGTGGTTTGACATTAACGCCCTGTCTACATAAGGGTTTGCAACCGTAGCTGGAAGAGTGCTTCCCAGCTTGGATAGACACACACGTGCTAGCGCTGCTCAAGCTAGTATGCCAAAAATAACAGGGGGTAGCACAGGCAGGCACAGGCTAGCTGTCTGAGTACAAACCCACTCAGACCCCCTGGGAGCTGACCCAACCTGCTGCCCACGTTACCCCAGCTATCCTGCTATTTTTAGTGCACTGTGTAGAAGTACCCCATCTCTGAAACCACAATCCAACTCAGTAACAGGCTAGCACAAGAGTCATATTATTTGTGTCAGCACTTACTGCAGTTACAACAGTGCTAGAACCTGGACTTAGGGCCAAATTCTTCCTTCACTTACACCCTCGCCTCCACCGACTGCAACGAGATTGCACAGGTGATCTTAAAGCACAATCTGTTGCTCAGGGGATGCAGCACAGAAGGTGCAGTCAGGGAGTGGGGAAGTGGGTGGATTTAAGAGTTCGACCTTTTTGCAAAAGTAGACATGGGTAAATTTTCAACAGCGTCTAAGGCCTAAATATTTTTCAAAGGTGTTTAGGCCGTGGAACGCTGAGCGCAGCAACGCCCAAGTCCCACTTTCAAAAGTGATTTAGGAACTTGGAGCCTAAGTCGTCCCACTGACTCACTGAGGCTCCATGGACCGTGTTTTGCGAACCTTTGCACTACAACAGACAACTGGAAGCCGACTTAGATATCGTGGGCCTGCTTGCCTTAAAGGAGGAGGAAACAGCAGGGATCCAAATTGCACAAAATGACTAGTTGCATCAATTGCCAGGACAGCTGTTTAAAGCACCCGCACAGCAACATTGGTTTTAACAGCGCCTGGGATCATGTGATCTTGTAAGACTCTCAGTTTTCATTTAAAATAAAATTAAAAAAAAATTTCTAGCCATCATGGCGATGGAAAAACTGGAATATGTGACTCTTAAGGGCTCAAACCAGAAGGCATAAATGCAGTTTTTTTAAATCGTGATTTTTAAGCCCATCTCATGATTTTGGGGACCTGACTTATGATGATTGAATGCTTGGAATTGGCAATACTGTGTTCTACTAACGCACAGGGATTTTGCCTTACAACCTTTGTTTCACCAGTGCATTTGGTGCATTCTGGGATTCCACAAGGCCATGTCCCACAGCACCCAGAATTTGTTGCTTGGAGGAAGGACTTTTTGAGTAACTTCCAAATGTGAATCATTGCCCTGTGGGATGGACCTTAAGTGGGGGGACCAGCTAAACTGGAGAAGTGGCTTCCTGCCTATGGTCTATATTAGTTGAGCTAGTTCTAAGCTAAATCTTGCACCCAGGTGCCTACTCTGCCATTACAAACACTGCTGAGAAATGACTGGACTCAGACAGCTGTTGGGCGTGGATTCAAAGTGCAGTGCAAAGGTTGCCAGCTCCAGGGATTCCAAGCAGCATTTCTTGCAATGGTGGGTTTTATTTTTTTTTACCACTCTAGTTTAGACAAGTGTCCAGGATGATCAACATGGTGGCTTATAACTGTGCCAGTTTCACCGGTCACCTTGGTACCACCATGATTTACTACCATTCTCTTTAGACAAATATTTTAATAGGTCTTTGACAAGCTATTCATAAAGCCTGAGAGCAAGGTAACCAGTGAAGTGAAAGTCTGCTTCACTGAACCCGACTTGTAGTGAACATTGAACTCTATCCATTCAATCTCTTCCTCTCCAAAAGGCATTTCCCCATTTGGTTGATATTTGTGCCTCTCCTTTTTACCAATCAGCTGGGGGTCTGGTTGCAAGTATCAAATTGCAAACAATCTTCGATTTTTCTTTACCTGCAAAGGCAGGGGAGGACTGAAATCCTTTTAGAGTGCCAGAAGCAGGGAATATAGTTTAAAAGCATTTGGGAGTGCCAGTTAAAGCCTATTTATATCTTGATTGAACCATTTTAGCAGTCAACGTCCAACAGAACTCACCGTGTCCTCAAAAGGAGGATTTTTGTTTCCCTGTCTGGTGATGGGGCCACATGTTTAGGTATTCATTCAAATTCCACTGTGATGAAAATACAGTGGATCACATTCTGTCAAAACCAGAAAATACCTGTCAACCCCCATATGAGTGTATATTGCAAGAGCTTGCAATTAGAGCTGTGCAGATGATGGAAAATCTGTTTCACAAAGTATTTTGAGACTGGAATTTCACTTCCTTCCAAATCAGAACAAAACCAAAAATTTCAAAATTCTTCATAAAGGAAATCTCCCCCACCCACCCCGAAAAATTGTTTCAGGTAGATTGAAATGTTTCATTTCAATTTCAAGTTTTTTAATGTTATATTGCCTATAACATAAAATAACAAATTAAAATACGTCATTTTGGAAATGGAAATAAAAACAATGTTTCATTCCAAAAAAATGTCAAAATGGAACACTTTGAAATTGTTAGAACTCTTTCTCCTCCACCACACAGTTTTTCTCAGAAACAAGATTTCAGAAAAATCAACATGATCTTTCAGAGACTTTTACTTTCAATGGAACTGAATTTTCTGATGGAAAATGGTTCCATCCATTTTTTTCTGACCAGCTCTACTTGCAATATTAATGTGACCTGGTTTCTGGTAAGTCATATGCACAGTCCCCTGTCAATCTAGTCCTACTGAGAGTAAGGATAATCTGTAAGAAGAGGCAATGCAGTGCGTCAGGGCTGGCTCAGGCTTTTTTGCCGCCCCAAGCAGCGAAGGGGGGGGGAAAAAAAGCCGTGAACGGCGGCACTTAGGCGGCAGCTCAACCGCACCGCTTCATTCCTCGGCGGCGATTCAGCGGCGGGTCCTTTGCTCCAAGAGGGACTGAGGGACCCACCACCAAATTGCCGCCGAAGACCCGGACGTGCCGCCCCTTCCCATTGGCCGCCCCAAGCACCTGCTTCGTTCGCTGGTGCCTGGAGCCAGCCCTGCAGTGCGTCCATTTCCAAGCCATGGAGCATTTGTGCACTGACATGTAGACCACACCCCTTGGCCATGGCCCATTTCTCTCATCCTGTCAGGCCTAGTGGTCAGATTCTAATGCCAGAGTCAAGGGTTGAGACAGAGTCCGAGCCAGGAATCAGAGCTGAGGGTCCGAACCAGATTACCTGGAGATGGGGAGGCAGGAGCAGGGCTGGAACAAGGCTGGCTACAGGGCAGGATCTAGGCTAGTGTGAAGCTGGTGCAGGACTTGGACTGAAGAAAGCACAGTGAGGCAGAGAATCTACAGACATGTGCATTGAGCAGCCACTGATCCTCTGCCTCTGCTGGGCTTATGAACAAGCCACCTGACTGCCATAGCCAATCAGATGGTTCTGCTGTGGCACAGCTGCACTCATTGGCTGCCTGGCAACTGGGCAGGCACAGCTGCAGGACCTTGTTCCTGGCACATCAACACTTCCTGTTGCTAAGGGCCTCACCCAGGTTTTGAAGGCCAAAGTCAGGGGTAGAACTGGGCAAAATTTTCCACCAAAACTCTTTTAAATGAAAAATGCAGATTTGATTACACTAAAATATTTCATGAACTTGTGTAGATTTCACCAAACTGTTGTGATTAAAAAAAATCACCAAACCAACCACCTCTCTTCCCACCCCCAAAAAACCCTTTACATTTGATTTTTTAAATGCAAAATGACTTTTTGATTCAAGATTTCCTTTACTTTTAAAAAAAATTTAAAGCTCAATTGAAACAAAATGTTTAGTTTTGAGTTGAGCTCAATGTTTCACTTGACTGGAAGCAATTTTTTTAACGCTTTGATTTGCCAAAAAAATTATTTTTTCCAAAATTGCCAGGCAACTGAAAAACCCATTTTTGGCCCAGCTGTGATCAGAGCAGCCAACTAGCTCTCCTTGTGCTCCCACTGTTAGCAGGGGTTTCCGATAGTTACCTGTCTGCACCACCAGCCAAAAATTTAGTCCATAACCTGAAAAGCAAAAACAACACGAATTATAAGCAGCTAAAAGTAGACAGATGTGATATTCTCTTCTCAGGCACATTCGTGGAAATCAGGTGTAACTCAGCTGCAGTCAGTCAGATAAATATCAGGGCAGACAAGAATTCTCTGTTCTTGGCATGGTTCATGTTCTTACCCTCCTGAAAGAGGCATTTTTCAGAAGACATAGCTCAGGTTTTCGATCATTTCTGATGTCTTCTTTGCTGAAGTTGTTGGACACAACAACAGGGAAGCAGATTTGCTTATGGTCAGTCATTTGCTTTTTTCCAGACTGTGCACTCATGTTCTTATTTCTGTAGCTGTATCAAAGTCACCTGTCTCTTTCTTAGAAACACACATTCCAAGGCCAGAACAGACCATTGCGATCATCTAGTCTGACCTCCTGTGTAACACAGGCCATAAAACTTCCCTAAAATAATTCTTAGACAGCTAAACTGTTTTATTCCCATGCTCCAGCATGTTAGTATAAATACCCTGTTCAACTGGACTATTTCCTAAAAACTTGCTTCTTGAGTCTGGATTCACCGAGCCAGGTGGCCCTTTGCCTCTCTCTGTACAGTAGGTGAAAAAAAGCTGACCGTATTTGCGCCTTCATCCCAAGGCAACTGTAAAACCTTTAGCAACTCTGTTTAAATCCATTTGGGTTTTCTTCCCGCAGGATCCAGTATCATGTATATGAAGTGCACGTTTCTATAAATAAGCAGCCTACATATGGCAGTGAGTAAAAGTCTAGGGCTAATGTCAGAAGCTATTTATTGTTTGCCTTGGAAACAGACATTTGAAATGAAGGCTCAATGGCCAGACATCTCACATGGACTCAGCTGACACAGTCAGGAGCAGATTTTCAGAAGAGCTCAGCACCCACATCGGCATCAAAATAAGGGTTCAGATTTTCAGACGAGCGCCGCATGTTGGGTGCTGAGCTAGCTTTGAAAATCGGGCCATTATTTAGGTGCCTAAATGGGAGCTGAGCTCTTCTGAAAGTCTGGGCCCAATTAGGGGGGCTAAATGCTTGAAAATCTGACTGCGTGCTCTTGAAAAGCAAGTCCCGCGTTATGGACAACAAGCACTTACTTAGGTATATTTATCAGTATCAATGGTCGAGCGATCAGCACAGATACATGGAATTTCAGAAAACTGTTCTTTGTCGGGCCAACTCTTGAATTGCCAGGTACCTGTGCTCCAAAACAATTATCTATGATTAAAGCGAAGACTTTGTCATGGATATTTTTAGTAAAAGTCACGGACAGGACATGGGCAATAAAGAAAAAATCATGGATGCCCCTGACCAGTCCCCGACTTTTACTAAAAATATCCATGATAAAATGGAAAGCTGCTGGGAAGCTGCGGGGGCTGGCTGGGAGCTCTAGGGGCCCCTCAACATCCCCAGGGGCTCAGAGCTCCACCCATGGGTCGGAGCTCTGGGGTCCCCCTGATGCCCACAGCGGCGGGGACCCGCTGGGGTCCCCTGCTGCCCACGGTAGCTGGGAGCTGTGTTGGTCCCCCTGCCTCCCGCGGTGGCCAGGATCTGCACAGTCCCCCTGCCACCCACAGTGACCAGAGGCTACAAGGGTCCCCCTGCCGCCCACAGCCCACAGCAGCTGGGGGGTCCCCCTGCTGCCGGCGGCAGCTGTAGGGTGACCAGATTTTATAGGGACAGTCCCGATATTTGGGGCTTTGTCTTATGTAGGCACCTATTACCCCCACCCCCGTTCCGATTTTTCACACTTGCTATCTGGTCACCCTAGGCACCTGGGAGGTGATGGGACCTGCAGCTCCCAGCCACCATGGGCTCAAGTCAAGGAGGTCTTTGGAAGTCATGGATTCCGTGACTTTCCCAACCTCCGTGACAAAATCATAGCCTTAACCACGATAAGATCACGAGGTTTCCTCTATGGTCCTGTTAGCTGATCAGTTTTACTTATTTATTTCTTGGTTTGTTTATTGTTTAACTAGTGACCTATATGCACTTGTCTGAAACAACTTTTACATGTATATCTCGATACAGCATTGCTAAGCTTGAGTTCAGAAACCATGAGTCAGGTGCCAACAAAATCATAGGTTGGCTTAAAAATCATGAGATTTAGCAACAAAGGAGGGAGGTTCTGGAACAGATTCCCAGGAGGAGTCGATGGGGCAAACAACTTACTTAGTTTTAAGTGGGATCTTGACACATTTATGAGTGGGATAATATGATAGGGTTGCTTGTGATGGTGGGGGGAGGGCTGGTCAGCCCTAGGCAGGGTGGGGGAGGTCCCGAGAATCTCATGCTTCAAGGCTTCAGCCGGTTACCGTCAGGAGTCAGGAAGAGTTTATCCTCCCCACAAGGGATTCTGGGTTCTTTGCCTCCTTCCTCTGAAGCATCAGAGATGCCCATGGCTGGAGATGGGACACTAGATGGTGTGGGCAGGTGGCACCGAACATCCTCTTTCTCGGGTGCTTGGCAGGCTGGTTCTTGCTCCCATGCTCAGGGTCTAATTGATCACCTTACAAGGGGCCAGGAAGGAATTTTCCCCCCAGATCAGATTGGCGGGGACCTTGCGGGGTTTTCACCTTGCACTGCAGCGTGGGGTGCTTGTCGGATAATCTGGGTATATCTCAGTTAATCGATGAGTTGCCATTCTTGGGGCTTCTGACACAGGTGCACCTTGGTCCCTCCTCTTCTCTGCTTGTGGTACACAATAGCTTAGCCTTCTGGGGGTTGTAAATCTTTGGTCTAACCTTGGTGGTTGGGTTTATTGTGTGGGTGGTTAGGTGGTGCTGGTGGCCTGTGATACACTGACTGGATGATCCAGTGGCCCCTTCTGGCCTTAACCTCTATGAGTCTATGACCATAATACTTGTATGATCTTACTGTCTTCTAGTTTTTGAACCTATTGTGAGACTCAGGATAAACTCACAACAGTTGGTAACTCTGCTGCCAACAAACAAAGCGTAGGCTTCTCACTGACCTATTCCCTTCAAAATGATGAATCACCTTCTTTGCACTTCCAAACGCATTGTTGCTCATTTATAAGTACACAGGATAAAAAATAATACTCCCTCCACCTCCACTATGCAGAACTTACATTAAGCACAATGCATTTTGAACTGACCCTTCATATCCTTTTCCTTAAGGTTGAAAGCATCACTTCTACTGAAAGCAGGAGTCCCAGGGTCCGTCACATGGTAGCACAATGCCCTATCATTCCAAGCTGCAAGGCCAACGGAAGACTAGCCATGTGTTTTGGGGGAAAGAGCCTTTAGTTAAATAAACATTTAACTAGTTGAATATGGAATTTGAATAATGAAATTCAAATCTGCCTAGTCAAGACGTGTGGTTTGATTCACCCATAAAAGTCAATGTACTTATAAGAAATAGTAGTAAATAAAGAAAGGCAGCTTGATAATACAGCTTTTCATTCAAGCTGCAATAGGGAATGGCTGTAATTAAAGGATTAAGAAGACAAAATGCAATTTCCTTCCTATTGATTGATGATACAGGAAATGAGAATTAATTTTCTCTTTTCATGTAGAGAATTTAGTGGTTATGGAAAGTGTTGGATCAACAGTCCTGGGGTCTTATTTATATACAGATCATGGACACCAGCAGCACAAGCTTCCTCAGGCTTCCCACTAAGGTGTCTCAAAAATCAGACGTCAGGGGACCATTGCCACAAGCACAGGAGTCATTTGTCCATCCAATCATCCCTGTGCTGACAGTGCCAATAAGGGCCTCTTAGTCTTAGCTGTGGCGGTGGCAGCATTGACAGTATACATGCTTTTTCAGTCAAAAGTGGACTGAGAACATGAATTAGTTTTGTCACAATTAGCTCTATTGGAAGGAGAATGCATTGACCTATTAAGCAAATGCAAAACAACTTTCTTCTCTTTCATAGATTAGAACAAGACGTGTCATCACTGACAAAGATGAAGAAAGGGTTGTCTTAGTGTCACATACCAGGGTACAGGCCAGACCAGTGAGGGCAGCATCACCCAGCCCTGCAACATTGGGTGCCTTACAATGTCTTGCTGCAGTAACTCCCCCCGAGCCACTCACAAACAGCTTTCCAGCATGCAGGCCACACCCTCAGTGTCTGTGTGTAACTGCAGCCTGCCAACCACACTTGGATTACACTCTGGCTCTCACCAGCCTTGGTTATACTTCAGGGTGACCCCAACACACCCCAAGCCCTGGATTCCCCCCCACCCCGAAAAGTATGTCCTAAACTGCCCAACCCTCTCCTAGACAGCACAAATATTTTAAGTATGTTATTCCTTTAAGGGGAAAATATGGCATCTTATTATCTCAAATAGTTATTCATACATTTTAATTTAAACACACAGGATTAGATAAAACAGAAAAACAAGCTCATTAACTACAAAGAGATAGATTTTAAGTGAGTACAAGTAATGAGGCATATAAGTCAGAAATGGTTACAAGAAAAATAAAGATAAAATGCTCACTAATGCCTAACTTAAACTGAATCAGATTCAAGCAAAGATTCTTACCACATGCCTTCAGCAGTCTCACTGACCTAACTGTTTAGGTAAGGACCCCCTCCCCAAGACTCCAGCTACTGCTTCCCTTTTCTCTCCAGATGTAGTGAATGCGGTGGGAGAGATGGGGTGCTTGGGGTGTTTGTCTTTCCTTTTTAGAGTTTCAGTGCCCCTCTTGAAAAACATTTCCAGCTGAGACCCAGGAGCCAAAGAGTCTATGTGGAAGGATGTTCCCTGCAATTTTTTCCACCTGTTTGAAATTTCTTTGTCTTCTTTTCCTGCTTGATGACTCTATTTACTGCCTAAATGCAAATCAAGCAGATAATACATTCCTTTGTTTAGGACAGACCTGTTTGCCAACTTGTGTTTGAGAAGGGCTGTGGGGTTTGGAACATGTGTTAATAATAAAAAAAAACATACAGGCTATTTTATAACTTTACATACAATGTTGCCACACATATTTTATCAGGACAATAATGACCAGCAAGTTATGAGCTTTCAAATGATACCTTACAAGACATGCCTTGTACAAAAATTATTACAATAGTGTGTAGGCTGTGAACACAAGGGTGTATTCTTTCACACTTAAGGCTTTCTTTCTGACAAGTTCTGACAATAAAGGATGGGCAGAGCCTTACTTCAGGAAAGGCATTATCCATAATCCATTACCAGCCGCAGTAGGCAGTGGGGGACAAGGCCAGGTTCTAGGGGAAGTCTGACCAAATTCAATCTCCTTGAATGATATCACTGGGTCAAATTCAGTCCTTACATACACACAGACACACATACATCTGTTATTGAAGTCAGGCATCTGAGGGCAAAATATCACCCATTGTTGTCTTAGAAGAGAAATCTGGTGATGGTATAGAAAATTTCTGACTTTTTATCACCCTTTTTAGAAGGAATGTGGTTGGTATCCATAAATGGAGTCATTTAAACCTTTGATTAAATTCATCCTCATGCAAGTTATCAAGCAGGTTTTTTTGGCTATATCTTTATTCTGGTGATCAGCCAGGGTAAAGTTTTCACACTTTCCTGGAAATTAACTGAAGATCACTAGCTGTGCCATCTTCCAAATTTACGACATTGCAACTAAATTCAGGCCCAGACCTGCAGTGATAAATGATCTTGCATGTCCTCTAGCCCATCAAATAGAAACCTGCTTCCTTGGGAGAACACAAAATGAGATCTGTGCATTACAAATACATTTTATTAAAAGGTGTGTTCAATATTTCATGAAACATGAGGAATCATCAGTGCTTACTAAAGCTTGAAATTTTCTTGAATATAAATGTGTCTGAGGAACCCAATAAGAACATTAACAAAGAGTAAGCTTTCGTTCTGAATGTCAGAACCAAAGGCCAAAACCCACATCGATTAATGGCAGTATAATTTGTCAGTTCAGAATCAAGGAGTTGGAGGTCATAACTAAATTTTTTGTAAGGCAATTTGACATTAATGAGGACTAAGGTCCATCAACTTGCAGAATGGTCTATTAATCTCTGTGGCACTGAAAACACTTGGGGATTTGTCTCATTGTGTCATTGGGAATTAATTTATCTTTTAAAAAGTTTATAGGGAAAGAAAAGCCACACTCTTTAATATTAATACAAATGTAATAGTGATGGCTAAACACATTAGAATGGCGATTTGGTTTAATTTTGTACCTTTTTACATTCAAAGTATGATGTGTCCCAAAAGGTAAAGCTGGTCCACATTTTGTTTCCTGAAAAGCAAATATCTTTTACCAGAAATGGTTTCCAAAACTATCTGATGAGTTTTATTTTTGTGGAAAAGCTGAAAAATTTAATGGGCAATTTGAAGAAAAAAAAGACCTCAGTTGCCTGCAAAAATAAATTGGCTTTTTGTAATCCACTCCACTACACTGTCAGCATGGAGGTTCATCTCTAAAGATGATACAGGCATCACGGATCGTCTTCAGTGACTTCCCAAACAGCCAGCACAGACCAATACTGGCACACATTGACATTCAAATCCCAGTTCTCTATTCAAAACTGGCACCACGCTGGAACTTCAAAAAAAAAAGCAGACAGGACCACTTTCACTATAACTGTGGACAGTACCATTTACCACATTCTCCCAACATGGAAGACTTTTGACCGTTTTACTGCTCTATAATTGCTTCAACACTCTTCAATGAATACTCCTTATAGTGATGGGAATGGAAAAGAGTGGCTAATTTCTAAAGGCAAGCTTTCCTGATAGTGTCACGGCAGCACAGTTATTGCTAAAAAAAAATGTACGACCAAACAGCAGCACTCTTGCCTTTTAAAAGACACCATTTGAAGGTTTTGCAGTGCAAGATTCCAGACCATGGCATTTTTCTAGCATAAAGTGACGGAAGGGGTAAAGGCATCTTGTGACTGTTTCGTACCATTGTTCAGAAGATCCAGGCTACAACTATTAGCTCAAGGATTGAAGTCTGTCATTGGATCAGAAATACCTGAGTTACCCCACATCCCCAAAGTCACCCTCCTTTGTACTTTCCTCTAACAAAAATGTTGATGTGATGTCTTTATCTGCATAATTACTGACATTATTTCACTGTAACATTTTGGCACTGAATTCTAGAACACATATAATTTAAATACTCTCTTACTAATTTTCCTTTGCAATTGTTCTTCCTCCTATTTTCTTTCTCCCATCATTCCAATTTTTCACATCTGCAATATTTTTCTCTGGGATCTATTCCTTCAGGATACTTTTCTGTTCCATTCCATCCCTTTCCTACTTTCATCCTGTAATTCAGACCACTAACTACTTTCCCGGTGCTATTATCCCCATTTCTCCATGTTCTTTCAATCTCTCTCTCTTCCCTTCATCCTTGAATCTCTTGGCTGTAATAAACCCTAGACCCTTGGCTAGTGGCAGCTGTCTCTAAAGCAGAGCTGTTGTCTGTACACCCGCATTGCTTCCACTCCCATTCTCCTGGGATCCCTTCTTAATTATCTTTTTTTCCCCCTTGGATTCTTTTTTTCCCCCCTCTTCCTTTTGTTTTTTTCTACCTAAGATCTGGAAAGGAAATAAGAAGCATGATTTTAAGAAAGGGAGTAGGGCATGATTCTGCGAGAAAGCCAAGGTTCGGGTTCTGTGCTTCCAGGCACCAGGAGGCAAAAGTACTAAGGGTAGATGGAATATTGGCATGTAGAAGGAGGGACTTTGCTGTTTGCTTCCTTTCTTCTTGAAAGGTGGAACCGCAGCACGGTCCTTGAATTTCCAGGATAGAAGAAGAGGGGCACATGACCAAAATAGCTGTTGTAGTGGAAAAAGAAAGCCTTCCCCGTATGAATCACAGCAGTGCTGGGCTCCAGAGTGTGCAGATCAACAGCTTCTGCAGCTCTTATAGGCATTAACTGATCCATTAATGGGGCCTTAATTCTGAAACCTGAAGGCAATTCACATGTCAACTCTGCCATCTTCGCTCTTGTTGCTCATTTTAACCGAAGCATCTAGCTACTGTACAACTGTAGATGCGCCATTATGTAGCACCACATTCTCCTTAGCTCCAGACTGTCCCCGACTAAACTCTAGTTTGTACACAAAGCTGGAATATGTTTTAATTTAACAAAAATCTGCCTTCATCACTCCACATATTAAAGGTGAATAGCGAATTATTATTTTACTACTATTTATTTTATTATTTAATTTTAAAATCCCCAAATTCTCATCTAAGAATTGTATCAGCCCATCCTCACGGCATCTGGGCGCCTCCAAAAATTAAAGCGTGCACAAATATTTCTTTCTTCCCTTGAATCTTCATGGACTGGACACTGATCTATAGTCATTGTTAAAATTAGCACAATGTTTTGTTATTTATTATACTAGTGCTTAGGGACCAGCCAGGAACAGAGAGCCATGGTGCTATGGGCGATACAAACACAGAGTAGCAGACAGCCTCTGCTGCCCGAAAGAGCTTGCAGAAAAATTTCAGACAATTACATCTTCATTAAGAGCCTGTAAAATCTAAGCTGCAGCTTTCCTGATTTCCCTGCCAGGTTACCAGTGTCACTCTGCAGCTACCAGAAATAAAGATACAAGACCCTGGCCCAAAGCCCACTGAAGTCAATAGAAAACCTCCCACTGGCTTCATTAGGGTTTAGCATAGACCCTAAAAGAGCTCTTCCATTCCAAACGGCTATTTTCATTCTCTTTTAATGATAGTTACATCATTCACTCTCCAGGGAAACCATAGGTCAGCAAGTTCCAATATCTCACAATTTTAGGGAGAAAGTTTTGTGCTAATATGGCATGACTTCAGTGATTAACTGTTAGCAATACCTTTGCAGCTCACCTATCAGGGGGCTAAGCAAAGGGAAATATTGCTACTTATGCAAATAATAAACAGAACTCCCCTATCCTTTCTCTGTGAGGCTCACAGTCACACACAAGTTGACTAGCCAGTCGGTCTAATCAAGCACTGTCAGTTGGGGGAAGAAGTCGCAGACAGTGCAGCCATCTGTCGCCGCCTGCACTTTGGGAGAAATGCTGACATTCCTTGACCATAATGGTAGAAAAGCTTTCTAAAGCCATTGGACTCTTATCATCATCATCATGTCTCAGTTTGACAGATAGAATGGTTTGCCAACTAGAACATTTTGTAAACACAAGCTCAATTCAAATCAAGTAAAACCTCATTCTAAATTCAGAAACCTTGGCTTCAGACCAAAGGGGAATGAAATAGTGGATAATTCTCTTACTGCTGCAATGCTGGCCCATTAACTTTAAATCCCTAAGGAAGCAAAAGTCCATCGCCACTGAAAAGCGAGACACCCCGGATGTCCCTGGCAAACACTCTGGGACAGACTGACACACTCCCATTGTCCCAGCTAGGTGCTGCAAAAGGTGCATAGGGAAGGCTTAATTCTCCTTGCAAGAGCCCTGATAGAGTATTCTGGGGTGGGCTAGAGGAGGAAGTGGGTGTGACTGGAGCTTTCTTATGGCCCTGTGATTCCACATGACTGCAGTGACCCATACAGGGCCCTAGCAGCCCTTAAATAGGGAAAGTACAAAACCTTTCCCCTCTCCCTGTCTGTGCTGGCACCTGCACTGGTTAAGGATGAATTAGGCCCTGTGGCCAATTTACTATAAATAGGGCCCAGTCCTGCAAACACTTCTGGATGTGAGCAATTTGATTCGGGTGAACAGCCCTTATTGAGCTCGGAACTATAAATGTTACCGATCAACATAGCGAGAAACCATTGTCCAGGTTTGATTAGTCTCTAAGGTTCCCACTACACTTGGAGCTGCGGGGAGCGGGGATGACTCCCAGCTTGAGTAGCCATCCTCACACTGGCTCGCATTGAGCTCGCATTACTACTAAAAATAGTAGTGGCACAGGTTGGGGGTGCCCAGAGTACATACCCCCAGCGTCCAGGCCAGTTTGCACTTGGGGGCAGCTAGCCTGTGCCGCCACTCACTGCTGCTCCTGCTACTACGGCTGTGCTACTATTCTTAGCACACGAGCTCCGATGGGAGCTAGCGTGAGTTTCGCGACTCAAGCTGGGAATCCCACCCCCAGCTCCAAGCGCGGATGCAGCCTAAAGGATGAACATCCCACAGTTGGTGCCCCAGGGTGACTTGATGCTTAAACTTTTATTGGTCGTTTGCTTAGGGGCACTCCTCGGCAATCAGTCTTTGAACCAGTTGACCTATAAATCTGACCCTTCCTGTGTCTGGTTTGCTGTGGGCTATGGGACCCCTTACCTGAATTTTACATTGTAACTTAGTTCTGCTAGACTGGAGCTAGAACTCCTGGCCGCGGAGCTGCATACGCACACGCGGTTCATTGAGAGTAAACGGCAGCACAAGGAATGCAGCGCTTTAAACTTGAATTTTAATACATGGAAAATAGTTGAAAACAAGAAGAATCATTTGGAGTTAGAGCTTCAGATTGAACTGCTCCTAATTCCCTTCCTTTGCGACACACTGGCTCTTGTGAACTCTCTAGTGAAAAGACAATGACTGAAGGCCTCCTTGATGCCCCCACACAGTTCTTGCCCTAGACACTGGCTTTTAGGATAGAGCAGTGGTTCTCAAACTGATTTGATCAGGCCTCTCTTCTTTGTGTCTATAGTGGTTTACGCCTCCCGCCCACCCCTGCCCCAAGTACATATACCACCACCCAGCTCTGGAGGCAGAGTGGAGAGCAGCGGCCGCTGGCCGGGCCCCTAGCTCTGGAGGCAGAGAGGAGAGCAGCGGCCGCTGGCCGGGCCCCCAGCTCTGGAGGCAGAGAGGAGAGCAGCGGCCGCTGGCCTGGCCCCCAGCTCTGGAGGCAGAGTGGAGAGCAGCGGCTGCTGGCCGGGCCCCCAGCACTGAGGGCAGAGTGGAGAGCAGCGGCTGCTGGCCAGGCACCCAGCACTGAAGGCAGTGCCATGCCAGCAGCAGCACAGAAGTAAGGGCAGCAATGTGAAAAAGGATGTTCAATATCACATTTCACAGCAGACTTAGTGCCCCATTGCCACCCTTGCTTCTGTGCTGCTGCCACCCTGGGGCTGATAGCCGGAGCCCTGCCACCTCCAGGTAAGGGATTGGGGATGGGGGTGGAGAGCCTGAGCCCAGGTTCACGGCTCTGGCTGTCAGCTCCAGGGTGGTGGGGGTCTGGCTGTCCCCATTATCCCTGCCTCCTTGGTGTGCATGGATCTTCAGCCCATCCATCTAGGGCTGTGTAGCAGGGTGACAGGAGAGAGAGACAGGCCTGGCTGCTGGGGAACTCACCGGGGACCTAGAGTGGGGCAGGGCTGGGGAAAGGCCTTGGGGGCTGGGAAGCCCTAGGCCAGCAACTCCCCAGGCTGCAGGGCCTGGTCCTAGGCCCATAGGTATTGGGGTTGCAGAGGGACAACCTGAGGGTGGGTAAAGGCAGCCAGTCCAAACCCCTTGTTGCCTGTGATGATTGGCTGATAGACTGCAGTCTGCCCCAGGGCGCAGGGGCTAGATGGTGACTGGCAGTAGCCACAACTGAGGCAACATTGGGATAGGGGGTGGAGGTTCCCCTGGGTGGGGAGACCCAGAGAGAGAGAGACACGGGGGCCAACAACAGGCGGGACACCTGGCCTGCAGAGGGCGCTCCGGATGCTGGGTGAGCTAATTCCTGAGACGACCAGCAGGAGGCGCCGCAGGGGTGAGTCCGCGCCTGATTACAGGCTGACAGCTGGAGCGCTTAGTAAAAAAAACAAAACAAGCACATAGCTCGTGCCTCCCTTGACACTTTCCCATGCCTCCCTTGGGAGGCCCGCCCCACAGTTTGAGAATCGCTGGGATAGCGTGAGTTCTTCATTTCAGATCAGAATCCAGGACCACTCCTCTTGCTTCAGTTCCCAGATTCCTAAGAGGGTTCCTCTATTTTCTTTTAAATGCCAACACTTTCATCCTTTCTATCTAGATTCCGTCAATTCAAGAATTGCCCTGCAGTCGCAAACCCAGGATAGTTCATACCCCCTGACTGCACACTAGGGGGAATAGCAACTGATCAGTTTGACTAGCTTTTAAACACCCTCCTGCAGTTCTATTTCTAGTTCCCACTTTGTATATAATCCTCTGCTCAAACCGCAAGGAACATGTTCTCATTCGCTTATAGTTCAGTTGTTCTAATGTTTAAACTAAGGTAAAGAATTTCAACCCCTGCCATTATGCTATCATCAGTATTGTCAACCCCAACCATTCAGAAACATGAGTCAGGTTTAAAATCATGAGACTGGCTTAAAAATCATGAGTTTAAAAAAAAAAATTCTGGGATCTTTTTATTTACCTTCAGATTTGAGCCTTTGCAGTGCACTCGCTTCATACTTCCTAGCTTTTTTCCTGCCATCGGGAGGGCTAGAAATTTACACTTAAAAAAAATGAAATCTGAGAGGCTCACACACTCCCTTGATTCCTGCAGCTGGGGCTTTGAGATATCACGAGATTCATGATCAAAACATTATGGAACAAGATGGTAGAAAACTGTCATGTAATAAGATGATAATGGGGCCAGATCCTCAGCTGCTATAAACTTCTGCATCTGCATCAGGGTGAATGGGGCTTACGTGATTTACACCACCTGAATCTGACACCATTTAAACTGGATTAAGCTGCCTTTTTGACTAAAGAATGACTGTTGTAGTGATGCTAGCGTGGGAGAATGGGGACTGGCAGCATGCCAATGGCTGGGTGGTGTGGGACGTATGGCTGAAGGATGGCGTGTGGAGGGGACAGAGATGCAGGATTGAGAAGGCTAAAAGCATTCCTTGATGCGAGTGAGAGAGGTGCAGAGGTGGAGGGAAGGACTGGAAACCAGACTGACTAAGGGCTAGACACAGCTGCAGCCACAGTTGTCTTGGTAACCTATGTGTGTGAGGGCCTGGCTGGGACAATAGATCTTGAAGGAAAATAGACCTTAAAAACCTGTGATACTGTCCCCTTATTCACAGAACTCTTGGAAGCCTGAAAAGTTTGTATTTCCCAGGAGGCAGTAAGCAGAGATGCAGATCTGCCTCAGCAGCCAATGTCACATGTTCATTCGGTGGCTCCCTCCATAAACACAAACCCATTCAAGTGTAAAAAAGAATAATCTAAACATCCCTATTGGTGGCTCACCTTAGTTTTGTGGGTTTGAGTGCAGGATGTCAGAGGTTGGGCTTGGCTGGCATGATATGTCTAGTGATTTTTGAGTGGCAGTATAGAGGTTAGATTATTTTAGCTGTTCCATTGCTCTTGCATCTGACATTGGACAGGGCAGCTTTAAAAACAAACAAACAAAAAAACCCCTGAGCTTTGACTCTTGGAAGGTCAGCTAGTAGTTATGTAAATCTGCAATTCAGCTGGCTAGGTTCCATCTAAGTTACTTTGTGAATACAGATAGAACCTGAACAGAGGTGTACTTGAGGTCTGAGGGTGTAATTGTTGAACTAAAAGAAAAAGCTATTGAGAACCAAAATTATGCACAGAATAGATGCCATATATTTACTATCCACTGGCTGGTTTTAAAAAAATATAACCCCACATTCTGTACATTGCAGAAGCTAAAATGCATATTCTTGTCTCTGAAAATCACAAAAAATGCATATTCTTGTCTCTGAAAATCACAAGTAATTTCCCTCACATGGAGATTAAAAAGCACCTTCCACATTTGATTAGAGAGAGAAGCCACGCAGAGCTCTGTAGCGCTTGTCCCTTTCAGTTATTCACCTCTATCAGCGCACAGAGACTCACTAATACAGTTGATGTGATTTCCTTTCTTCCTCCAGTGTGTCAATTTCACCTCCACTCAGACGGAGTATCTCTGTGCTCCCTTCACCCTAAAGGCTTCTTCCTATTCTTAGCCAGCCTGATTCCTAACCCAGACACAGAACAGTACAGCTTGACCTCAGCCTGACCTGGTTCTGTAACAGTTCCAAAAACACTCTTGGTACAAGCTAACCTAATTCTGACCTTGTTTTGTTTTGGAAAGTAGCTCAAACTCTTAAAGATCCTTGTCATTTCCTCTCTGGTAAGGAACAAACGCCGCTGGTTGGGGTTGGATTTCCAAAGGGACAACATTTAGAATAGCCTGTAACTTCTTCTGATGTGATTATGCAGCACCAACCACCAGCAACAATGTACATGGCCATTTATCTCTGCTAACTCACTCTTCAATAAACTGCTGAGCAGTTACCTCAGGTTAGTTCCATTTCACTCTGACAACATATGAAAGATACGCACTCATCCTTGGCTGTTTGACAGGGATGCCAAAGTCATTCTTTGAAGAGGGCTAGATTTCATTTATAGTTAAGAGCAGTGGTGTGGAGTATAAATTTAGGATTAAATATTACTCTCAGTTCACATCCTGACTGGCCAAGGGGACTGGAAACAGGATGTGAAGGCTTTCACCTCTGCGATAGTGGCCAGGGATGAATTTCAATCGGTACACTATCTCGGAGCTGCTCCGTGACAATCTGCTTCTGTGTGAGGCAAGCTGGAGCTCTCAATCCCCATCAAAGGGCAACATTACCAAAATAATTCAATACAACTGGCAATAATTCACACATATGACGGAGTCTGAGCAGAGAGATGGAATAGGCCCAGAGACTGAACTGTCCTAAAAGAGATATGTACCACCTAAACAGCAGCAGTTCCTGCAGGCAGTGCTAGTTACACCACTTAAGACAAGAGCAGGTTCCCATTCTCCACTGTCAAGGCGTCTGGAGAGAGAATCTGCAAAACTATGGGCTGGAGTTGGGAGTACTTTCATCATAACAGGGCTCTTCAGTATAAAAACGTAGGGAAGGGAGTCCTCTTAGAGGAAATGCTTCAGACTGAATATTAGTGTTCAGTGAAGACAAGGGAGATGAAATAATATTTGAGGTATTGCTGGAGTTTGGCACAATTACTTGGTTAGAATATTATTGAAAGAGCTGGTCTCTCTTCAATTAATTCAATCAGCAGTTTATTAAAAAAAGAAAAGCACTAATACCTTTGTTTCCCTTCCTACCCTGATTTTTTTTATGAAAGTAAAAATAAAATAGTACTGAAAGGCAGAATGCTCTCATTTTGCCACAAAACGCTGTTGTCACAGGCCAATTGGTGAACTTCTGACTGGAGCATTTCCTAAAAATGCACAATTCCATGCCAAAGGCTTACATCTTTTCCATTTTCACCTAGAAAAATTACCATCACCTATAGAAATGGCAATGTTTCTACATGGACCGAATTTGTCCTTGCTAATGAAAATACCCATCACTGCATGTGTTACTACACAAAAAGGGTGAAATCCACCCCACCCCCCAACCCCTGCCCAGCACGGGGCAGTACTATGCCTATAAATTACTCAAGTGCCATTTAAGCTCTCAAAATAGGGCCTTATGCAGGAATTCAGGGCTGCGTAGACTTTGTTCTGGCCCTCTGTGAATTCCACCTGGATAGAATACTGATAGTTTTTAGATTTCAAGTAAGAACCTGAGCCAAGGAAATATTCCCAATGTACATTTACCACTGAGAGTCTATTCCCCCATTAATGCTGGAGGGATTTATGTGAAACAACTTCCACAGTGTCAATGGAACTAGCTGCCTAGATCTCCCGTGCACTGATGGCAGAAAGCACTTCAGTCCTTTGGTATCTTACCTCTTGACAAATGCACATCTCTCCCATTAACACTAATAGCAGTTACAGGCATGTACTGATTAAATAAAATCCTTATACTTGATTTACTGTTCTTTTGTATGTGTGTCATTGTTGGAAACCAATTTATTAAATTCTTAATGATTAAAATAAATAAACAAATATAAGAGTGTCCACATCCTTTTAAAGAGTGGCTTAAGCCTTGTCTTCACAGACAAGTTGCACCAGTTTAACTTAAGTCACTTTATTTAGAGTGTTACAGGGTTTGTATGTGGAATTTCGTATTGGTTTAAAACTGGTTAGATCAATTTAGCTTGCACCCGTAATTTTACTGCTGCAAGCTAAATCACTATGAACCAGGCTCACATTGATATGAGAGTATCAGCACACAAAATTAATTAGGATTACGGTAGGGTGTGACTGTAAAACAGAATAGCTATTCCTGAGTTCATTATTCTGGAATAAGAGGATCTACCCATGGAGTTACTCAGGCCTGGTCTACACTATGAGTTTAGGTCGAATTTAGCAGCGTTAAATCGAATTAAGCCTGGACACGTCCACACGACAAAGCCCTTTTTTTCGACTTAAAGGGCCCTTTAAACCGATTTCTGTACTCCACCTCCGACGAGGGGATTAGCGCTGAAATCGGCCTTTCCGGGTCAGATTTGGGGTAGTGTGGATGGAATTCGATGGTATTGGCCTCCGGGAGCTATCCCAGAGTGCTTCATTGTGACCGCTCTGGACAGCACTCTCAACTCAGATGCACTGGCCAGGTAGACAGGAAAAGGCCCACGAAATTTTGAATTTCATTTCCTGTTTGCCCAGCGTGGAGAGCACAGGTGACCACGCAGAGCTCATCAGCACAGGTAACCATGATGGAGTCCCAGGATCGCAAAAGAGCTCCAGCATGGACCGAACGGGAGGTACGGGATCTGCTCGCCATATGGGGAGATGAATCAGTGCTAGCTGAACTCAGTTGCAGTAAACGAAATGCCAAAACATTAGAAAAAATCTCAAAGGACATGAAGGACAGAGGCCATAACAGGGACGCACAGCAGTGCTGCGTGAAAATTAAGGAGCTAAGGCAAGCCTACCACAAAGCCAGAGAGGCAAACGGAAGGTCCGGAGCAGAGCCGCAGACATGCCGCTTCTACACTGAGCTGCATGCCATGCTAGGGGGTGCAGCCACCACTACCCCAACCCTGTGCTTTGACTCCATCAATGGAGAATCACGCAACACGGAAGTGGTTTTGGGGGACGAGGAAGATGATGATGAAGACAATGAAGATAGCTCCCAGCAAGGAAGCAGAGAAACCGGTTTCCCCAACAGCCAGGATACATTTTTCACGCTGGACCTGGAGGCAGTAAACCCTGAACCCACCCAAGGCGCGCTCCCAAACCCTGAGGGTGCACAAGGCACCTCTGGTGAGTGTACCTTTGTAAATATTACACATGGTTTAAAAGCAAGTGTGTTTAATGATTAATTTGCCCTGGCATTCGCGGCCAGTGCAGCTACTGGAAAAGTCTGTTAACGTGTATGGGGATGGAGCGGAAATCCTCCAGGGACATCTCCAGAAAGCTCTCCTTCATGTACTCCCAAAGCCTTTGCAAAAGGTTTCTGGGGAGGGCTGCCTTATTCCGTCTGCCATGGTAGGACACTTTACCATGCCAGGCCAGTAGCACGTAGTCTGGAATCATTGCATAACAAAGCATGGCAGCGTATGGTCCCGGTGTTTGCTGGCATGCAGACAACATCCATTCCTTATCTCTCTTTGTTATCCTCAGGAGAGTGATATCATTCACGGTCACCTGGTTGAAATGTGGTGATTTTATTAAGGGGACATTAAGAGGTGCCCGTTCCCGCTTGGCTGAACAGAAATATTCCCCGCTGTTAGCCACGTGGTGGGGGGGAGGGGTGAAGTGATCATCCCAGAGAATTGTGTGTGTGTGGGGGGGGGGTTAGTTGGGTTTGTGCTGCATGTTAACCCGGAAACCGCAGCCCCTCCTTTTACATTGCAATCCCATTTTAAATGGCCAACCCAACGGCCGCTTGGTATGGGGAATGAGGGCGCTGCTGTTTGAAACCATTCCCACATGTTATGAAGGTTAAAAAAGCCAAAAGACTGTGGCTTACCATGGCTGCCTGCAAGCCAAATTCTGTTGCCTGGCACTGCGTGAGTGATCTCTCACACCAAACCGGCAGGCCCTCAATATAAGAGGAAAAATGCAACCTTGTAACGAAAGCACATGTGCTGTGTAATGTGAACAGCAAAATTTAATGTGAAAGAGTGTACCCATTGTTCTCTAATATGTGTCTTTTTAACCACCTCTCCCTTTTCCTCCACCAGCTGCAAATGTTTCTCCTTCGCAGAGGCTAGTGAAGATTAGAAGGAGAAAAAGGCACACTCGGGATGATATGTTCTCGGAGCTCCAGATGTCCTTCCACGCTGACAGAGCACAGCAGAATGCGTGGAGGCAGACAGTGTCAGAGTGCAGAAAAGCACAATATGAACGAGAGGAGAGGTGGCGGGCTGAATTGCGGGCTAAAGAGAGCAAGTGGCGGGCTGAAGAGGATAGGTGGCATCAGATTGCTGACAGAAGGCAAGAGTCGATGCTCCGGCTGCTGGAGCATCAAATTGATATGCTCCAGCATATCGTTGAGCTGCAGGAAAGGCAGCAGGAGCAGAGACCGCCACTACAGCCCCTGTGTAACCAACAGCCCTCCTCCCCAAGTTCCATAGCCTCCTCACCAAGATGCCCAAGAACGCGGTGGGGGGGCCTCCGGCCACCCAGCCACTCCACCCCAGAGGATTGCCCAAGCAACAAAAGGCTGGCCTTCAATAAGTGTTAAAGTTTTAAAGTGCAGTGTGTCCTTGTCCTTCCCTCCTCCCCCACCCCACCCGGCGCTTCTCTCCTCCCCCACCACTCCCGGCCTACCTTGGCAGTTATCCCCCTATGTGTGTGATGAATCAATAAAGAATGCATGAATGTGAAGTAACAATGACTTTATTGCTTCTGCAAGCAGTGATCGAAGGGGGGAGGGGAGGGTGGTTAGCTTACAGGGAAGTAGAGTGAACCGGGGGGGGAGGGGGTTCCATCAAGGAGAAAGAAACAGAAGTTTCACACCGTAGCCTGGCCAGTCACAAAACTGGTTTTCAAAGCTTCTCTGGTGAGCACCGCGCCCTGCTGTACTCTTCTAACTGCCCTGGTGTCTGGCTGCGCGTAATCAGCGGCCAGGCGATGTGCCTCAGCCTCCCACCCCGCCATAAATGTTTTCCCCTTACTCTCACAGATATTGTGGAGTGCACAGCAAGCAGTAATAACAGTGGGAATATTGGTTTCGCTGAGGTCTATCCGAGTCAGTAAACTGCGCCAGCGCGCTTTTAAACGTCCAAATGCACATTCTACCACCATTCTGCACTTGCTCAGCCTATAGTTGAACAGGTCCTGACTACTGTCCAGGCTGCCTGTGTATGGCTTCATGAGCCATGGCATTAAGGGGTAGGCTGGGTCCCCAAGGATAACTATAGGCATTTCAACATCCCCAACGGTTATTTTCTGGTCGGGGAAGAAAGTCCCTTCCTGCAGCTTTTGAAACAGACCAGTGTTTCTGAAGACGCGAGCATCATGTACCTTTCCCGGTCATCCGACGTTGATGTTAGTGAAACGTCCCTTGTGGTCCACCAGTGCTTGCAGCAGCATTGAAAAGTACCCTTTTCGGTTTATGTACTCGCTGGCTTGGTGCTCCAGTGCCAAGATAGGGATATGGGTTCCGTCTATCGCCCCACCACAGTTAGGGAATCCCATTGCAGCAAAGCCATCCACTATGACCTGCACGTTTCCCAGAGTCACTACCCTTGATACCAGCAGGTCTTTGATTGCGTTGGCTACTTGGATCACAGCAGCCCCCACAGTAGATTTGCCCACTCCAAATTGATTCCCGACTGACCGGTAGCTGTCTGGCGTTGCAAGCTTCCACAGGGCTATCGCCACTCGCTTCTCAACTGTGAGGGATGCTCTCATCTTGGTATTCTGGCGCTTCAGGGCAGGGGAAAGCAACTCACAAAGTTCCATGAAAGTGCCCTTACGCATGCAAAAGTTTCGCAGCCACTGGGAATCGTCCCACACCTGCAACACGATGCGGTCCCACCAGTCTGTGCTTGTTTCCCGGGCCCAGAATCGGCGTTCCACGGCATGAACCTGCCCCATTAACACCATGATTTGCACATTGCTGGGGCCCATACTTTGTGAGAGGTCTATGTCCATGTCTATTTCTTCATCACTCTCGTCGCCGCGCTGCAGTCGCCTCCTCGCCTGGTTTTGCCTTGGCAGGTTCTGGCTCTGCATATACTCCAGGATAATGCGCGTGGTGTTCATAGTGCTCATAATTGCCGCGGTGATCTGAGCGGGCTTCATGATCCCAGTGCTATGGCGTCTGGGCTGAAAAAAGGCGCGAAACTATTGTGTGACGGAGGGAGGGAGGGGCGACTGATGACATGGCTTACAGGGAATTAAAATCAACGAAGGTAGCTATGCATCAGGGAGAAACACAAACAACTGTCACACAGAATGCCCCCCCCCCCAAAGATTGAACTCAAAACCCTGGGTTTAGCAGGCCGTTGATTTCACGGAGAGAGGGGGAAGCAAATGAATACAGAACAAATCTGGTCCATCTATCTTTTACATCTTAGGCTGGCAGCAGACGGTGCAGCATGACTGATAGCCATCGGCATCTTCTAGGTGCTTGGCAGAAGTTACTGCATTACGATTGCTAGCCATCATCGTCAAGACGGTGCAATAGGACTGCCGGCAGGACTGAGTCTCCAGGAGACAAAGCATGTCTGCCCAGGCACCTCTGACCGAACTCACTGAGGAGTACGATGACGACAGATACCAATCATAATACAGCATCTGCTGCCAAAAGGCAAGGAGCTGCTGCTGTATAGCAATGCAGTCCCACATCTGCCAGCACCCAGATAGCCGATGACGGCTACCAGTCATACTGCACCATCTACTGCCAAAAGGCAATTAGCTGCTGCTGTGTAGCAATGCAGTCCCACGTCTGCCGGCACCCAGATGAGATATGGTGATGGTAAGCTGAGCTGAGCGGGCTCCATGCTTGCCGTGGTATGTCGTCTGCACAGGAAAAAAGGCGCGAAACGATTGTCTGCCGTTGCTCTCACAGAGGGGGGGGGCCTGACGACATGTACCCAGAATCCCCCGCGACACTGTTTTTGGCTCATTAGGCATTGGGATCTCAACCCAGAATTCCAATGGGCAGCGGAGACTGCAGGAACTGTGGGATAGCTACCCATAGTGCAACGCTCCAGAAGTCGACGCTAGCCTCAGTACTGTGGATGCAGTCCACCGACTTAATGCACTTAGAGCATTTTATGTGGGGACACACACAATCGACTGTATAAAAACGATTTCTAAAAAACCGGCTTCTATAAAGTCAACCTAATCTCGTCGTGTAGACATACCCTCAGGAATAGCTATTCTGGAATAACTGTATGTGTAGACAAGCCCTAAATAAACCACTCTTAAACCAAACTGAGAGCATCCACACAATGGTTTGATACAAACCTGTTAATTAAACCAGTTTAATTAAACTGGTGCAACTTTGTGTGTAAATAAATCTGAGGGCATGGATACACTTGCAGATGTAGAGTGCTTTGAGTTAAACCAGCCTTCAGAGAGCGCAGTAGGGAAAGCGCTATAGTCTGTCCACACTGACAGCTTCAAGCGCACTGGTGTGGCCACATTTGCGGCACTTGCAGCGGCATTGGGAGCGGTGCATTATGGGCAGCTATCCCAGCATGCAAGTGACTGTAACGTGCTTTTCAAATGGGGGAGGTGTGGTGGAGTGTGACAGGGAGTGTGTTGTGTGTATGTGGGGGGAGAGAGAGTGGGGTTTTGGGGGGCTGAGAGCATGTCTGCATGCTGTCTTGTAAGTTCAGACAGCAGCAGACCTCCCCCTTCCCCCCCCCCCTCTCTCTCTCTCACACACACACAGCATTCCACAGTAATGGTTGCTTTGTCTTGGTGCAGATAAGCAGCCGGCTGTCAGAAACGGAGCTTTCAAAGGGCATATCCGCATTCCTGCAGCAATTCAAAAACAATGACAAGAGTGGCCACTTGACTTAAGGGGATTATGGGACGTTTCCGGAGGCTGATCAGAGCACAGTAATGCAACACCTTGTTCACACTGACGCACGGACATTGTAGCCAAGACGCAGCAAACATTATTCCTCTCGCAGAGGTGGAGTACCAGAAGCGCTCTAGCCCTGGAGTCAGAGAGCTCTACGTGCCTTGCCAGTGTGGACAGGTAGTGAACTAGTGCTCCCGGGGCTGCTTTAATGCGCACTAACTAGCAAGTGTAGCCAAGCCCTGAGTAATTTATTCTTTATAATGGGCTTAATCATGTGAAGTGCTGAGCATCTTCAGCTTTTATTAAAGAAAATAGCCATTGAGGGCACTCAGGACTGGCTATTGTGTATGGTAGAAAGAGCAGTCCTGTCTACTGGAGAGAGAAGTACAATGGCCAGAAAGCTTGAGGTAAGACCCTCTGGAGATTAATGATACCAAACCCATCAGCTATTTAGGAGAGAGGAAAGTAAGCAGGAATCAGAACTCTAAATCAGACTGCTGTTCCCTCAGTAAAAACTCTGGCTATAAATATTCTGGTAGGATGTGTCGCAGTAACAGGCTGATTGCTCCTAGCTGTCCTTGAAAGATACTGTATCCGTGTATTGCTCATTTTAATATTGTGTGTTGCCAACAAACCACACAGCGTATTTCCAAGATGGGAGGAGGCCATAGCAGGATTTTAGTAGGAAAGGTTTTAGACATGCAGATGACTGAGGAGACTGCACCCCATTCAGATCCACATTATTTTGTTACAAGCATGCTGAGGGTGGATGTGGAGGATTTAACTGTATAGTTTCACTAATGCTAATGTTGATTTTCAACCTGTGGAACTCCTTGCCAGAGGAGGTTGTGAAAGCCAAGGCTATAACAGGGTTAAAAAAGGAACTAGATAAGTTCATGGAGGATAAGTCCATCAATGACTGTTAGGCAGGATGGGCAGGGATGGTGTCCCTAGCCTCTGTGTGCCAGAAGCTGGGAATGGGTGACAGAGGATGGACCACTTCATGATTACCTGTTCTGTTCATTGCCTCTGAAGCACCTGGCATTGGCCACTATCAAAGGACAAGATACTGGGCTAGATGGACCTTTGGTCTGACCCAATATGGCTGTTCTTATGTTCTTATAAACTGTGTTCTAATAAACAAAGAACTAAAGCCATCTTTTCTTTCAGTGAGTTTAGTTGGAATGACTTTACACCCCACTGTGCTAGATACAGCAAAAACACACGGTAAGAGACAGTCCTTGCCTCAGAGAGCTTACAGTAGTGAAAGGGTGGAAGGAAAAACTAAGGCACAGAGTGGGGAAATGACTTCCAAAGGTCCTACCCCACTAGTAGAGCTGTGAATGGAACTCAGCTGTCCTGATTCCCAGTACCTTAGCCCAGATCAGTGTATTCACTTCTCATGGGGACTCCCTCTGTTGACTTCATTGTGATCTGGGTCAGACCCCAGATCAACAGCTATGGGAAAATATATTATCTGTTTTCTCCACAGAACAGATACAGCATCAGCAGCCGTACCAATTTGCTGTACTATATCACTGACATGCCTAAAGCCTGATTCAGAAGGAACAATTCTACAAGTTCATTCTCCAGGTCCTTTCTGCTGTGATGGTAACAAGGGAGTCATTTCAATTGTTGTATGGGAGAGAGATGCCCAACAGTTTCCACAGATAACTAAAGAGCCATTTTACTGCAGCTAGTGAGTGGGGCCAGCTTCAAGGCTTCATCTTACAGTTGAAATCCTCTGCCTTCCATGAATTCATTCCCGGAGGCACCCAGCCCCAGAAACAACAAAACATTTTTAATAGATATGTTCAATATTCTCAGACCATAGGAAACATCAAAATACTTTGCATGCCACGTTTAAAACTCTGCAGCTTTCATCCTTCAAAATCCCATGTTAATTGCTTTACAGAAGCAAAATCATTATCCTTCCAAAAAGTCAGTCCCCTGCTGAGATCTTTACTTTTCCTCCCCTGTTTAAAAGTCATTATCCTTGGTCATTCTGACAGCCTTAAAATGAGAACCAACCAAACAAACTAAGTTATGAGTCCCACAATCTGTTATAAACAACACCGGGCAGGCCCTACATTTTCTAGGTCATGATTTATCGGTTCAGTGGGAACTGTTGTATTGCTGAATACAGTCAATACACTTAACAGCATTTCTTTTAAAGGATCCCAACTGGCTGCTCCTGAGAGCTTTGTTGTACAGAAATGAAAAGTGCAATGTAACCCCTGGTTCAAATGAAAATTCTCTTTAACCTGGAATAGCTCTACCATGGGAGTTGCCTTAAATATGATACCGGCACTGCAGTGCTATTCAGTTTGCCTTTTCATTTTTAATGAAAGAATTTTATTTCTATCATAAAAAGTTTAATGCAGAAAGTTAAATAAGGCAATGGTTTTAAAAGTTAGAAACAGCAAGAAATAGAGGAAATAGAAGAAGATGGTGATACTTTGTTGCTGTGTTTTAAAAAGGTCCCATCCCTCGGATTTAATTTCCCGCACTCTTGGCCATAATGCTAGTCCTAAGTAACTCATTTGTATTCAGGTTGATACCACCTGTGCTTCCAGAGGTGTTACATGCAATTCAAGATAAAAGGACAGTTAAACTAAAAATGATACTGAGCAGCCCAGATTGCCAATCATATATTTATTCAAGAATATATCCCATTGCTTGGGCTCCATTGTGCTATCAAGTATCCTCCATCTAGCTGTGATATTTATCTTGGATCATTTATACAAGCAAGCCACTTTGGTTTTGTTTCAGTCACATACATTACTGCAAACTGAGTCTCAAGTTCCAGCAACATCAGTGTAAGTTTTGCCTCAAGAAGGGCTCCAGGATTAGGCCATTTGGGGCTAAACCCTTGCCCAAGCCACATGGAGGAGGAGGCCTCAGCAGTTCTAGGTTACTGAGACCTCCATGAAACATAAGGGTACTTACCCCCTCCACCTGAAACTGTAATGCAATGGCTTCCTAACCCTGTTCTCAACTCCAGTAGAGGTGTCCATGACTGTCCCCTCAACTGCCATATACAGCAGTTGGGGTGCTGGCAGGGAGTAACATAAGGAAATGCATTGCCTCCTGGGTGTCTCAGTCTGGTATTTGTGGGAAACCAGGCTCCTCTGTGGTTCACTGAGGGCTAGGGAGACTGAATAGGCCACACGGGCAATAGACAAACCTCCATGGTTGACCATCACACCAAAGAAACCTCCGTGGGAGAAAGGGGGATGGAGCCACACAAATGACTCCTGGAGCCCCACCCCAAGTACTGTAGGAACCACACTTAGTTCCCTACCTCTCACCTCTCCCAGAAACTCTGTGAGAGTTACCATCACCGTAGGGGTAAAATAACCTCCACAGCCCTAGCAAGAGGAGAAAGAGGGTGAGGATTCAGGCAGGATTCACTCTTTCCTCAGCAGCTCCACATCATTCACCCAGAGACCTGGAGAAAGCCCCCTCTGCCACCTCTGTGAATCAGGCCAGACCCTCCTTTGGGTAGCCCTGAGTAGCCCAATGTGGCCCAAGGTCATATGGCACTTTTATGGGTGTAATACAGTGGAAAGACCCATGAGTTTTCCCCACAACATGAGTTGGGTTTGACAAGGAAGAAGACCAAGGGGAAATATGATTGCTTTCTATAAATATATCAGAGGGATAAATACCAGGGAGGCAGAGGAATTATTTAAGCTCAGTACCAATGTGGACACAAGAATAAATGGATATAAACTAGCCATCAGGAAGTTTAGACTTGAAATTAGACGAAGGTTTCTAACCATCAGAGGAGTGAAGTTCTGGAACAGCCTTCCAAGGGGAGTAGTGGGAGCAAAAGACTTTTCTGGCTTCAAGACTAAGCTTGATAAGTTTATGGAGGGGATGGTATGATGGGATAGCCTAATTTTAGCAATTAATTGATCTTTGGCGGTAAATATGCCCAATGGCCTGTCATGGGAAGTTAGATGGGGTGCGATCTGAGTTACTACAGAGAATTCTTTCCTGGGTGCTGGCTGGTGAGTCTTGCCCACATGCTCAGGGTTTAGCTGATCGCCATATTTGGGGTCAGGAAGGAATTTTCCTCCAGGGCAGATTGGCAGAGGCCCTGGGGGGTTTTCGCCTTCCTCTGCAGCATGGGCCACGGGTCACTTGCTGGAGGATTCTCTGCACCTTGAAGTCTTTAAACCATGATTTGAGGACTTTAATGGCTCAGACATAGGTTAGGGGTTTGTTGCGGGAGTGGGTGGGTAGGATTCTGCGGCCTGCATTGTGCAGGAGGTCAGACTAGACCAGGGGTTCTCAAACTGTGGGTCGGGACCCCTCAGGGGGTTGTGAGGTTATTACATGGGTGTCACTAGTAAAAAAGTTTGAGAACCACTGGACTAGACGATCATAATGGTCCCTTCTGACCTTAAACTCTATGACTCTAAGGAACTTAGTCAGAGCGCAAGTTACCTCTCTGCACCTTACCATTTTTACCATACTCAGTGAAGTCATCAAAGCAATGGAATTGCACTTTTTACACCAGGTCTAAATCTGATCCGAGTTTGTGGGTCTTTTCATTTAATTCCTCCTGGGTTATTGAACAAAACCCACAATATGGACATGGGATTCTCAAAGGGCAGTTAGGCCCCCATCTCCAATTGCAAGTTAATGGGAGTGGGGTGCTTAACTCCTGTTTATGCCTTTAAATCTCTCCCCTTAGATGTTCAAATCCAGGCAACTATATACACAGTGATAAAAACATGCTTGAATAATAGACATTTTGAAAAATGACATGTCAGTCACAGGGCTTGAATAGAAGGGGCAGGTAAAGATCTGTTTTAGAGTCTCATACCATAAGATGAAGTGCATATTCAAGTACCATTGGCTTCATTAGAAGAAGAAGAAGGGGCCCAGTACCTTCCACTAGGCACTGTGTATCTCAAAGGAGGAATAGACGCTGGTGAAATTCGCCCCTGTGGAGAGAGGTAGCACAAGCCCTATTTGAAATGTAATTCCAATTTTGACGAAAAATGTCATCAGGATTTTCCATTGGGACAATGAAAATGATAGATCACTTTCTGCTGTAGGGAGAAAGTGAAATCAACAATAGCCTTCCAGCCCCAGAGCTGGCAAGCTGAAAAAATCTGTTCTGATTCTCCTGAACCAGAATTTTACTGGAAATCCCTTCCCACAAAAAAATTTGCATTTTTTTTAACAAACTCTTTTCATCCCAATTTGGGATGATTGTTTTTTTTTTCTTCCAAAAAACAATTTTTTGCAGGAAGGGATTTTCATTTTCTGGCCAGCTCTAGTTTAGACATAATGAAATGATCATGGCATTAAAAACTGAGTTAAAATATATGTTGCTGTGCTGGAGATTTTGTTTAGGTTCTAATGCAAAATGTAGTTACAATAGTGTGATGGGGTGTGTACCCCACCCTGGCAGCGAGAAAGAGAGTGTTAACTGGAGCCAGAGAGCAAATAGTGCATCCAATTGCACCTAGAGGATGGGCCAGGTCCCAATTTAGGATTAGGCCCAGCTGGGAGGAGCTGGGTGGTTGAATTAGGGAAGATGAGTCCCAGCTGAGGGGAGTGGGGTGACGAATACAAGGAGGACTTCAGGGCAGTAGTCTGGGGAGTAGGCCTTGGGGTCCTTATCTGAGAAGAGAATTGTGGCAAAGGGCCAGGAGTGACACCAGGAAGTCACAGAGGTGGAGTGAGCTCCTGTAGTGAGCCTTGACAAACGGGTCAGACCCCAGAGAGGCAGCCCAGAGGCTGGGTTTTTGGTGCAAAGAGAAATGGATGCACAAAAAGCTTGGAAAGGCCAGAAAGTCCTGGGAGGCATTGTGTGGTACAAGAGCAGGAAGGAACTCTGCAGAGCCTGGCAAGGAGTGAAGAAACTGAGGAGGAGTGAGCCCATGAAGGGGCTGGGAAAAGGGCCTGGAGACAGGCTGAGGGAAGAAGTAGTCCAAGGAGTCTGGGCCCTGGGCTGAAACCCAGAAGAGAGGGAGGGCCTGGATTCCCAGTATTACCAACTCTTGTGATTTCTATCACAACTCTAGTGATTGTTGGGGTGGTTTTTTCCCTGTCTCATGAAAACATGATAAAAGGTGCCAATTTGCCATTATTCAGAATGGCCACCACCTCCTAGTACTGTGAATGGGCCTGGAACCAGCAGGATAGAATGTAGGGAAATGGTGGCTATCTGCATGTAAAAGTGAGGCTGCCCTGATTAAAATTGGCTTCCACCTCCCACTGTTTTCAATGAGATTGAAGCCAGCCTCACAGGCAAAATGGCTGCCATGTTATGGTTCGGGGTGCTGGATGGGACACAGGCACTGTGAGGAGCATCAGAATCACTGTGAAAGGGGGATGGAGAGAGTGAGAGGAGCAGACACTGGGGCCCAGGAGGCAGATTTAGGGGTTGCAGGTGAATGGGGTGCAGAAGGATGTGGGGAGGAAGGAGGCTGAGATGGGTGCAGAGGACAGTGATGGGGTGGGAGATGGAGGGATCGGATGGCAGCTCCCCCAGCCTGGGGGCAGCAATGGGGTTGGGGAGTCTCCTCCCAAGGGGATGGCAGGGTTGCAATGTTGCCAACTCTGACAAGTCACAGGATTTTGGCACCTTCAGGAGGAACAGCTCTCATGATGACATGAGAAGCTCCTCCAACCCCATGATTTTCAGGTCTGGGCACTGCACAAGCAGAACTCAGGGCTGAGGGCACAGAGCTTCCCTACTTTCATGTACGGCCTTATAGCAGAGAGGGGGTCCTGGGGCAGCAGGAGGCAGAGGAGTAGGGAATTGGTGGTCCTGGGTAGAGAAATCCAGAGGCAATGGGAGGGAAAGAAGTGCTGCTGTGGGTTGAAGACAGTAATAGAAAACAAATGGCAATTCCCCTCCCATAGGGGTGAGGAGAGAGTGAGTGGAGTCTCCATCTGAGCAGCCAGGGAAAGGCGTATATTTTTGTCTGCATTAAAGGTTGACTTTTCAACCTGAAATTCTCACACATCCATTGGCAGGGGAATAGAGGGGATTTAACAAGTCAAAAGACAGAATAAAAAACATTTGATTTTTTTTTTTTTAACTCATGGTTTTTTGGAGACCAATCATGAATTTTGTGGGTCTGACTCACCGTTTTTTGATCTCTTAAGATTGGTGATATTGGATTCCTCTTCTGGTCACTGAGGAAGATGTTGTGGAAGCCCCCTAGTATCAAAGGGGTAAGGACCATCAAGCCTAGAGTTGGGCTGAAGACCTGGCATAAGGTCACTAGACTATTGTTTTGTGGGACTCTGTTACCCTGGAAGGGTTGGAACTGAATGTGACCTGGCTGGAGGGCCATGTCTTGAGACGAAGCAGACCACTGCAGTGACTGTCAGCAGAGGAGAGCCCGCTACACTATGTCCAGCCATGAGGGGCTGTGCCACCAGTATCTTCTCCAGATTGTTTTTTTTTTTTCTATACCTTTCCATACATGTAATGATTGAACCTTCTCCATATGAGGGGTTTTATTTTCCTCCTAATGCACTCAGCATTACAGCAAGACAGCAAGAGCTTACACTATTCAGCCATTCATTTTCAGTAGAATTGTGTCTGTATATAACCCATAAAGATGAACAGCATGCGGCACTTAGATTTTTTTTTTTAAAACTGTTATTTCTGCAGAGTTGCAAGACTCTGCTGCACATTGCATCTGGGGCTTAAAGAAACAGGTGCAGTACATTGCATCAGATGGCACCAATGATTCTGCACCATGAAAAATTCTCCTCGTTCCCTTTTAGTTGTTCTGGACTTTCATTAATAGCATTCAGGGCCCAATCCAAGGTTGTCTGAAGTCAATGGGAGTCTTTCCATTGACTTTAATGAGCTTTGGCTCAGGTCCTTGAAGGGAAAAACAAAAACATTCTGATGGCAGGTCTGTGGAAACCAGCAAGGGTATAGTTACAGCCATCCCACTCTTTTTTTTGTTTTTAATCACTTTTAGAATCTGCCCTTGATTTTGCTTGTCTGTATCTAAGCTAAGCTTTTTGATATGATTCCTGCTATTCTCCGTTGAGCAGTATAGCGCACCCATACCTACTCCTGGCAACATTATACTCACTTTCCTCAAAATCAGTGTGCAGGTCATGCTTGGAGTTTCACAGAAAAATTCCTTTGTCATATAATTAAAGACAACTAACTCCTGGCACAGTACAGTAGACTGAATTAAAGGGATTTTACCACTTGCTGACTATTTCCCCTAGCACATCTCCCTTACATTCTTATGATAGGCAGTGCTGGTAGCACAAGGGGGCCAAATTAAAGTTACACGGGCCACATTAATTCTGGTATTTAGTAACTTTTGAGTGCTTGACTTTGCAATGTGAATAATGTTATTTTAATGTAATATTTTCAGATGTCATTATTTATATTACCGTAGCAGGTGGAGGCCTCAAACAATATCATGGCCCCATTGTGCCAGGCACTGTACAAACATACCTAATAAGAGACAGATCCTGCCTGATGAGCTTATCATATAAATGGTCAAGACGACCAACCAAGAAACAGAGAAAAGGAAACAACATACAAGCATCCGATAGGGACACAGTAAGTAACAAGATCACACGAGAGTTCTGTGGCAGAGGTGGGAACTGAACTCAAATCTGCTGAGTCCAGGGCCTGACCCTCAAGACCCTCCTGCCTTCCTGCAAGCTGTTCTTTTCCCTCGAGAACAACGGTATCAGTCCCTGGCTGACGTGTTTCTTGAAAATATCTTTTTAGTTCAGGTACCATAGTTCATCTACATATGACACAATCTAATGGCTAGAAGGTGAAGCTAGACAAATTCAGACTGAGAATCATTAACCATAGGAATAATTTACCCAGGATTATGTTGGGTTCTGCATCACTGGCAATTTTAAAATCAAGACTGGACGTTTTTCTAAAAGATCTGCTCTAGGAATTATCTTGAAGGAGTCCTGGGTCCCTTCTGGACTTGGAATCTAATAATCTATGAAAATTCAACAGTCTCGGCATCCAGGAAAACAGCTGCCAATATTCATAGATTATGTTTTATTTCCAAAGGATCTAAAGATCTCTGCACATTTTACACATCATGACAGTGTCTTCAACGAGAGTTTTGCGTGAATAAGGATTAGAGGATTAAAACCGTTATACAGCAATCACTTCATCCACTGCACCAGGCTCTGGGAAGTGAAGCAGTAACTGTCTGACAACACCACAGAACAGTTTACCAGGAATTGAGAATGAGACAGTATCCAATTGCAGCTGTGGGGATGTTTCAGATTTGTAGAACATATAATTTCTTGCTGTGGGATTTGGCCAAGACAGAGTTAACGTTCCTTCTTTTAAAAAATGTGCCATAGATAGGATCTTGATTTTATATTGATCCAAAAGATGCCACCTTTAGCAGCTCAGTTCTCTCCAGCACTTTGCTGGGCACTATAAATAGCTAAACAGTTGGTCATGTTTTGTTAACTCCTACAAGCACAGTTTGAGTGCAGATAAACTGCTGGGCTTTATAAACACTAACTGTGCAATTCTTTATAAACATTCAAATTGTACTAAGAATCTCTCTTCAAGCAGGCTGACAATTTGATGTTTATTAATATGTAGGCTAAAAAATAAAGTATCCTGACTTTCAAATTTTCTAAAAATCTAAAACCAATGACCTTCTTAATACGTCATTCAATATTTACTACACCTCTACCCCGATATAACGTGACCCGACATAACACGAATTTGGATATAACGCAGTAAAGCAGAGCTCCGGGTGGGGCGGGGCTGTGCACTCCGGCAGATCAAAGCAAGTTCGATATAACGCGGTTTCACCTATAAGGCGGTAAGATTTTTTGGCTCCTGAGGACAGTGTTATATTGGGGTAGAGGTGTATTTTTCAAACAGTTGTGGACCTGAAGCAGGACAGAAGATCAACCTCATTGAGCATTGGGGAAATTTGGATCCATATCTGGATCCAAATTTCACATCTTGAATGTATTACTATAGGGCCTGACTTGCAGAGGTGCTGAGCATCTGCAGGTCCCACTTATTTCACTTGTCATGTGGTTGTTAATTTTGGACGCTCAACACTTCTTCAAATCAGGCCCATAAGGGAGTACAGCTGGATGAATTTTTTTTCCATTGTTGTTGTTGTTGTTCAGTGGCCAAACCAAAAAATCTGCAAAAAAATTAATTTAAGGTCGAACAAAGTATTTCTTTCCGGTTTTGGTGGTTTTACCTTTTTTGTGTGTCTTTTCGTTAACTCTCGCCGAATTTCAAAATGAAACTTTTTTTCCCCCTCAAACAAAGTTGAAACATTTCTTTTCGAAAATGTCAAAACAAAAAGTTTTGAGTTTTTTGGAAACTTTTTTCCCCTTATCTTTTCTGGCTGTACCTATTTGCTGAATTCGACCCGAATTTGCAAATAGTTTTGCTCAACCTGAAAATCATTTAAACTTTTTGCCCAGCTCTTAGATGAGCACACCAAATCCGAACACTCCCAAACACAGGGAGAAGCCAGGCTTTGGGTTTCCAGGTCCCAGTTCTCCAGTCCATGCCCTTTTCTTTTTAGAGTACACAGCTCAGCCTCACAATGGCAGACAGTGTATTCAACTGGACAAAACAATCTGCCAATAAATGTCTGCTGTTTACTAATTGTGCCTTTAGGGAGGCTGCCAGCCAATCCGAGAAAGAGAAGACTATACATTGTTGATCTGTTGGTTTCTTGATCTTAACTAACCATAAAATATCAACCAGTTTATTGTTAGTCTGCCACCTTACAATTTTTCTTAAGCATTTAAAGTAAATCTCTGCACTCAGAACCTGCTGCAGTAGGATGAGCAGAGTCTCTTCTGGAGATATACAGGGTTTGATTCTCCTCTCACATAGTGTAAATCAGTAGCACTAATTCGATGAACTTAGACCAGCATGTGACGAAGTGGGAATGTTCTTAATGTTTTCTCTGAATACTGTGTGGGTGCCTCTGTTTCCTCTATGCATTTCTTAAGTATCTAGGTGGTGGGATAAGGGTGTGTGATTGTTGCATAGCCTTAGAGGGCCAATGTGATGCTGTCTGCACAGAGAATGGCCGACACCCTGTCTCCTGGCAACTGATGGCCTGGGCCCCTCCCCTGAAAAGGTGCCAACTGAAGGTGTTGGAGAACAAAGAGATCAGGTGACCTCCTGGCCCGGGAAAGAGGTAAAGGCCAGAGGAGGGGCTGGAGAGTTTCAGTTTGGAGCTGACTGGGGAAACGGAGGGAGCCCCAGGGCTGGGGTCTAAGCTCCCTGCCCCCAAGATGGACTTGACTGAGGGGGTCCTGTTGTCTGTACCTACAAGCTCTGTTTTGGACTGTGTTCCTGTCATCTAATAAACCTTCTGTTTTACTGGCTGGCTGAGAGTCACGGTGAATCGCAGGAAGTGGGGGGTGCAGGGCCCCCACACTCCGTGACACAGCATATCAGTGAATCTCACTTGGAATCGATATGGTAAAAGAGCCCTGTCTGACTCCCATTACATTTTATAGAGCCCTGTCTGACTCCCATTACATTTTAAGGGGATCAGGTGCACAATGAGAAAAGTCCAGTAGCCACTGAAATTAATGTCTCGTTTATGCTCCATCATTCACAGACACGGTACAGTGGTATTATGATGGTCCCAGACTTTTCCCTGAAACAAATTTACTGTTACCATTTGCACTGCATTCTGTTAAGTAATATGATTTGTCAAGTGATGTGGCCACCACAAGTACAGTAGCATGATGTGGAACTAAGAGCTTTTTCTATTGTACATAAAATCAAATCAAGCCCCAAGAAGCGCTGAACATTGAAGCCTATAACCAAGAAATCCAGTAACAGCCTGAATTTTACAAGGAAAGGGTGCTGGATTCTAATATCTACTTATTCCAAATGGGTGCCACTTAAAGTTACTTTCCATCTCATCACCAAATATAGAATCCCAATATGCAACATCAAGATTTCTCATTCAGATAGACGCTTACACAGGGCTAAAATGTGCCTTTGTGTTACTCCACTGAGCAGGGAAGTAAAACAGTTGTCCCCTCTACTCACCCCCTTGCTTGGCTTACTGGGATCTTGGGTCCCAGTCTGTTGCAGTGTGCTGCTCATACTACCCTTCTTCAAGTTAGTTGGTGGAAGGGGCGGTGCTCTGGTTGTGTGTCACCACCCAACTTGCTGGCCAGGTGCGGGGGAGGGTAACCTGCGTGCTCTGAAGTGCTGCAGTAAGCCACTTGTCCCTGGAATGGTTTCTGAGTCATAATTTCTTCCCAGGCTCTACCTGGGGCAAAGCAGTTCCACGCCATCCCTTACTCAGGGTGGATCCTTATGACTAAGGGCCAGATTGAACCATTTCACCTAGAATCTACGGAGAAATGTATCAACTATTTATCACCTTATTTTGAATGGACGGTAACCATGAGTTTGAGTGATTTCTTTCTCTGTGAGAATTCATTAGACCATGTTTGATCAGCTATACACACAAATGCAATCTTTCCAAACAGCAGCTGTAATTGCACATCAGGAAAAACAGACACGGGGGAGGGAGGGAGGGAAGCGCCATGGATATCAGTCTGGACATAGTTCAATTCTGTATTTTTTAAAAAAGAACACTGCTACCAACACTAAATTAAATTGAGTCTGAAAGAAAGTAAAATCACTTTGCAGACCCAAGATAAATGACAAGCCAATTTGAATATCAAATTGACCCTGCTCTAGGGGAGAATAATTTGGTGTGATGTATTTGCTACTGCTGAATGTGAAGCTCACAGACTCAGTGCAAAGAACAGGATGTGAATTTAAAGTCATGAAGAAATAGAGTCCTTGATCCAAATACTGCCATGCAATTGTTTTGTGACTAGTACATTGTCAGCTGAAGGGAGAATAATGCAGTAAAACACCGGGTTATTCTAGAGGGGAAGTTTCTCTTTTCAGAAATCATTTAGCAATCAACGCCAGTTTCTGCAAAGCGCCGCAGAGAAAGCTTTAAGAAACACAATTTAAATACAGTCTTGAATGCACATGAAATAAACTGAACAAAAAAGTACCTGGGATGAGATCCTGGCCCCCCTGAAGTTAATAGGAATTTTGCCATTGGCATCAAAGAGGCCCCCTGGTATCTTTAAAAATGTCACGGCTGTAAGAATGTACATGTGCTTTGCCCACCACTCCAATCAAATGAATGAAGTGCCAGGATTCACTACATCCAAAGCAGGGAGGGGCCAATTCAGAGAGGTGCTGAGCACCCGCAGGTTTTCAATGAAATGAAGGAGGAATGTTCCTTTACTTCGCCAGACCTATTGCTGGCATTTGTATTACAATAGTGCCCAGATTCCCCACTCCGAATTTAAAGCTAGATAAAACAAAATCAATGTTGTCCCAATGTAAATAGGGACAAGACCTGGCCGGTGGGTGTAGAACATAGGCATGATTGCTGTGAGATGGAATGCAAGGGTGAAAGTAATAGGAACACAACATTGCACGTATGAGCTAAAGCCACATCTACACTAAAGTTCTACAGGGACAATTTCTGCCAGCCTACAGCTGCAACATAGCTATGTTGGTAGAGTGCATCCACACTTGGCTGCCTTTGCCGGTGCCACATTTCCTCACAGCGATGATTGTATCAGCAAAAGACAAGAGACACTGTGAGTAGGCATCCCAGAGTCCTCTGTGCTACCATCCGGTGCACTGCCTTGTGGGAAATTTTGCAGTAAGCTGTGGGATACCATCATTCCTCTCCAGGAATTATGGGAGTTTGGGGTCAAATTCCCACAAATCCTTCTGTTCCATCTCATAATCTTCTCTTTTTCATGCCTGCTTGTAATCTCTCCACTATCTTGCTGCCAGAAGCATGGATGCTAAACAGATCAACAGAGATGTCTTGTCTGTTTAGGAGACACGGAGACAGATTCTTTTGTATTTGTGGTACTACAACAACTGCCGCGGTGGCTGGGTGTGCAGCAGTGAAAATGAGAACACTGAGGAGTGGATGGTGTGTGAATGACAGTCATGATGGAGCAGCACTTCCGAGCCTGTGAAATGAGCACAAAGCGGTGGGGTTGGATCATGATGCAGATCTGGGACAATCGGCGGTAGCTGCAGAATTTTCAGATGCAGAAGTCCATGTTCCTGTATCTGTGAGCCAAGCTCGCCCCAAGCCTGATGCACAGAGACACCAAAATGAGAGCTATTTTGACAGTGCAGAAAGGGGTTTTGATCATGTTCTGGAAACTTGCAACACTGGATTGCTATTAGTCAGTGGGAAATCAGTTCAGTGCTGGCAAATCTATGGTGGGGACAGCCATAATCCAGAGGTACAAGGACATTAACCATGTTCTGCTGCACAGGACTGTGTCTCTGGGCAATGTGCAAGAAATAATTGATGGGATTAATGAAATGCACTTTCCTAACTGCTGATGCAATAGATAGGATGCACATCCCAATTCTGCCTCCTCCCATCACCCAGCTTCTGAGTACATAAACAAAAAGGGGTACTCCTCCATGGTTATGCAGCCTTTGATGGATGTACTTAAAAAAAATTGTTGTTAGTTTTTTAATCTTTTGCTAGTTGCTCTTCAAATTCACTAAGCTATGTGAACATTATTTGTCCCTGGAAGGGTTACATTTTGAGTGAAAATTAAGTTTTTGTTGGGTTTTTTTTGTGTGTGTCACTAAGGTTACATGAGAATTATAGAGCTTGCAAAAGTGAACAACGCTAGGCAAGATTCAAATACATGAAACTGCAATTGCCCAGTAATAGCAACAGATTGCATCCTCCAAACTCATCCCGGAAAGATGCAACAGTGAATGGTAAATCAATGAAGAGATTCACACCAGCATGACAACCTTTAAGTAATTTAAATGCTCCTTGACACTTAAGTGGGTTATAGAATAACATAAACATTTAAAACCAAAGGAAAGCCATGTGGACAATCAATTCAAAAGCTTTGCCCTCTCAGCCAAAAAGCTCAGAAAGCCAGGGACACGCAGAATACACAAAAGGGCCTGAAAGTTCAAAAAGCACCTTGAAAATTATAAAAGTAGGAAATTTGATCCACTGAAGTTCACCAGAATATAAGCTAGCTAGTTCTGTGGCTTCAGTAAACCCTAAAAGGTGCTGAGTGCTCAAGATCTTAATGGTATTATGTCCAAGCACAGACACAGTCAAATCAGGACATGGAGGTAACAACACAGTCATTCAAGGAATATTGGTCTCAATCTTTAGTTGCAGCAAGCAGGGGGCTCTAACCCATGTGATTTAGACCTGTCCCAGTCCTAGTTCTGGCTATGGATCAAAATGGCCGATGGTGTATCTTAGAGCAACTTAAAGGCTGCTCGATTTGCACCAGCCAGAGTAGCCCCTGTAGGACGGCTTCACCAGTTGAGTATCAGGCAGTAGTACACTGTATGCTCCAGCCCCACTCTGATACGCATACTCCCCCTCCCCAATATACACCTACACTGATGAGAGAACAAGGAGGATGGCTAGGTCAACCCTCAGCTGCCTGCTTGAGGTGGTCGTAAGTGCACTTTGAGCTGCTGGAGGAGGGCAAAGAGCACCCTTGGGCCTGACCCAAGAGCCAATGAAATCAATAGGAGCCATTGCATTAACTTCAATGGTCTTGATGAAGGCCTGAAGATCTGTCACTTTGAATCTAGCAGGGAGCTGGCAATTAATACACCTGGACATGCTACCCCGACAAAGCAAGACGCAGCCTGGAAGTCTTTAACCAGAAGGAGAAACCGCTAAGGATGTTTGACACCTATAAATAAAAAAGGGGTAGGCTAAAAGATATTTTCCCGCTATAGCTGCTTTTCAGCAAGGAAAACAGAGAATAGCTTTAAGTCTATCAATATATAGTGTCCTCTTCTTTTCACAAAGTAATATTGACTCTCCAACCGAGAGACACAAGAGAGATTTTTTTAAATTTAAACTAAGATTTCCCAGCCCCATCCCACCCCTCTCCTTCTCAGTGCTGCTAATCGTAGAATCATAGAAGATTAGGGTTGGAAGAAACCTCAGGAGGTCATCTGGTCCAACCCCCTGCTCAAAGCAGGACCAACCCCAACTAAATCATCCCAGCCAGGGCTTTGTCAAGCCGGGCCTTAAAAACTTCTAAGGATGGAGATTCTACCACCTCCCTAGGTAACACATTCCAGTGCTTCACCACCCTCCTAGTGAAATACTGTTTCCTAATATCCAGCCTGGACCTCCCTCACTGCAACTTGAGACCATTGCTTCTTGTTCTGTCATCTGCCACCACTGAGAACAGTCTAGCTCCATCCTCTTTGGAACCCCCCTTCAGGTAGTTGAAGGCTGCTATCAAATCCCCCCTCACTCTTCTCTTCTGCAGACAAAATAAGCCCAGTTCTCTCAGCCTCTCCTCATAAGCCATGTGTCCCAGCCCCCTGATCATTTTCGTTGCCCTCCGCTGGACTCTCTCCAATTTGTCCACATCCTTTCTGTAGTGGGGGGCCCAAAGGACCAGGGATCATTACATTTGGTTTGTGTTGCCATCATCTTCTTGCTCAACCTCTCTCTTCCTCTTGAAATCACACAAGCATTATGTCTACAGTGCAATCAGGCAGTGCAACTGTAGCACATATAGACATTCCCGAGCTAGCGTACTAAAAATAGCCATGGTGGCACGGGATAGCTGCCCAACTACATACCCAGGATCCCAGGCAGGATTTCACTCAGGCAGCTAGATACACTGCTATTTTCAGTGATCTAGGTCAATTAGGTATGGCTACATGGGCTGCGGGTGTACCACCTCCTAATTGCAGTGTAGACATACTCCTAGTGCAAATAGCCATACTGGCCTGCCCAGAATGGGAGTGGACATGCTCCCTCATTCAAGAAATCCCATATTGCTCTGAATAAAAGCTTTGCCCCAAACATTCGTGTGAATAGAAACAGAAAGGGGTCCTGAACCTGGCTGAATGGACTTGCAAGTCAGACTTAGCAAATGTGTTTAAAGTCTCACAGCTCTTTCTATAACTGTATGTGCTCCTTAGATGTGCACGTTCTCGCTCACTGAATTATAAGGGGGTTTTGTGTGCATTTCTGACGTGGAAATGGAGCATTGATTTTTAGTCATTCAGTCTGCTCAGATGAAAGAACAGTAATGAGAGCAGTATAGATGCTTGTAGACAGACAAATATATCATCCTCTTGCTCAATATGTGGCTGGCATTTGAATTATTTGTATTTTGTTACGTTCTAGAGTGTAGACACCTCTTTGCTTCATTTTAACCCAGTCTATAGTGTGATTGCTCGATTTTAGGCTTAAAGAATTTCAGCCTTTCCATTTACAAAGACGTTTACTGTAGAAAGCCGCACTACAAGATCATAGATGCCCTGTTCTTCTGTCTTCCTGCTAAGTATCAAGCTGGTTGGGCATTGATTAACTGTGTTGTTCTTGGGTTTTTTGTCAGAAAATGTTGATTAATCAAAATTGAAACTTTTCATGGGAATGTTTGAGTTCTGACAAACTTTGACAGAAAAAGGTTCTTAGGTCTAGAACATAATTTCTAATCCAAGCCATGGAATCATAGAATATCAGGGTTGGAAGGGACCTAAGGAGGTCATCTAGTCCAACCCCCTGCTCAAAGCAGGACCTAATCCCCAACTAAATCATCCCAGCCAGGGCTTTGTCAAGCCTGACCTTAAAAACCTCTAAGGAAGGAGATTCTACCACCTTCCTAGGAAACCCAACAGAGCCTGTCCCAGAATAGCCAATAGCTCTGTGAGTGGGGCACTTTCCTGGGACATGGGGGACCAGGTTCATGTCACTTCTCCTATGAGTATTTAATTATTTATACAAAGTGGAACAACTACAACAGAGAGACTGACAGACACCCACCTTCAAATACCCAGTGGGTAGTGTACAGTACTCACTTGGGATGTGGGAAAGTGAGGTTCAAATCCCAGGTTTCAATTCCCTGCTTTGCTGGATTCGACCTGGATTGCTCATTTCGCAGCTGAGTGCCCTAACCACTGGATTGTTGGCGGGTCTTGTTCCCTGATTTTTGGTTTGTTTTGGCAGAAAACTTCAAAAGGTCTGTTTCATCCCCATGCAGCATGGGAACACGTTTAAAATTATGAAAACTTTTGTAGGATGGAAAACCCATTTCGGTCCCAGCTCTAAGTATGCAAATGCAATCTGAAAGACTTTGTCAGTATAAGCATCATTGATCCTCTTCCCCAATCCACTTTCAAATTCTTGTGTGCCACAGATAAATAGAAAACATTAGAATCATTTGAGAAATGGTCTCAGAGAATTGGGGTGGTTCTGATTTTTTTTCCTGAAAAGCCCTCTGAATTGCTCATGGAGTTGTAAAAATTCTCTCCATTTTTCTATACTTGCCTCCTCCCTCATTCACCACTCTCTAGCTATTCAGTCAGTCTTCTCCTGGTTGGTCCAATTTTCCAATTTGGGTGCTTAAGTTTAGCACTTGAATGCTGAGTTATGTACCTAAACGTGGACCCGGGTGGTGAATGAAGCATCCAAATTAGACAACTAAGTATCCTGAAAAAAGAACAGGAGTACTAAGGTGCCACAAGTACTCCTGTTCTTTTTGCGGATACAGACTAACACGGCTACTACTCTGAAACCTGCCATTAAGTATCCTGAGATTCTCAACAAACAACTCGGTCTGATAGGAGGAACTAGAAGGCTGTGAAACTAAGGGACAGGTTCTGCCCTTAGTTACCTGGCTTTCAACTGGGAGTCACTCCATGGACTTCAGTGGAACAATTAATTCAGGGAGTAACTGAGAGCAGAATCTCCCAATGGTTTCACAGCCACAGTCTACTGGTACTTGTAATCATATATAAGCTTTGATGCTGAGACTCTCCAGCTCCAGTATCTTCACTTCCTCAATAGCAGCCTTTCCCCCTGTAGGCCAGAGAATGGGCAGCTGGGTCCAGAAACGGAACACAAGACTCATGAAGGGCAGTGTCACTGGATTAGGTAAAGTGAGATGGAAGTATGGTTACCAGTGATGTTACCACAGTGAGTTATGTAGATGACAAAGCACCACTGTATGAAATCCTCTCTACCTTTAATGGATTAATGTCTAGTGCTATTGTCTTAAATGTTACCTGGAAATATTAAGAAGATAAGAGCTTAATGACACCGTAATGAAAAACAATAGACAATAGGAAGATACAATTAATTTCTCATGTAATTTGAGGAAGAATATGCCTGTCAGGCAGATTGCAAAGGTCAGGAGAGTTTGTTCTTACATGTCAGATTCTCAGTGGCAGGCTGGGGATTTATGTAGAAGATTTCACCGGGTAAGCTATAACTTCTTACGGTCAGCTGCAGATTTTCAAAGGGCGCATCAATCAGAAGTGACTTGTCAGTGATAAATGGACTACTGAACCTTAATTGCACATATTTTCTCAGCAATAAGGTAAAAGTTTTATATTAAAAATATACTGGGCCAAATTCCACCTCACTGAGTCCATGGGTAAGGGTGTAGGGTGGAGCAGAATTTGGCCCAAAGTTTATTTTCTTCCTGGGATTGGGACTGGTAATATCAGAGGATTAAAGTGAATTATCCTCTGAACATTGTTTGGAACTAGAGCTGTTCAGATAGCCCAGTAAACCACTCCCAACCCTGAATTGTGCTTGGAATTTCAAGTTTATATTAACCTGGAGGCAAAACCCAGTCAAGTGTCTCATTATTTCTACACAAACTCAAATCATATCCCTTTAGGACACCCTGCCTCTAACAGGCCTGGGGTCCTCCTGCACACAGGCCCAGACTTACAAAGCTTCTCTTCACTATCGTGCATTCACATCACTTTCTGTAAGCAGAAGAGATCATTGCATGCAAACCCAGGGAGTTGGGTACGTCACTGCGCAGTTCACACTCTCACATGTAATCTCCTCCATCTGCTGGAGCAGTGGTTCTCAACCAGGGGTACAGGGCCCCTGAGGGGGCATAGAGCAGGTTTCAGGGGGCCTCAAGCAAGGCCAGCATTACACTCGCTGAGGCCCAGGGCAGAAAGCCAAAGCCCCACCACATGGGGCTGAAGCCCAGGTCCCTGAGTCCCGCCACCCGGGCCTGAAGCTGAAGCCTGAGCAATGTAGCTTCGTGGGGGCCCCTGTGGCATGGATCCCTGGGCAATTGCCCTGTTTGCTACCCCCAATGCTGACTCTGGCTTTTATTTGCAGAAAACCAGTTATTGCAGCACAGGTGGGCCATGGAGTTTTTATAGCATGTTGGGGGGGGGGGGGAGCAGAAAGAAAAACGTTGAGAACCTCTGTGCTGGAGGAAGGAGCTTGGCAGGTACTGGGACAGCTCACTAGAACAAGCATGATGGAGGAATAACTACCCATGAGGTGGATTCTCCAGACCTGCGCGCAAGGGAGAAGATAGTCTTAGTTGAAAACTGCCTCTGAGAATGGGGTTGTCTTGGCACATTGGATATCTCTACACTGCAATTGGGAGGTGTAATTGTAGCACAGGTAAGCATACCTGTACCACCTTTAATCTAGCTAACACGGGTAACCGTAGTAGTGTAGACATGGTAGCATGTTTCAAATAAGGTAGTTTATGCAATGTTCTTTCATAATAAGTCTTTTGATACAAACTCGACTGATATTTAAATTTATTCCTTTCCTTATATCCCTCTTGTAAAAACATAGGTAATCTGTTTCTAAGTTTTCTGTTAAGTAACTGTTGGAGGTGTTAAACCTTGTAATGGTGATTGTGACGGGGGGTATAAACCCCTCCCTGGATAGGAGGGGGTTAAGGAGTTATTCTGGGCTAAGGAGGCCCCACCCCAGAACATACTCAGGTTGGAGGTGGGGCTTACAAGGCAGCCAGTCTGCTCAGTCAGGGGCTGGCAGGCCAGGGAGAAGGAAGTGCTCTGGGAACTCCAGGAAAGGACATGAGCAGAGCCTGCTCCAAGCCAGGGAATGGGGCAGCCACAGCATCTAGATACTGAGACCAGGGCTGGAAGCCCGGAAGGCGCTTCCCTGGGGACAGCTGGCAGCCGGCAGGGATGCAGAATGAGGCTGTTACATGGCCCAGGGAAGATGACTTGAGGCTGACGCAAGACACTGCTGGCTGAATGAAGCCAAACCAGCCTCCCAGGGCCCGGTGGAGTGGGAAAGCCAACGTTCCCCTATCCCATCCTAGGACTGTGCCCATTAGGTGGGACTGCCACATTACCACTGTATCCACTAAGTGGGAGAACCCATTCCAGCTCATAGTAATGTTCTATAATTTAATAATGCCAAATATAAATTGGTATGTGTTTCTTTTGTTCATTTGAGACCAATACAGAACCTCTCTTGCTCTGTTTACATTTTTCTATGCCTAGATGTCCCTCATGTATGTGTTTCAATGTCTCTGCTGTTAACCCTAAAGGAATTACTACTCTGTTACCTTTACATAGAATTCCTTCAATTTCTGATAAGTCTTGAATAAATTGATTATATGGCTTTGGTATCTTTTTTATTAGATCCTTTTTCAATAACTGTAACAACCCTTTGTAAACGCTCATCTGTCTAGTTGCTTGTACAATATCGTCCCATAATCTTTCTGATGTAGGAAACAATTTTAAGTACATCTACATGTACTATATTATGATCTTCTTCAATTACATTGGTTACATCATATGCTCTAGAAAGAGTATCAGCAAGAATTAGTGATTTGCCTGGCTGATATTCTAATCTTAAATCATATTAATACAATTGAAAAAATAATCTTTGTAACCGAGGCGGTACATCTGTCATGTTCCTTTTTGAAATATTAACTAATAGTTTATGATCTGTTCCTGCCAGTACAGATCTAGCATATATAAATATGTAAATTTTTTGCATGCAAAAACCAATGCCAAATCCTCTCTATTTGAGCATACTCACATTCCATTTTTGAGCTAGCCCCAGATGCATAAGAAACCAGTTTCTATAGCTCACTGTATTTTTGTAATTGAACTGCTCCTAGGGTTTGTTTGGATGTTTCTGAAGATAATTTTGTAAGTCTTTTACTATCAAATAGTTTTAACACTAAAGCTGTTTTATTTGTTGTTTAAGATGCTAAATTCCTGTTGTTGACAATCCCGTTTCCACTGATTATTTTTACAAAGTAAAGTCCTTAAATTTGTAGGAAAATACATACCTAGCCTATCAGGAAAAACAACAGAATTAACAATGCCCCCAAATTTCTGTAATGACTGTTTATCTTCCGGGTAAGATAAATTATCAATGGCTTTTATTCATTGTGGATCAATCTATAATCCCTGATTGGTCAGTTTTTCTCCTAGAAACGTTAATTCTTGCACTCTAGATTTGCATTTATTTTTGTTAAGTTTCAGTCCCGCCTTTTTTGCTCTAGATCAGGGGTCGGCAACCTTCGGCACGCGGCTCGCCAGGGTAAGGACCCTAGGGGGCCAGGCCAGTTTTATTTACCTGCTGACGCGGCAGGTTCATGATCGCGGCACCCACTGGCCGCGGTTCACCGTCCCGGGCCAATGGGGGCGGCGAGAAGCCGCGGCCAGCACATCAATCGCCCGCGCCGCTTCTCGCCGCCCCCATTGGCCCGGGACGGCGAACCGCGGCCAGTGGGGGCCGCGATCGGCCGAACCTGCCGCGTCAGCAGGTAAATAAAACTGGCCCGGCCCGCCAGGGTGCTTACCCTGGCGAGCCACGTGCCGAACGTTGCCGACCCCTGCTCTAGCTAATACTTTAGTTTATCTTATATCATGCACTTCTAAAGTTCTTCCCCATATTATTATATCATCTATGGACACTTGTGTGCCAGCTATATTTTCAAAAATCTTTTGTATTGCTCTATGAAATACCTTGAGAGCTGAATATAATCCAAAAGGTAAGATTTTAAAACAGTAATGTCCAGAACGTAAACATGCCTAGCAACTGACTTTTTTGCTCCAAAGGTATTTGCCAAAATACATTTGAAGCATCAAAAGAAGAAAAGTACTTTGTTCCTGACATTTGGTCTGAATATTTCTTCCCTGGTATTTATTTTAAAATGTTCACTTTTAACATAGTTATTTAAGTCTTTTGAATCTAAACATAACTGTAAGGATTCGTCTTACTTATCCATTATTACTAATGATTTCACCTACTCAGTCGGCTCTTCCACTCTTGATTATATCAAAATTACCTAATGTTTTAAATTCCTTTTGTACCCTACTTCTTAAAGCTAAGGGTATTTTTCTAGTTGCACGTATAACTATTTTCATTGTTTAATTTAACTCTATTTTATACATTGTATCTAATTTACCAATGCCAGTGAATAACTCTGTGAATTGATGTTCTATTTCCAGTATTTCAGAAGCCTGAATAGTCTGAATTCTACCAATTAGATTAAGTGCTTCTAAATGTTCTTTAATGTTTCTAAACCTAAAAGAGAAATACCTTGTCTCTTAACTACTACAAATCTTATGTTTTCTATATTATCTTTAACTATGACCAGAGGCAGATTAGGGGTTTGTGGAGCCATGGGCCAGATCAAGTGGGGGCCCCTCCCCACCCTTTCTGCCTGCAGTGCCCCAATTCAGGCCCCTTGCGCTCCTCCCGGGGAAATGGGGTCGGGGCGCAGGGGCTTCCCCTGCCCCACCCCCTTGCCTGTCGGGGAGTGGGGTCAGAGTGCGGGGGCTTCCCCCACCCGCCCAGCACTCCTGCCGGGAAGTGGGGTCGGATCGCGGGGGCTTCCCCCGCTCCCTGGCAGGAGCGCCAGGTGGGCAGAGCGAGTCAGGGTGTGGAGGTGCCCATTTTTCCAGGGGGCCCCCAATTGGCTGAGGCCCCTGGTCATGGACCCCATTGGCCCAGTGGCTAATCTGCCACTGCCTATGCTCTGTAATTCACAAACACCCATAACAGGAATTTGTTCACCACTATAAGATTGTAAATTAATTTTCTTACACTGAAATCTTTTATATTCTTCACAATTTGATCTCTAATCATTGACTCAGATTCTAGAAATTACATAAGAATGGCCATAGTTGGTTAGAGCAATGGTCCATCTAGCTGAATATCCTGTCTTACGACAGTGGACAATGCCAGATGCTTCAAAGTGAGTGAACGAACAGGTCAATTTTGTGTGATCTCCCCTGTCATCTAGTCCCAGTTTATGACAGTTATAGGTTTGGGGACATCCCAAGCATGAGCTTACATCCATGACTATCTTGGCTGGTAGCCATTGATGGACCTATCCTACATTAAATTATCTAATTCTTATTTGAACCCACTTATACTTTTGAACTTCACAACATCCCCTGGCAACGAGTTACACAGATTGTGTGTTGTGTGAAGAAGTACTTCCTTTTGTATGTTTTTAAATCTGCTGCCTATTAATTTCATTGGGTGACCCCTGGGTTTTATATTATGTGAAGGGGTAAATAACACTTCCCCAGTCACTTTCTCCACACCATTGATTTTATAGATCTCTATCTTATCAACACTTAGTCGTCTCTTTTCTAAACTGAACAGTCCTAGTCTTTCTAATCCCTCCTCATATGGAAGCTGTTCCATACCCCTAATCACTTTTGTTGCCCTTCTCTGTACTTTACAATTCTAATACATCTTTTTTGAGATGAGGTGACCAGACTTTCACATAGTATTCAAGGTGTGGGAGTACCATGGATTTATATAGGGGCATTATGATATATTCTGTCTTATTATCTATCCATTTTCTAATAGTTCCAAACATAGTGTTAGTTTTTTTGACTACTGCTGCTGTACACTGAGCAGATGTTTTCAGAGAACTATCCACAATGACTCCAAGATCACTTTCTTGAGAGGTAACAGCTAATTTAGATCCTGTCATTTTGTATGGATAGTTAGGATTATGTTTTCCAGCGTGCATTACTTTGCATACATCAACATTGAATTTCATCTGCCATTTTGTTGCCCAATCACCCAGTTTTGTGAGATTCCATTCTAACTCTTTACTGTCAGCTTTGGATTTAACTATCTTGAGTAATTTTGTATCATCTGCACACTTTGCCACCTCATTGTTTACTCCTTTTTTCCAGATCATTTATGAATGCGTTGAACAGCACTGGTCCCAGTACAGATCCTTGGGGGACCTTCCTATTTACCTTTCTCCACTGTGAAAACTGAGCATTTATTCCTACCCTTTGTTTCTTCTCTTTTAAACAGTTACTGATCCATGAGAGGATCTTCCCTCTTATCCCATGACTGCCTACTTTGCTTAAGAGCCTTTGGTGTGGGACCTTATCAAAGGTCTTCTGAAAATCAAAGTACACTATATCCACTGGATCACCCTTGTCCACATTTTGACCCCCTCAAACAAATCTAACAGATTGGTGAGACATGATTTCCCTTTACGAAAGCTGTGACTCTTCCCCAACATATCATGTTCATCTGTCTGTCTGATAATTCTGTTCTTTGCTATAGTTTCAACCAGATTGCCTGGTACTGAAGTTAGGCTTACTGGCCTGCAATTGCCAGGATCATCTCTGGAGCCTTTTTTAAAAAAATCAGTGTCACATTAGCTATCCATCAGTCATCTGGTACAGAGGCTGATTTAAGAGATAGGTTACATACCACAGCTAATAGTTCTGCAATTTCATATCTGAGTTCCTTCAGAACTCTTGGGTGAATCCCAGCTGGTCATTGAGGCTTATTACTGTTTAATTTATCAATTTGTTCCAAAACCTCCTCTAGTGACAGTTTGGGACAGTTCCTCAGATTTGTCACCAAAAAGAGTGGCTCAGATCTGGGAATTTCTCTCTCATCCTCTGAAGTGAAGACCCACACAAAGAAAACATTTTTCCGCAATGGCCTTGTCTTCTTTGAGTGCTCCTTTAGCACCTCAATCATCCAGTGGCCCCACTGATTGTTTGGCAGGCTTCCTGCTTCTGACGTACTTCAAATAATTGCTGTTAGTTTTTGTATCTTTTGCTAGTTGCTCTTCAGTTTCTTTTTTTGGCCTGCCTAATTATACTTTTACACTTTACTTACCAGAATTTGTTCCTGTCTATTAGCCACAGTAGGATTTGGTTTCTGATATTTAAAAGATGTCTTTTTGTATCTAACCACCTCTTTTGCTCTCTTTAGCGTTTTTGGGGGCGTCACTAGTTTTTGTTGTTGTTGTTTTTTATATGGGGTATATAGCTTGAGCCTCTTTTATGGAGTTTTTAAAAAGTTTACATGCAGCTTGCAGGCATTTCATGTTCCATTTAATTTGCGTAATTAGCCTAATTTTTGTGTTGTTCCCCTTTTTGAAGTTAAATGCCACTGATGTGGATTTTTTTGGTATTCCCCCTACCCTATAAGGATGTTAAACTTAATTACATTGTGATCATCATTACAGAGCAGTTCAGCTATATTCACCTCTTGGACCAGATCCTGTACATCCCTTGGGACTAACTCAAGAATTACCTCTCCCCTTGGGGTTCCTGAACTAGCTACTCCAAGAAGCAGTCATTAATGGTGTCTAGAAAATTTATCTCTGCACTCCATCCTGAGGTGACATGTTCCCAATCAATAGGGAGATAATTGAAATCCCCCATTATTATTGCATTTTCTGTTTTTGTAATTTCTCTAATCTCCCTAAGCATTTCACAGTCACTGTCACCATCCTGTTCAAGTGATTGGTAGTATATTCCCACTGCTATACTCTTATTATTCAAGCATGGAATTCCTATCCAGAGAGATTCTATGGTACTGTTTGTTTCATTTAATATTTTTACTATATTTGACTCTATCCTTGCTTTCTCTTATAGTGCCAATCCCCGACCAATGCGACCCACTCTGTCCTTCCTATATATTTTGTATCACACTATTACCATGTCCCATTGATTATTATCATTCCACTAAGTTTCTGTGATGACTATTATATCAATATCCTCATTTAATAACAGGCACTCAAGTTCACCCATCTTAGTATTTAGACTTCTCGCATTTGTATACAGGTAGTTATAAAATTTGTCAATATTTAGTTGTCTGCCTTCAAGTGATGTAACTGAATGAGACTCTTTTTCATTTGTTTCTCTTCAGTTCCTACCTGTACTTTATCAATTTCTATCCTCTCCTCTTTACTAGGGTATACAAATAAGTAAATCCCCCCTAAGGGATGTCTCTGTCCAAACTGTGTGCTCCTCCACACCTGTCGGCTATCCCTTAGTTTAAAAACTCCTCTATGACTTTTTAAATTTTACATGCCAACAATCTGGTTCCATTTTCATTTAGGTTGAGGTCATCCTACATGTAGAGGCTCCTCCTTTCCCAAAATGTTTCCCATTTCCTAATAAACCTAAATTCTTCCTCCCAGCACCGTTGTCTCATCCATGCATTAAGACTCTGCAGTTCTGCCTGTCTAACTGGCCCTGCACAAGGAACTGGAAGCATTTCAGAGAATGCTATCATGGAGGTCCTGGATTTTAATCTCTTATCTAGGAGCCTAAATTTGGCCTCCAGGACCTCTTTCCCAAGGTCATTGGTACCTGTCAAGGCTGTATCCCCACTTTGAACTTTAGGGTACAACTGTGGGGGCCTGCATGAAGACTTCTAAGCTTAACTACCAGCTTAGATCTGGTCCGCTGCCACCATTCCCAAAGACTAATTCCCTTCCCTGGGAAGCCTTGAGAAACCTTTCACCAATTCCCTGGTGAATTCAGATCCAAACCCCTTGGATCTTAAGACAAGGAGAAATTGACCATCCCCCTCCTTTCTCCCACCAACTCCTGGTGAATACAGATCCAAACCCCTTGGATCTAAAACAAGGAAAAATCAATCAGGTTCTTAAAAAGAAGGCTTTTAATTAAAGAAAAAGGTAAAAATCATCTCTGTAAAATCAGTATGGAAAATAACTTTACAGGGTAATCAAACTTAAAGAGCTCAGAGGACTCCCCTCTAGTCTTAGGTTCAAAGTACAGCAAACAAAGATAAACACTCTAGTAAAAGGTACATTTACAAGTTGAGAAAACAAAGTAAAACTAAGACGCCTTGCCTGGCTTTTTACTTACAAGTTTGAAATATGAGAGACTTGTTTAGAAAGATGGGGAGAACCTGGATTGATGTCTGGTCCCTCTCAGTCCCAAGAGCGAACAACCCCCTAAACAAAGAGCACAAACAAAAGCCTTTCCCCCCCCCAGATTTGAAAGTATCTTGTCCCCTTATTGGTCCTTTGGGTCAGGTGTCAGCCAGGTTACCAGAGCTTCTTAACCCTTTACAGGTAAAAGGATTGTGGAGTCTCTGGCCAGGAGGGATTTTATAGTACTGTACACAGGAGAGCTGTTACCCTTCCCTTTATAGTTATGACACGCCCCCCAAATCACAGATAGTGTTGGACGTTCGGTTCCACACTGGCTGTGATTTCTTCCTGGAGCTCTAGGAGAAAACAGAGTTAATAAGACACATGTACCTTTAGACATACTACTGATTATATAAAAACTAACAATATGTTCCAGTCCAAGAACAATTTTTAACCAGTTGACTCTGGGAAACTTTCCCGGGAGAGTGCATCAGCCACTTTGTTAGAAGCTCCTGAAATGTGTTGTATTTCAAAATCAAAATCTTGGAGAGCTAAACTCCACCGAAGAAGTTTTTTGTTATTCCCCTTGGTGGTATGAAGCCACTGTAGCGCAGCATGGTCTGTTTGTAGTTGGAAACGCCGTCCCCAAACATATGGGCGTAGCTTTTCCAGCGCGTACACAATGGCGTAGCATTCCTTTTCGCTGATTGACCAGTGGCTTTCCCTCTCAGACAGTTTCTTGCTGAGAAACACGACAGGATGGAATTCTTGATCTGGTCCTTCCTGCATTAAAACTGCTCCCACACCTCGCTCGGACGCATCTGTGGTTACTAGGAACGGTTTGTCAAAGTCTGGGGCCCTTAGCACAGGGTCAGACATGAGTGTTGCCTTAAGCTGGTTAAAGGCCTTTTGACACTCATCAGTCCACTGAACTGCATTTGCCTGTTTCTTTCTGGTTAGGTCTGTCAGCGGGGCGGCGATTTGGCTGTAGTGTGGTACAAATCGCCTATAATATCCGGCCAGGCCTAAGAAGGATTGGACCTGTTTCTTTGACTTTGGAACCGGCCACTTTTGGATAGCATCCACTTTGGCCTGTAGGGGATTTATAGTTCCTTGACCCGCCTGGTGCCCCAGGTAAGTCACTCTGTTTTGGCCTATTTGACACTTTTTAGCCTTAACAGTTAGTCCTGCCTGCCGGATGCGCTCGAAGACTTTTTTCAGGTGCTCCAGGTGTTCTGTCCATGAATCAGAAAAAATGGCCACATCATCGAGGTAGGCAACTGCAGATTCTCCCAATCCCGCTAGGAGACCATCTACAAGTCTTTGGAAGGTGGCGGGTGCATTTCGCAACCCGAAAGGGAGTACATTGAATTCATACACCCCTGCCTGGGTGACGAAGGCTGACCTTTCCTTAGCGGGTTCATCTAGTGGTACTTGCCAGTACCCTTTGGTTAAGTCTAAAGTAGAGATGAATTGGGCATGTCCCAATTTTTCCAATAGCTCATCTGTGTGTGGCATTGGATAGTTGTCAGGACAAGTTACAGCATTTAGCTTACGGTAGTCCACGCAAAAGCGTATTTCCCCATCTGGTTTGGGAACTAGAACCACTGGAGATGCCCATGCACTGTTAGAGGGGCAGATTATACCCATCTGTAGCATGTCCTGGATCTCCCTTTGTATAGCAGTTTGGGCATGAGGTGACTCCTGGTAGGGTGGGGTTCTAATTGGGTGAGCATTACCTGTGTCAATGGAGTGGTATGCCCGTTCGGTCCGTCCTGGAGTGGCTGAGAAAATTGGTGCAAAGCTTGTGCACAGCTCCTTGATCTGCTGTCGCTGCAGACGTCCAAGGGTCGTGGAGAGGTTCACCTCTTCCACGCCACCATCCTTTTTTCCTTCATAGTAGACACCTTCAGGCCACTCCGCGTCATCTGTTTCCTGGGCTGTAAACTGGCAAACGTTCAATTCTCTGGAATAAAAGGGCTTAAGAGAATTAACATGGTATACCTTAGGCTTTATGTTGGAGGTGGGGGAGGCTATGAGATAGTTAACAGCTCCTAGGCGCTCCTGGACCGTGAATGGTCCTTCCCACGACGCTTCCATTTTATGGGCCTGGAGCGCCTTTAAGACCATGACTTGGTCTCCTACTTTGAAGGACCATTCTCTGGAATGTTTATCATACCAGGCCTTTTGCTCTTCCTGAGCATCCTTTAGGTTTTCTTTAGCAAGGGAGCTGTTACCCTTCCCTTTATAGTTATGACAGTACCGACATGTACCACAGCCACAGGCTCCTCACCAGCACTGCACATAAGTCTATCCAGATGTCTCAACCTTCACACCCAGCAGGCAATTCACCATGTACATTGGCCAAACCGGACAGTCTCTACGCAAAAGGATAAATGGACACAAATCAGACGTCAAGAATGATAACATTCAAAAACCAGTCGGAGAACACTTCAATCTCCCTGGTCACTCAATTACAGACCTAAAAGTGGCAATACTACAACAAAAGAACTTCAAAAACAGACTCCAAAGAGAAACTGCTAGATTGGAATTAATTTGCAAACTAGACACCATTAAATTAGGCTTGAATAAAGACTGGGAGTGGATGGGTCATTACACAAAGTAGAACTATTCCCCCTACTGTTACTCACACCATCTTGTCAATTGTTGGAAATGGGCCATCCTGATTATCACTACAAAAGGTTTTTTTTCCCTCCTGCTGACAATAGCCCACCTTAACTGATTACTCTCATTATAGTTGGTATGGCAACACCCATTTTTTCATGTTCTCTGTGTGTATATCTATCTATCTATCTTCCTACTGTATTTTCCACTGCATGCATCTGATGAAGTGGGTTTTAGCCCACAAAAGCTTATGCTTAAATAAATTTGTTAGTCTCTAAAGGTGCCACAAGCACTCCTCATTCTTCCAGCTATCTATATGTCCAATAATCAAATCCCCCATTACTATTACTTGTCTATTCCTAGTAGCTATGTCTGACTTCTTATTTCTAGTTCTAACAACGATTCAAAAGACTCTTCCTCCTTTTGATTTCTTGAGTGAAACTGAAATCTTCCAAATGTTTTATTTTTTTCTAGTAAACTGTATTCCTCAATTTTTTCTTAAGACATGAGTCTGCTCATTCTCTAACATCAAGCTCAAATGAATTATACAACAAAGTTGCTTCAGTATGTGCAATATTCAAAAGGATGGAAGTCTTTTGTTCATCTTCCTTATGAGAAGATCCCAATACTCTCAGAAATAAGTCAAACTCTTGTTCAAACCTTTTCCAGTTTTCTGAAGCATTTCTCAACACTTCTAGAAATGTGGAAACTCTTAATTGATCCATTCATTCAAAGTTGTTTTCACTTCTGAGTAACTTTTACCTCAGATTGTTTTGTTTTGTTTTGTTTTTAACTTCCAGTTCTTTTATCACTCTCCCTGCTCCTGGGACCATGTGTTGTTTTATATTCAAGTAATCCACTAGTCTTAATAATAATTCATTGCTAGTAACTGACCAACAGTCTTTATTAGATACATAGTTTAACAGATAAATAGAGCATAGCTCAGGTCAATCTAGCAGTCTAACCTAAAATGAACAGCCTCCTCCCACTGTCTGCTCCCACACTCTGAAGGTTCTGTTCCTTCTCTTATGTCACAGTAACATCACAGAGCCATGGACATGGGGTTTTTCTTGGATGGTATATTTCTGTTTTCCACAATGGACACTAAGTTAATAGCAGAAACATCTTCACATTCATGTTCTTCTTGTTTTGAAAAAGTCAATTTCTCTCTTCTCTTTGAGTTAGCGTGTTATCAATTTCTTTACTAACTAATTTATATATTATTTGATGCAGCATTTTTTATTTATGACACAATTTGGAAGGATTTGCTTAATAGCTGAGGCAACAGCTTGTCCAACTGGTTGAAACCGGCAGGGTTTTGCACAACAATATACACCTCTAGTATATACCCTAACCGTAACCTCTAGTATACACACAAAGAGGAGCCCCTTTGAAAATGCATCCCTTATAAACTTGGTTGAAATGCAGCCACCTTATTAGGGGCCTCTCTATTTGGGAGATAGCCTGTGAGTATGCCAGCATGGTGGATAAACCATAGGGTCAATGGATTCATTCATATTGGCCAGGAAAACCTACCACCATCACCACTGCATGGAGACATGGACAGCAGCAGCAGCTACTTCTCCAGCACATAGGCTGTAATACCATAGTAGTGGCACAGAGCTGTGGTGGGCCTGCAGTATTCAATATTCTGTCCCTACATTAGGAGGTGCTGATGGCTTTCATAGATTGAGGCCAGAAGGGACCATTCTGGTCATCTATTCTGACCTCCGACATAGCTCAGGCCACAAAATTTCTCCCAGTGATTCCTGCATCAAGTCCATAGCTTCTGGTTGAGCTACAGTACATCTTTTAGAAAGACATCCAGTCTTGATTTGAAGACATCAGTGATAGAAAATCCACCACATTCCTAGGCAATTTGTTCCTGCGATTAAGTGTCCTCACTGTTAAAAATGTGTCCCTTATTTCTAGGCTGAATGTGTCTAGCTTCAGTTTCCAGCCAATCTCTTGTTATTCCTTTGCCTGCTAGACTGAAGAGCCTTGTATTATCTGAAATCTTCTCCCCATGTAGCTATTTATAGACTGTGATCAAGTCACCCCTTAAACTTCTCTTGGATAAACTAGACACATAGAGCTTCTTTAGTCTCTCCCTATAAGGCAGGTTTCCCAGACTTTGAATAATTGTGTAGCTCTTTCTGAATCCTTTCCAGTCTGTCAGGATCCTTTCTAAATTGAGTCCACCAGAACTGGACACAGTATCCCAGTAATGGTCTCACTAGTGTTGTATGAGGAGGAAACCATATCTCCCTACTTCTACTCGATAGTCCCCCGCTTATGCCCCAAGGATGTCATTTGCTCTCTTAGCTACTACATAGCCCTGGGAGCTCATGTACAGTTAGTTATCCACCATGACCCTGAAGTCCTTTTCTGAGTCACTGCTTTCTAAAATACAGTCCCTTATCCTATTAGTTTGACCTGAATTCTTGGGGTAAAATTTTGGCCCCATTTATGTCAATGGAAAATTTCCATTGACTTCATGCAACCAGGTTTTCACCCTTGGTTCCTAGATATATGACCTTGCAATTAGCAGTATTAAAATGCATGTTGTACAGGTTAGTACAGCTTGCCATGTGAGATCCAGGTCTATTTGTATAACTGACCTGTCCTTATCATTATTCACCCCTCCACCAATTTGTGTGTCATCAGCAAACTTTGCTAGCAATGATTTAATATTTTCTTCCAGGTCATTGACAAAGGTACTGAATAGCATTGAGCTAAGAATAGACCCTGCAGGACTCTGCTAGAAACATCTTAATTGGATGATGATTCCCTATTACAATTACTTGTTGAGATCTATCAGTTAGCCAGTTTTTAATCCATTTAATATGAGCTACATTGATTTTGATTTAATCCCCCTAATTTCCATGCAGGACAGTCATATGAAAAAAAATTACTCTAGTTTTATGTGGATGTCAAGAATCAATCCATCCATAAATAAAAATGGAAGCCGTACTTCACTTGATGGACTTAAATTATACCATTGGGTTATAAATCATCTATTTGAATAAAATTCTTACCAAGGCAATGAATAGCACTTTAGACCAATCAAATGGAAAGCATAGGTTCCATGTAGATTTTTGGAGAGACAGAACCTAAACCACTGATAGCTCTACCCCTATTAACCATTTTTTTTTCAAAATTCCCTAAATTGTCTTAAATGCTTGTTCTTAGGTGAGATTAAGGTCAGATTCTGATCTCACCAGTCTAAATCTGGACTAACTCTAGTGAAATTAATGAAGTTAGTCTGGGTTTACACCAGTGTAAATGAAATCAGAATCTGGATCCTAGCTAGAAAAAGAGTTTCTTAAATGGTTTTAGGGTGTTACACTAACTAGTCTATGTTAACCAAGGAAAGTGTTCTTAATCCATGCTATCTGAACCAGTTTTTAAAATCAGGTTCAGCTACCATGGATTTTCCCCCCAGCGTGGATTGGGCCAGCATCCCTGATCTTCTGCCTATTGATTCAGTATTTTATGCAATTATTTATTCTCCTGCTCAATAGGAAAGACTGCTTTGCCATAGCAACCCCTGCATTAGCATTCTGCTTCTGAGTTAAAAAGCACCTTCTGAAAGAGGCACATCAATATGTAAAGTGAACTCTAATAGTTTGTACATTGTTTCAAGGGGAAAAAATCTGTTTTATAATCGGATGCCAGACAAAGAACAAAACATACTGGGGATTTATCAATTGTCTAAGGCTCCTTTGTAACCATCTGCATTAACTCTTAACCTTGCCATTTCATTTTCCCCATTCCTTTTGTACATTAACACATTTTGTTTTTTTAAAAATGGCTTTCAAGATTTTCTTCAGGTAAGAGGAAAAGTGTTGAGCCCAGGACTCAAAATGGGGGATAATAATGGACTTTTGGGGGGGTGAAGGGTAATAAATACATTTCACTCCCTAAAAAACCCCACATGGAAACAATGCATCAGCTTTTCTCTCATGACATGTAGGCACAATGCGGCCCTGACCCATGAGTTGGGCTCCTATGCATCCCCACAATACAAATAAAAATAATAGATGGATAGGCCAAAATATTACAGTTAACAATGTGTTTTGCACTGCTCAAATGCAGAAGTAGCTGGCAGCCCATCCCAGAATTGTCCATCCAACTAGTTCCCCTGTGTTCCCAAACACCTCTTCTCCCATTCATCCTTCTTTCTGCCCCTTTGCTCTGCCCCTGCTCCATTCTATCTGCCTCTGGAATCAGCCTTCCAAACTTCCTCTTTAAGGCTACTCTCCTCCCTTCCCACTCCAACATTTTGGTCTCTTTCCCTCAGTATGCCTCCTGCTGTTCTCTTGTCCTTCCTTAGTGTGTACCTTTACTCGTTACCATCCTCTACTACTACTCTGTATAAACAACATGGCTTATTGCTGTGAGGCAGCTATAGGACATCAGATGCAATTCAGACAATTCTCATTTAACCTCCTGTTTGTTTGCATATGAGAATCCTATTGATGGAAATGAAATGAGTCAGAAGGAGGTGACCCCACGCCCCCAGACAAAACATTGTCAACGTCCCTGGTTCATTGGTCCATTTAATTAAAAATAAGCAAAGTCATTTTGTGCCCCTATAGATCTTGAGCTTTTCTATGGAACCATGTGCACCAAAACGTCTGGAGGAAATGATGGAGCCTTTCACTTGAAATGCAGATTTATGTATCCAAACTTATATTATGGAACTGATGCAGAAATTATGGAGTGAGATCAGACTAGATGATCTAAGGGTCCCTTCTGCCCTTTATATCCATTAATCTGTTCAGTCAGAAAAAACCTTAGGAAATAACACAAAACACCGCAGATTTTTTGTAATGTGTTCCATTCCAAAAGATGTTCATTAGCAATATCTGTCTCTGTACATATTTATAAAGCACCAATCTCCATAGGAATGTTGTGAAACTCATTTGCATGCCTGCATATACCCTTCCTGCACACTGATGGATGGAGAGCAGACCTGGGAATGGTTCTTTTCAGAATCAAGTGCATTCAAATGCTTGCCAGGTTCTTCATTTAATTTGTGCTTAGTGACTTTGAATTTCCTTCTCAGCTACAGTGTTCTTTTGCCACACACACACACATTGATTAGCATCCTTTCATCTCACAGAACTGTTGCCACCTCCTTCAGAAATGCTAAAGCTTCCCCACTCTTAAACAAGTCCCCCAAAGAAACAGTTCTGCTGTGAGTGTGCTGTAATGTAATCAGGGGTCAGGAAGCAATCTCTGTCCTCTCCAATGATTTGTGAATGAGTAGTTCTGGTGCAGAATTATAAACCCTTGTTAAACAAGATAACGATCAGATTTCAAAGTGACTCACTCATTCTGTGGAGAAGATAGCTTCTCTTCCTCTGTTTTGACCTTCCCTAGATGCTGACTTTCTTTATTGGACTGTGCGTCACTCAGGGTTGAATTTAACACAGTTACTGGACTGTGTACAATTCAGATTGTCTTTTATTTTAAGTGGGGAGAAAGCAGAATGTGATTCTACCATCTAATTTATAAGAAGTCAGTATCCTCCAGCCTGTTGTTTAACTATTTGGTGGCTGGCATGTAATTTGGAAGGAAGAAAAAGGTGTTTGGAACATCAGAAAGGAGATAGGGAATAGTAAAATCAGAAGAGTTCATGAACCACAAAGCCATAACTAAAAACCTTTATAAAATCCAGCAGCCCAATCCTACTCCTCTGAAAGTCAACTGGAATTTTGCCATTGCCTTCATTGGGAGCATGATCCAGCACCAGATGTGCACTTTAATTATTTTCCCATAAGGCTTTCCATGCAGACCTGGTATTTGTGCGGCTGGTTAGACTCTTAGTGCCTTAACACAATGACGGAGTGAATAGGATTCCATAGCCTGTATATGGGTGGTGATGGCCTGATATAAAACCCTTCGTATTCAGTGGACTGACTCCCAATAAACTCAGTGGGGTTTGGATCAAGTCCTAAAACTAGGTTGAGCTGGTCAATAAAAGGACCCCCCCAAAATTAATGACAATGTTGTTGAAAAGTATTTGTGGCTTTTCACTGAAATTTTGAAATTTGTGGACTTGCAGCAAAATTTGGACCGCTTCTGAAAACAAAGCAAAGGTTTTCCCTCACATCATTACAGAAAGTACTTATTGCCTTTGGGGTTTAAGTGGGGGGGGGGGGGGGTGGTCTTTGCAAAAGACATAAATGCTGTTATTCAGCTAAGTCAGCCATCAAAGAAACAGGATCCAGGACAATATAACATCAAAGGAACCAATTTAGCATTGATGCCTTCATGGAAGGATTGGCCACCAGAGCTCCAGAGCGCATAATTATACAGTAATTGGTGACTTTCTGCACCAGCAGTTCTCTTTATTGAAGCAGGTAATTCATCTTTGCCTCTTGTTTTATAGAGAGCTGGAGAGTGCTGCTTGAATGAGCCAGGCATGAGTAGCAATACCAGAAGATGCCAATGCAATGGCATCTCCTTGGGCAGCCAATAGGTTGTGTGTGAGATCTTCTGGAAAAATTGCATGCAATTATGTTCTGGTTTCCATCATTCATCTATTACCAGTGGATGGTAATAAACAAGGAGAGATTTCATTTGTGAAGATATAGCCTTGTTGACTTAAAAGGTTAAAACTAAATGCTTTGTTGTAACGATGTAGAAAATCTATATTGTAGCGTAACATATCCTTAAACCTTTGTAGGTATAATTATGTGTATAGATGGAGTATTTCAGAAGTTCATAGTGCAAGATAATGTTAATTCCTAGAGCACAGAATGTTGGGGAGGGAAAGAGATGTGAAAAAGGGGAAAAAACAAACAAGTGTTTGTTTGAGTTTAAATCTCCTCTCACCCTCAGCACTGCATTGTGTTTGTGTTTTTGAAGCCCCCAAATCAACGTCAGATGGAGTTGTACAATTTCATCTTGCAGCCAAAGCTATTTTGAAATCCACTCCCAAATCTCTGTGACTCTTGAGGATCCAACTGTGTAACGACTGTTGATTTTCATTTACATGATTTTGGGGCCTGCAAGGAAAGAGCTGTACTCTTTGACTTATTGCTGTTATGAAGATAGTACACAATGTCTTATTTGTATTTCAAAATCAGTTTTCCTCAGCTGTGATTCTATTCAGGAGCTGACTCCTGTTTAAAAAATCGTGTATTGTAGTGTTTGATTTATTCACTGATTGAATCATTGTTTTTGATAGACAATGGCAGATAGTCAAGGTATTCTCTGGCTCTTTCCTGCCTCTTCATTTACACAAAATAGTGCAAGGAGTATTTCAAACAGAAACTGGCATGATATGAAGGTGGCATTACTTTAACTTTTGCCTCCATAATGCTGTCATTCCAAACCTTGAGAAATGCCAATATTCCTGAAATTGAGATGTCTTTATTGAATTAATGGTTTTACTGGATTTAATTGAATAGAAATACTCAGCAATATATAAATGGCAATATAAATTCCATCTGACATACAACTGAGGGAACTAATTTTTCTCAAGGGCCAATTTTTTATTGTTATTTTGGTTTATTACACCCCTTGATTTCTGTCTTTCCCTCTGCCATCTCCCTGGCCCTCTGTACACCTTCCCCACCTCCACGACTGATAGGCCTCGGTTCTCAAAGGTATGTTTCCCAAAACCTTTGAGGATCTGGACCATAGTTTCTGATGCTGCCTTCTCCTGGTCCCTTGCATGAGTAGTATGGAATGATCAACTGTGCCCCATTCTCATGACATCCTTGTAGCAGGGGGAGCCAGAAGAGTTTTGTCAGTCACATAAGTCACCTTTCCGAGCCAGCACGACCACCTCAGACATCAATGCTCTAGGATTGTGGAGTCCAGACTTTAGCTGCTCAATGGTGAGAGGGTGCATGGGTAAAGATCTCTCAGTGCCACTTTAACCCACTCATCAGTGTGTGCTATGCATCCCTCTTCTGCCTGATCCACAGTGTCAGGGTCTGTTGCAGCTATAGTCACCACCACGATGGCAGCTGTCACACTAGCATTCAGTGCTTGGAGTTTAATCATGGTTGGGAGAGGTGACTGCTGTTTGCCAGATACCATGTTGATATCATGACAGCTGCCATGGTTAATTTCCTAGTGCATGGTCTATTTCCCTCTTGTTGTGAGAACCAGAATGAAATATTTTGTCACATGACTGGCATCTAACCAATTACATAGCAGGCCCAAACTAGGGGTCCAATAAATACACACATGCACAATCCCACTGATGTTAATGACATGAGAGCTGCACTGCAGGGCCTTCGCCTTCACCTGCCAGCAGAACCCCCTTACGACTGACACGCTCCTTTCCCATGCACAAGTACCTAGGCCCTCCAAAAAGCATAGGAAGGGGCGATTGTACCACTACTTTTGCATTCAGAGTACCTGCTGTACCTCTGGCCCAGGGGGTGCTCTTGTGTGCTTCAGTTTTCTCATGAAAAGAGTAATGAACGAGATGCAGCTTTCTGATAGTAGAAGCAGGAATAACTGCTTTCTGGCTCTGTTCATTTAAGGGGTATCTTTCAGATCTAACTCTTCAAGGGCTGAAATCAGTGATAGAATTAAGCATGATGACTTGGCTATTTGGATAAAACCACCTAGTTTTAACTAGGTCGGGAATCAGAGGATAAAGGGGAATATTATTTTATATTTTAGAATTGAGCATAGGAAAGCAGCAGAAAGAACTGGATCAAATAGCTAAAGCCAATATCCTTCCCCTGAGGTCTTCTTTCCCTACAGCATGTCAACTTAAAAGAGACTTTAACTCCAGTTTCTCCTGGAGACTGCTGAGCAGAAAAAGAGAGCTTACAACGGCAGTTTATCATTAGGAAGTTATTATAGCAACTGACTGTCATTCTTGAAGTCCTACTCTCTTGTGTTTGTACATGATCCCTATGCCTGGTGGTCCTCATCCAAATTATCTGCTCGCATGTCTAGATTTTAATGATGACATGTGATACCAGTGTGCAGTACAATCACGTTAATCCTTTCACGGGTACTTAGACAAGAGAGAGGCAGAATGGATAGCACTGACAGAAGTAGCAGGCAGCTGCTCCTTCAAAACATTTTGTTTTTTACCAGTTGATCTTGTGTTTAAACCATGTGTTTGGTGTCTTAAGAAAAACAATAACAAGGAACAGAAACAACACTGGCGCTGACGTGTTGCAGAGGAGAGCTCCAATGGTCACGGAGACGTGGGTTTGCTCACATGCCACCTCCCTGTGAATCCCAGAAGGCAACCCAGGTAGTGCAGGAACCCAGGCACCCTTGAGACTTTGAGGGGTTATTTTCACTCCTCTGAGACCAAGGCCTTGTCAGCACTAGAGCAATTTGCCACGGTAGCCTTCATTTGACCTCCATAGCACACCTGTCACACACTTCACCCCCACCCCCAAAAGTGGTCCCATTAGTTCATAGGCCCTACAACCACCATTTGGATTAGATTTCTGTCCAACAAGGCTAACCATTGTGTCGACCTCCATGGTAGTTCTCATGCTCATCCCGTTTCTTAACCTTTCAATGTGTTGGGCTGGGCTTATCAACTTTTTCATTTCCTATTTTTCATTTCAGTGGCTCTAAGGAACTCCCGGAGCAGGTGTGGAGGCAGGCAAACTAAATCCACAGCGAGGGATACAATGAATACAAGCGATGACAAACCCGACAGCCAGGAAAAGGGAAGGCAAAGAAGAAATCCCCCTCACATCCTCCAAGAGCCAGCTTGGCTGAGTGACTTGGGCGTTAGGAGAACAGGGTTCTATTCCTGCAATGTTGCTACCCTGCTGTGTGACATTGAGCAAGGTTCTGTAGCTCCGCCAACCCTTTGTTTATCTTCGCTATCTAGACTCTGAAGGCCAGATTTTTAAAGGTTCCCAGCTCCCACTATTTCAACTTTAGCTTCCCCCTACATTCCTGTAGCAATACCACATCATTACCAGGCTTGAGACACTTTGTGGAAGCCAGCACAGGGGTCTGGTGGATGACTTTTGGCACCAGAAGTTGGGTGCTGCTCACCGCATAGAAAGTGTGGCTCTCTCCAGACTGTCCTCGGCCCATCTTCCAGGGATCCTCCTCCAGGTTCCACTGGAGCTAAGGCTGCAAGTAAACACTGTTCTCCTCAGCCAGAATGTGAGTGAGGGTAGCAATACAAACTCTACCAGCCTTCCCATGTGGCGAATTACCTCCCCAGAGGCACAGCAGCTGCTGCTGGTACAGGAAGCATAATTGGCACACACCACCTCTGGGACATTGAGTTTGAATCAAGGCCACAGAGTCCAGGTGCTAAAGGAATCTCTGTAATTGCTTTTCATCAGAATGAATTTTTCCCTTATTAAAATGGCCCCACTTTTGTGAACTTTTTCTGCGGAAGACAGAGCATTACTTTCCCACTAGCATAATGCACTTTTAATGAGCTCTTCTTGCACAAAGACTTCAAGGTAGCTCTAAAGCTTTAAGCAGGGGCCATGAAATATTTTATTATATATGTAATTTTTTTTACTGCCAGGGAAAGAAATATGCCACAGCTCTAAGCGATAGTGACAAGATATTCATGGGTGAACAGGAAACGAATCAATGAGAAAGCAGTTCCTCTGAAAGCAAAAAAGGTGTTAAATTAGTCAAGCCTTGTGCTGCTTTGAACCTTACAGGCATGATCTTTTCAGTGTTTTTATTACACTTTTTTTCCTGCTTGAGCTATTGTTTAGTCAAGTAGATATGTCAAATCCCCACAAAGCAAACGCCAACCTCCAAAGGTAAAATTAGAATGCATGGCCTGTGCTTTTTGATTAGCTTATGATCCTTTTCTAATGAATTTGAACATTCAAATATGAGGCTACCATCATGGTTAAAAAATGAGGTTATGCAGTTTGTATAGGTGATTCAAGGCAATCGGAACAAGTGAAAAACACATTGTTTTCAAAGCCTATGGTTGCAAGACAGACAGACTGCATTTCAATGCTGAAAGACAATTTTGTATAATGAACTTCATCATTTCACAATCTGATGACAAATCAAGCTATTCTGATACTCAACATTTCCAAAGAGATATCGCTTTTTGGGGGTAGTATAATTTAGGCCGTATATCAGGATGCATAATGTTTTATTATGTTGTCTTGCTTAAGAAAATCTATTCTTGCTTAAGTTATTTCTGTGTGTCACATTATCTTGAAGTATTTCAAAATAGAATGACATGAAAAGCTCATCTTGAAATGTTTAGCTACAATAGAAAGCATTAAATAGGTACTTGTCTCAATGCACATGTATTTGAAGCGATTTAATTTATATGCCAATGTGACTAAGAGCAGCATTTTACTCATACTTTACTGAGATTTTAACAATTTACATCCTATCATATGTTTTAACATTGTCTGCACCAGTGGTTCTCAACCAGGGGTACATGTAACCCTGGCGGTACACAGAGGTCTTCCGGAGGTACATGATCTCATCTATATATTTGCCTAGTTTTACAACAGGATACATACAAAAAAAAAAAAAAAAAAAAAAACTAGCGAAGTCAGTACAAGCTAAAATTTCATACAGTGACTTGTTTGTACTGCTCTTTATACTGGAATATTAGTATAATATTTATATTCCAATTGCTTTATTTTATAATTATATGGTAAAAATGAGAAAGGAAGCAATTTTTCAGCAACAGCATGCAGTGACACTTTTGTATTTTTAATGTCTGATTTTGTAAGCAAGTAGTTTTTAAAGGAAGTGAAATGTGTGGGTACACAAGACAAATCAGATTCCTGAAAGGTGTACAGTGGTTGAGAGCCACTGGTCTACACAATATTCGCTATTCATTGACTTCAGGGGGCCTGGCTCCAGCCCATTGTCAGATAGGTAATGTGCCATGTACTCCAGGGGTTCTATAAGAAACACTGGCCCAAAATGAGAACTAGTTTGTCACGAGAATATTGCTCTCCTTTTATTTAAAATTTTATTTTTAGTGCTGTTGTCAGTCAGCATTACCCAAAGCCTGGGACTTGGCCCCGGGGAACAGTGAGAACAATTAGCTACAGCTGTGTGTGGACAGACCTCTCTCAACTGTACTCTAGGGCCTCAACTTTCATTTTTAAAAACTTTCCAAATGTCATGGTTGGGAAGAAAAACCTGGAAACCACTAGCCAAGTAAAACTGTCTACCTGAGTTGCAGGGAGCCTGAGACAATAGCTCTGAACTGCTCCATTCATTCCATTCCTTGCTAACTCAGATACCAATAACGATAATTTAAATATCCGCATTGCTAACTATATTAATTGTTGATCATTGACTTATCAAAGCAGGTCAGAAAGGAGAGGAAGTATCATACAATGAAGATATACACAATCTATTCTGAGTGGCTGCTCCTTTTGGATTAGACTTAAACAACACATGCCAGGGTTGAATGGAGACACGATTGGCTTCATTTTTCTGAAAAGGAGGTCAGCTTTCAAAAGTTATGGGAAACGCTGATGTAACCTATGCTAAGCCAGTATGGCTTTTTGTCCCCCTCCAGTGACTGAATCACATAGGAGGTTTAGCAGCCTACCACTGCCACTGCCTGCAATCTGATGCACCTGGGGTTGGCTTCATAAAAGGACTTAATTATGACCGTGCTTGTAACTGGTGCATGAAGAGGCATTTAGATGCCTAAGTCCCTCTGTGGGTCTAGCCATGGGAGCAGAGGTGTTGAAATACCACAAGAGGATTATAGCTGTTGCTATAACCAGAGCACATGGCCGCAGGAGATAGTCTGTTTTCATACGAGTTCCAGTCCAAGGACCCAATCCACCGAAGCATATGCGTAGCTTTGAGTATGGGAGGAATCCCAATTAAATTAATGGCACTGCTCACATATTTAGAGTGAGGCATGTCCTTAAGTGCTTTACTTTTGGATCTGAACACAAGACTGGATAAACATGGGCTATTAACTAAACCTTCAAAATGCTCGAGGCTCGCCCACTGCTAGCTGTTATAGAACCTTGGAGACAAGCATTAATTTTAAACAATTCAGGATGAAAAATATTTCTTACGTGATTCCACCTCCTCTAAAAAAACCCAGCAAACCGTCAACTACGTTGGATAAGTACGTTCCTGTCAAGGCTGCTTCCCCACTCTGAACTTTAGGGTACAAATGTGGGGGCCTGCATGAAAACTTCTAAGCTTAACTACCAGCTTAGATCTGGTCCGCTGCCACCATTCCCAAAGCTAATTCCCTTCCCTGGGAAGCCTTGAGAAACTCTTCACCAATTCCCTGGTGAATACAGATCCAAACCCCTTGGATCTTAAAACAAGGAGAAATTAACCATCCCCCCTCCTTCCTCCCACCAACTCCTGGTGGATCAAGATCCAACCCCCTTGGATCTAAAAACAAGGAAAAATCAATCAGGTTCTTAAAAAGAAGGTTTTTAATTAAAGAAAAAGGTAAAAATCATCTCTGTAAAATCAGGATGGAAAATAACTTTACAGGGTAATCAAACTTAAAGAGCTCAGAGGATTCCCCTCTAGCCTTAGGTTCAAAGTACAGCAAACAGAGATAAACACTCTAGTAAAAGGTACATTTACAAGTTGAGAAAACAAAGGTAAACTAACACGCCTTGCCTGGCTGTTTACTTACAAGTTTGAAATATGAGAGACTTGTTCAGAAAGATGTGGAGAACCTGGATTGATGTCTGGTCCCTCTCAGTCCCAAGAGCGAACAACCCCCCAAACAAAGAGCACAAACAAAAGCCTCCCCCCCCCCCCCGAAGATTTGAAAGTATCTTGTCCCCTTATTGGTCCTTTGGGTCAGGTGTCAGCCAGGTTACCCGAGCTTCTTAACCCTTTACAGGTAAAAGGATTTTGGAGTCTTTGTCCAGGAGGGATTTTATAGTACTGTACACAGGAGAGCTGTTACCCTTCCCTTTATAGTTATGACAGTTCCAAATTCCATTTAAAATTCTCCCTGACCTTTAGCTGCCTTTTACAAGCTTTTAGCAGTTTCATATAACAATTACTTAGCCTGTCATTTATTAGAGAAGGGGCCAATCCTGCTCCCATTGAAGTCAATGGAAGGTTTGTCATTGACTACAACAGGAGAAGAAGCAAGCTCCCAAAGCTTTTTCTTTTTCCTTCCCAAATAATTCTTCCTTAGGGAAATGAAGATAAAATTGATACACACTGAAAACCTTAACAGGAGACTTCCTTAGACTTCCTTATGTTGGTGGTTATGAAGCAGCTCAGCAGAATGACTGGATAATTGCTAGCTATGTTGAATACTGTAAAACTTCTGTTTTTATAGATTTATTAGAGAGACAAGGCGGGTGAGGTAAGATCTTTTATTGGGCCCACTTTTATTCTGTCTCTCTCACCAACAGAAGTGGGTCCAATAAAAGATATTACCTTGCCCACCAATATCCTGGGACCGACAGAGCTGTAACACTGCATGGTTACAGACTTATGACAGTCAGCTGTGAAGTGTGTATGTTGTCACTGCTCTTAGGTGAAATCCTCAGTGTTAAGCATGAACTTGCGGAAAGAGCTTGTTTGCGTATAGAAGTGTGATCGCACAACCAGGCACAGTCTGCTTAACCCAGCACACTTAAATTCACTGACCGGTATGTAATACATGCTGTGCAACTTCCCACACTATGGATAAACAGCTGTGGTGGTGGAAGGTGGATGGGAATTTTCAAAATACAAGGAATCTAAAATTCAGTGGCTGTTAAATAAGAAAGTTTAGTACCATATTCATTATCATTCATTTACGTGGTGTATTGAAAACTGTGTTAAAATGACAAGATATCGCTTTAAGGGTAAGGGATTTTCTGGTCCCGCTTGCAGGCTAGGGAGCTCTGTAGGGAAGCATGTGTCTTCAGCAGTCAGTCTGCAAAGAGCCAGCCTAGAGAAAAGTGGGTTGAGTTGTGGCTCTCTGCCTTAGGGAACAGCTGCTTTATGTCTCTGTTTTCGGTTCTTGTGTGTTAGGATTCTAGGTTCTCAAAAATAAAGCAGTGTTACAATGCAACCTTCCAGAAAGAGTATTTTCTGGTTTTTGTCAAACTTCTGTTTCTATGCCAGGAACAGAACAATTTATACATACTGGCGGAAGCCTTCAGCCTCAACTCACTGCGATAGCTTTGCAACGGTCCCAGCCAGGCCTGCAGCCCTGGCCCCTCCATCATGAAGCTTGGGAAGTTTCAAATGAAAGTGAGTCATGAGACTGTCACCATTGAATGGAAAAATGAAACACGGTGACAAGAACAAATCACAGGAGCTGCTGTCAATATTAATCTATGTGTTAAGGGACCAGGGGGGAGGAGGAGGAGGAGCACCTGCAATGGCTGCAAACCACTCAATTTTACAATGAAGTGCACTTGGGGCCCTTTGAAGTCAATGTGCGTAGAGACCCACTTGTGCACATCTCATTTCAGGATCAGAGCTTTAGGTCCAGTTTTCAACAGTGCCACCGTGTATAAGTAGCTCCATTTTTCCAGTAAGTTGCACGTTCGAGTCCTCAGGGATGTTGAAGTCACTGAGATGGCGTGTCCTAGGGGTGCATGAGCCTGCCAAGCCTGCTGGGTCAGCTCAGGGTCTCATGGGCTGCCTTCACAATCATGTTACTATCCCCCGCGGTTATTAGGGGTGGTGAAAGTGGGTGTGTTACAGGAGTGTTGTCGAGTTGTATAACGTTAATAGCTATATTGTATGGTTAAGAGTAAGTGAATAGAGAAGGCTCCAGTACACGGTGCTTAAGAATATGTACCATAATGCCTGGGTTTTGTAGGACCAATAAAACTTGTTGGGCACTGCAAATGGCAGCTCTTTATATGGCCGTACCCTGTATTTTGGTTTTGGTCTGGGGTTAGACGATGGAGGCTTGGAGGTTGTACCTTTGCCCTGGACTGACCTCTGTGTCATTAGCTTTGAAGTCGGGGTGCACCTCAGGACAGAGACTGGTTTGCCTGTTACCTCATCCAGTTTAACATATCTGATAGAACTGAAGCAGAACTGGTTCTGAGAGAATACTGTGCAGCCAGCACACAACTGTGTCGATAGCCGGTGTCATAATTATCGTTGGACCTTGACTAGTAGTACAGTGTCTCCGAAATGCTCTCTTCCCATATTTTACCCTCAGAGGTCACCTTGATATACAGATGGCCTGGGCTAGATGAAACATAAAGGAAGACAGCTAGATTATGGGTGGCAGCAGTCCCAAGCTGCCCTGGACACACTGAAGTCATGCCATAGCTAAGCAGGAAGCAAAGCAGATGTTCTTTGCTTCCCCGATGCATCTGTGAGTTCCTTGACTTTGGATTCCCCATTGTTATATCAGATCCTCAATCTTCTGACCTTCAGTTCATCTTCTATAACCTGGTGGGTGATAGCTACAGGGCTACTTCCTGTGAAGGTGCGGCAGTCACTGGAGCTAAAGGACTTAGGAAGGATCACTAGGCAACACAGAATAGTGTTTAAACAATGACTACTAACAGGAGCAGAACAGCATGTCTAACTCAGCTAGATCAGAACGATGTATTTGTGAGCATCCTGGATCTACAGTCTTGATTACATGGTGTTGGTCATGTATACCTAATTTTAAAGAGAATGAGCACAGTCTGCCCTAGTGGAAACAGACTCAGTCCTCTCTCAGACAGCCTGAATTTCTTGAAAACATGTTCCGCATGCACTTTGCCGGGTGAGCCTATGTAAACTCCAAGGAACCAGCCTTGGTTACCCACCAGGGATTGTGTCAGTGTAAAGTAGTGTATTTCTTGGTTGTATACTCTGTTGCATGCTTGGGTGGGTGAGCACAAAATGGGTATATGGATGTTATCTATAGGCCAGTCCTTTTGGAAAAATTGCCCTTGCAAAGTCCCCCAGTGTTCTCACTTTGATCACACATCTCTGCAGTCCTCTTGCTGTGGGCTCCCCAGCACCAATGTACATCTCACCCCATGGTAAATGGCCACATGTTTCTGGAACACCTAATTTTCTGGCTTTCCATATTGCTACACAAACTGAGTCTCAAATATGGGGTGAAATCCTGGCCCCATTGAAGCCGATGGGAGTTTTGCCATTGACTTTAGGGTGGTCACCCACGGTCTATAGTTGTATGTAAAATAAGTGGACTAACCCCTTCACCAGAACCATCATACTGAGCCCTTGGTAAACCCCCATGTGCTGCAATTCCAAAATGCTCTGCAGGAGTCTGGCCAGGCAGGGCTCATAATTCCAACAATGCTTTGAGCCTTCAAATTGAGTCTGTTTGCTTCCTGAAGCCCTCAGCCTACCTCAGCACTTTCTTTTACTCACCCCCCTTGCCAAACTGGGATTTTCATGCATTTCAATTTAAAAAAAAAAAAAAGCAGAACAGTGCATGTGTCTCTGTCACATTATGCAGTGTTGCCCTTGTCTGTAGTTTATCCTGGTTTCAGAGCTGCCATGCAAACAAACAAACAAAAATAGAGCGAACACCAGCTTATCTGCCAGTTCCAGGTTACCTTGTGGCCCTGCTGCTCTGAACGCATGTCCTGGGAGACACCCCTTCCCTCGGGTTATCACATTTAAACTCATTTCCTCAGTATGTTCCAGTAAATCCATCCCTCCACAGAGAGTCCTGCTCACCCTCCTCTTCCCACCTCCACAGCATGCACCCACCCTCCTGACCCCAGGAGCAGAAATGTTCTGAAGCAGTCACAGGTATGTTTTCTTTCTTGACCAGTACAGAAGTGGGAGTTCTTCTTCACAAGGGAAGCCAAGGCGGCCGCATTCCTCCTTTACCTCATCCAGTTTAACATATCCAATCTATGTAGCTATATACTGTACATATCACTCACCACTGTGGCATCTGCATGCCCTCTTACACCTGCTGTGTTACACCAGGCAGTGTTCTGGGAAAGGCTCTGTTCTACCCGGATGCCACAGCACTTTATCAGGACAGGAAACATCAGGGACCCGTATGCCACAGGCAGAATGGCTCTGCTAATGTTTTCAATATTGTTTTTGCAACATGGTGTCCAGAATAGTGTGCACCCTGCACTGGACTCGATCTCAGCCCCCGGCACAGTGCTGGCGTGATGTTCTCTCAGTTATACTCCATTGACCTGGTGGCTTGCTTCCAATGGCGTCAAGCAGGTGCGACCACCCAGTGAAGACAATGGAGTTACACTCGTGTATGTAAAGAGAGAATCAGGGCCTGTCTTTCCCTCTTGATACATCTCTGGGCCTCTTTGCTTTCTGAACCAACAACAGGCCCTGAGTTGATGGTGCAGATCTGAGTGATTTCAGAGGGTCAGCAGAGGCCTATACGAGTACAGGGTTTGTCCCGTCATGCTATAACACAATCATCTTAGAAAATTCTATTGATAAAACTCACCAATCTTTTAAGAAACCTGAACAACTGGTCCTCTGTAGCGTGAGTGCCAGGCTCCCATGGAATTGTCACATTGCCGCTTTCTCTCTCCTCATCCAGCCTCCCTTTTATTCTGGGACAGAGGCCGATCTTTCTGATGCCCATGGAAACCAGGACTAACTTCATAACAGTCACTGGAATTACACTGGTGTGAGGCTAGAATCACGCCCTTTAGGTTTTGTGGAAACAATCTGTGCCACGGCCAGGCTCTTTGTTGTCAGGGTGATTAAATAATAAGCATGTTACTGTCTCTCTCTCACTGCTAATCAAGGTGCTGTTTTACATATGGGATGCATTTTTGAAGTTACCTTCAAGGCTTACTTTTATTTCCCATGCATCTCAGAAGAAACTGTATTACTGCTGCGATGGAGGAAGTAACTGAGATATGAAAACCCTTGTATCTGACAGAGCACTCTGTTTAGAAGCTCACAAGCCTTTTTCCATTACTTTTATATTAATTAGTTTCCACCCAGCACAGAGTGCCAAGCACTTATAGACACATCCTGGGCAAATCAAAATCTTTCATCATATACCTAATAAGTAAGAAGCTTCTCTAAATTGAAAGAAGATTTCTCCTTCCTTAAAAAATTAGGACTCTCCAAAAATATTTGAGGCTGAAAACAAAATGCTCAGGGACTGTGAACTCAGTCAGATATTTTTAGCACCATCAACATCTACTGGAGTTGATATCTCCCAGGACAGATGGGTTTTTCCACAGAACATTGTCAAATGTTTGCTCAGCCAAGATCAATTTTGTTCCAAGTCTTTTCCCACCTTCTGGTGAAATATAGTTCACTTGCCAGACAAAAAAATAATAATGTAACAGTGTGAAACCTTGTCACTCCAGGGGATCTCTCCTCCATATAAACTACCCTAAATCCTTCAGTTAGAAGTATACGATCCCCGTACATGGACTTTTTAAAAAATGCATTTCAGGTTAGAGCACTGATCAGCAACTCAGGAGGTCTGGGTTAAATTTCAAGCTCTGCCACAGATTTCCTGTGTGACCATGGGCAAGTCACTTAGGGCTAGATTGTTAATCGTGTTCAGCACGTACAATGAAGGTTGGATTTTCAAAAGACCTCAGCTCTTATTTTAGACAACTAAATGAAGTTGCTTGCAATTCAAACTGCTGGGTGCTGAGCCCTTTTAAAAACCTGGCATTTAATTTCTCTGTGCCTCAGTTACTATCTGTAAAATTGGGATAAAAATATGTATTTAAATTTTCAAAAGTACTAGTAATTGTGGCTGTTTCCATTTTTGGGCAGCTAACGTGGCTTTTCTGAAGGTGGGTGCTCAGCACTTTCTGAAAATCAGGCCTCTCAAAGGTCTTTCAAGTTTGGCAGCCAAAAAATATGGCAACCAAAATCACTAGTCGCTTTTAAAATTTTAATCCACTTCCTTTCTCCCATCTGTGGCTCTGTATGGAATTTGGGGGACACTTTAGGATATTATGAATATCAATGTTTTAAAATTACAATGAGTTATGCCAGATATGCAATGTAAGATATCTTCAAAAATGTTATAATTTTCCAGATATGATAATCTCATGTATGTGTTATATCACCTTTGTATTTGGGGTTATGTACAAAGATATGTATGTATGTCTGTATTACAAAACTTGTGCTATGCTTCTGGGTGACACCCCCGGACAGTTTGGCATCAGCTCTGCCTAGCCTGCTTGATGGCCCATTAAGGATCATCAGCTATACAATTGACCCATTGAGAGAAGGCAAGGGATACACCTTATGACTCAGCAAGGCATGCAAGAGCATGCCTATGGACAGAACTCTAAGGCTTCCAAGCCATGTGCTGGGCAATTTGTGTTTGGAACAAAAGAAGCACACGCCACATGGCAAAAGGCTATAAAAGGCAGCTGCATCTTCTCCATTTTGTCTTCATTCCTGCCTCTTAGCTCTGGAGTAACCTTTCTACAAACGAAGCTCTGAACAAAGGACTGAATGACCTATCCAAGAAGTGGATGTGTTCCAGAGGGACTTTCAAGCTAGTAAACTCACCAGTACTGCTAGGAACCTGATGGACTTTGAAGTCTTTGTATGTATGTGGCTGTTTGACCATTTAACAACTCTCTTCTTGTTTTTTCTTGTTTCTTTATAATAAACCTTTAGTTTTAGACACTAAAGGATTGTCCGGCAGCGTGGGATTTTGGGTAAGATCCAAACCTGTACTGACCTGATATCATGGCTGACCCTTTGGGCTCAGAACATTTTGTACAGTGAGCAGAGTTTTTTAAATAACTTCTCACTGTACTGGACCTAGGTGCTGATTGGGAGCCAGAGAACTGGAATGCAATATGGGGGCTGTGTGATTTCTTCGTCTTTTGCTTCCTGATAACCAGTGTGGGGGATCAGAAGCACAGTTTGTGACTGGTTGGGGAGTTTAATTTCAGTGTTACCCACCAGCCTTGGGAGTATCTGCTCTCTCTTTTGCAGCCTGCCCTGATCTTGGCATTTCCAGTGAGGGCTGCCCCAGGCATACCGAGTCACACCATCTTTTTGTCTGTTTAGATTATACGCTCTTCAGAGCAAGGACTGGCTCTTACTAAGTGTGTGTATGCTGCCTAGCACAATAGAGATCCAATCCCCTTTGGAGCTGTTAGTATCTATTATTATATAAATAACAATAAGAATGCCGTTGATTCAGTTTAGTAACTGAATCCTAAATCCTTCTGTGGCTTATGAAATTGTGCAAAACCTCACCCCTTTTTCTCTGGCTTGACAAAGCCCTGGCTGGGATGATTTAGTTGGGGTTGGTCCTGCTTTAAGCAGGGGGTTGGACTAGATGACCTCCTGAGGTCTCGTCCAACCCTAATCTTCTATGAGTCTATGAAATTGGAAGGTGTTATAGAGTGTATGCCCCACATTGGCACTTAAAGTGTTAAGGGGAGCTGGAGAGTCAATTAAGGCAGTGGTTCTCAAACTAGGGCCACCGCTTGTTCAGGGAAAGCCCCTGGCAGACCGGGCCGGTTTGTTTACCTGCAGCATCTGCAGGTTCGGCCAATCGCCGCTCCCAGTGGGCGCGGTTCGCTGTTCTCAGCCAATAGAAGCTGCAGGAAGTGGCGGCCAGCACGTCCCTCGGCCCGTGCCACTTCCTGCAGCTCCCATTGGCCGAGAACGGCGAACCGCACCCACTGGGAGCTGCGATTGGCCGAACCTGTGGATGCGGCAGGTAAACAAACCGGTCCAGCCTGCCAGGGGCTTTCCTTGAACAAGCGGCGGCCCTAGTTTGAGAACCACTGAATTAAGGCACCTGATGGCAACTACAGGGTGTGTCAGGCTCAATTAACATGAAACCCCGGCTGGGTGGTAAAGATAAAGGAAAAGCTGCAGGGTAGAAGGTGAGGAGAGCAGGCCTTGGTAGCTTGATCCTCTGCTGAGACAGGGACTCCGGTAAATACTAGGAGAGACCAGGGAGAAGAGGTGGAGTGAGCCTTGATAAAAGGGCAGCAAATAGACCTCCAGGGAGAAAGCCCAGGGAGGTGTTGCTCACTGCAAGAGCTGCAGAGAACTCCGTGGAGCCTGGCAAAGGGGCTTAGGGACAGGCAGAGATAGGAAATAGTTCAGGGAAACATCAAGGAGTCTAAGGCCTGGTCTACACTTGTGGGGGGGGGATCGATCTAAGATATGCAACTTCAGCTACGAGAATAGCGTAGCTCAAGTCGACATATCTTAGATCGACTTAGAATCACTTACTTCGCATCTTCGCGGCGCGGGATCGATGGCCGCGGCTCCCCTGTCAACTTTGCTCCTGCCTCTCACCGAGCTGGAGTTCAGCAGTCAACGGGAGAGCGATCGGGGATCGATTTATCGTGTCTACACTACACGCGATAAAATCGATCCCCGATAGATCGATCGCTACCCGCCGATCCAGCGGGTAGTATAGATGTACCCTAAGGGAGCCCAGGTCTAAAGTCTGGATGAGAGGGAGGGACTGGGTTTCCCTACCAGCTACTGAGGAAGGTGGCATGAGTGTCCCCAATGCAAGGGCTAAAGGTTATTGAAAGCCTAGGGAGAAGGGGTGTAAGGAACACTCAGCCCAGGGTTGGGGGCTGAAGACCTGATGTAAGGTCATTACTCTCATCATGCTGACAAGGGGCAGGACTGAATGTTGCCTGGATAGAGGGTTCCCTTATGAGAAGCAGACCGCTGCAGGACTGGAATGGCTGTCAGTAGGGGCATGGGAAGAGGAGAGCCTGTGCCAGACCCAGGCACAAGGGAGTGTGCTGGCTGGTGAGTCACTCTTCTACAAATGGTAAATTAGATCATCAAACCTACTGTCTCCAAAGTAGCCTCCTGTTGCCCCTTCTATTGGTCATCCTGGGGGCCTCAGAATGGGGGATGGGGTGTTTCATTGGAAGGGCAATAAGTGATACACAACCTTCTAGTCTATTATTCACATTGGACCTGATTCTAAGCCTTTTGAAGTCAGTGGAAAGGCCCTTTATGTACACAAGTCTTGTTCTCCATTTACAGAGATTGGAGAAACAACCACGTATTCACCCACCGGCAATTCCATTTGCAGAAATCCTATTTTTTTTATATATATATATATATATATATATATATAACCAATAGGCATGCATTTCATTGCCACTTTTACCCTAACCCTTCATGTTCCTACTTAGCTCAATATCCTTTAAAGCTGTTTTGAAAAACACATGGCTTCTTCCATTGTTTTCAGTG